>NC_088221.1:39000106-39370106 GCF_036934945.1 Oncorhynchus masou masou | reverse complement strand
CATAGTGCGTCTTTAATGTTTTATATACTCAGTGTACATACACAGTGAGTAAACAACAGTATATAAACAGAATATGAGGTGACCAGTGTTCAATGGCTCTATATTAGGGCTGGGAATTGCCAGGGACCTCACGATAGGATATTGTCACTGTACTTCGGTGCCGATGCAATATGTATTGCGATTCAATACAACAAATTTTATTGTGATTTGATGTTCCAAACATATTGCTCACTGTATGTCTGCTGCAGAGAGACAAGAAAGAGTCATAATAAAAACACATTTTGATCATTCATGGAAATCATTCATGACTCACTATTTAAAAAGAAGATGGAGAACAAGCTATAGGATGAAAAATACCGGAGATGCTTGGAGTCAAAGTATCGATATAATATCGTCCAAAATAATATTGCAATATTTAACTATTGATTTTACCCCCCCATTACTACTTGATATGCATGGGGCATTAGTCTCAAGGTGCAGGCCTGAGTACCGGCCAGGTAGCCGGCTAGTGATGGTTGTCAAACAGTCTGATGGCCTGGAGATAGAAGCTGTTTAACAGTCTGATGGCCTGGAGATAGAAGCTGTTTAACAGTCTGATGTTCTGGAGATAGAAGCTGTTTAACAGTCTGATGGTCTGGAGATAGAAGCTGTTTAACAGTCTGATGTTCTGGAGATAGAAGCTGTTCAACAGTCTGATGGCCTGGAGATAGAAGCTGTTCAACAGTCTGATGGCCTGGAGATAGAAGCTGTTTAACAGTGATGGCCTGGAGATAGAAGCTGTTTAACAGTCTGATGGAGAGCTGTTTAACAGTCTGATGGCCTGGAGATAGAAGCTGTTCAACAGTCTGATGGCCTGGAGATAGAAGCTGTTTAACAGTCTGATGTTCTGGAGATAGAAGCTGTTTAACAGTCTGATGGCCTGGAGATAGAAGCTGTTTAACAGTCTGATGTTCTGGAGATAGAAGCTGTTCAACAGTCTGATGGCCTGGAGATAGAAGCTGTTTAACAGTCTGATGTTCTGGAGATAGAAGCTGTTCAACAGTCTGATCGCCTGGAGATAGAAGCTGTTTAACAGTCTGATGGCCTGGAGATAGAAGCTGTTTAACAGTCTGATGGTCTGGGGATAGAAGCTGTTTAACAGTCTGATGGCCTGGAGATAGAAGCTGTTTAACAGTCTGATGGCCTGGAGATAGAAGCTGTTTAACAGTCTGATGGCCTGGAGATAGAAGCTGTTTAACAGTCTGATGGTCTGGGGATAGAAGCTGTTTCTCAGTCTCTCGGTCCCAGATTTGATGCACCCGTACTGTCTCTGTCTGTTAGATGGTAGCAGAGGAAACACACCATGGCTGAGGTTCTTAATGATCTTCTTGACCTCCCTTTGACACAGTCCTGTAAATGCCCTGGAGGGCAGGCAGCGTGGCCCCAGTGATGCGTTGGGCTGACCACGCCTCCCTCTGGAGAGCCATGCGGTTGAGGGCGATGCAGGTGTCGTACCATGCAGTGATACAGCCCGACAGAATGCTCTCAAAGGTTCATCTGTAGTTCCTGAGGGTCTTAGGGGGAATGGCAAATTGCCTAGCTACCCTCTGTGTTGAGGATAAGCATAGTGGAGGTGTTGTTGCCTAGCTACCCTCTGTGTTGAGGATCAGCATAGTGGAGGTGTTGTTGTCTGCCCTCTGTGTTGAGGATTAGCATAGTGGAGGTGTTGTTGTCTGCCCTCTGTGTTGAGGATCAGCATAGTGGAGGTGTTGTTGTCTGCCCTCTGTGTTGAGGATCAGCATGGTGGAGGTGTTGTTGTCTGCCCTCTGTGTTGAGGATCAGCATAGTGGAGGTGTTGTTGTCTACCCTCTGTGTTGAAGATCAGCATGGTGGAGGTGTTGTTGTCTGCCCTCTGTGTTGAGGATTAGCATAGTGGAGGTGTTGTTGTCTGCCCTCTGTGTTGAGGATTAGCATAGTGGAGGTGTTGTTGTCTACCCTCTGTGTTGAGGATCAGCATAGTGGAGGTGTTGTTGTCTACCCTCTGTGTTGAGGATCAGCATAGTGGAGGTGTTGTTGTCTGCCCTCTGTGTTGAGGATCAGCATAGTGGAGGTGTTGTTGTCTGCCCTCTGTGTTGAGGATCAGCATAGTGGAGGTGTTGTTGTCTGCCCTCTGTGTTGAGGATCAGCATAGTGGAGGTGTTGTTGTCTACCCTCTGTGTTGAGGATCAGCATAGTGGAGGTGTTGTTGTCTACCCTCTGTGTTGAGGATCAGCATAGTGGAGGTGTTGTTGTGCCTTCTTCACCACGGTGTCGGTGTGGTGGGATGTTTTCAGGTCATCAGTGAATTTGAAGCTTTTGACCATCTCCACTGTGGCCCTCTCGATGTGGATGGGGCCGTGCTCTCTCTGCTGTCTCCTGTAATCCACCATCAGCTCCTCTGTTTGTTTACGTTGAGGGAGAGGTTATTTTCCTGGCACCACTCCACCAGGGCCCTCACCTCCTCCCTGTATACTGTCTCGTCATTACCACTGTTGTGTCGACAGCAAACTTGTTGATTGAGTTAGAGACGTGCATGGCTAAGCAGTCGTGGGTGAACAAAGAGTACAGGAGAGGGCTGAGCACACACCCCTGTGGGCCTCTGTGTTGAGGATCAGCATAGTGGAGGTGTTGTTGCCTAGCTACCCTCTGTGTTGTGGATCAGCATAGTGGAGGTGTTGTTGCCTAGCTACCCTCTGTGTTGAGGATCAGCATTGTGGAGGTGTTGTTGCCTAGCTACCCTCTGTGTTTAGGATCAGCAAAGTGGAGGTGTTGTTGCCCCGCTACCCTCTGTGTTGAGGATCAGCATAGTGGAGGTGTTGTTGCCTAGCTACCCTCTGTGTTGTGGATCAGCATTGTGGAGGTGTTGTTGCCGAGCTACCCTCTGTGTTGAGGATAAGCATAGTGGAGGTGTTGTTGCCTCGCTACCCTCTGTGTTTAGGATCAGCATAGTTAAGGTGTTGTTGCCTAGCTACCCTCTGTGTTGAGGATCAGCATTGTGGAGGTGTTGTTGCCTAGCTACCCTCTGTGTTGAAGATCAGCATAGTGGAGGTGTTGTTGCCTAGCTACCCTCTGTGTTGAGGATCAGCATAGTGGAGGTGTTGTTGCCTAGCTACCCTCTGTGTTGAGGATCAGCATAGTGGAGGTGTTGTTGCCTAACCTCTGTGTTGAGAATCAGCGTAGTAGAGGTGTTGTTGCCTAGCTACCCTTTAATCTACTCTTCTTCATTTTTTGGGGCTCCAGTAAGTTTGTGTGACTCAACTCAATGTGCTCGCGTATAACACTGTCCTTCTCTGTGTGTGTGTCTCTCTGTGTGTCGCTCCCTCTCCAGGACCTCTCTCCACTATGCAGCAGCCAGTCGTCACTACCAGTGCCTGGAGACCCTTGTGTCGTGTGGGACCTGCATTAATGCCACTGACCAGTGGGGGCGCTCTGCTCTGCACTACGCTGCTGCCTCCGACCTGGACAGAAGGTGAGCTTCACTAATCAGACTTGGGGACGAATCCTAACTTCCACTTAAGATTTCAATTCCGATATAGACATGCATTGATGTAAATGGGAGACGAAGTGAAAATGTTACTTAAATGGATGTTAGGATTCGCCCCATAGTGACCATACATTGGTGATACCATTAGGACCTGTGACTCATGTTACAATTTGATATTATAAACTGCATGTAAATTCAGTTATCGGTCAGAGGTTAAAGACTACAATATTGAGCTGATTCCTATATACTGCTATCTATAATATGTAAGCAAAAGACGAACGGACAGTCGGGCCCCTGAGGCCAGGTCAAACTAGCTGTGTGGTTTTTGGTGGTGACCATAGAGATCCTGTTAAATTGTTAGAGGTGCTATGTCCCTTCAAAACTCCAGAATGAGTTGAAAATGGCAGCCATATTGGTCAGGGAGAAATCCAAACCAGTCTAATGGAATATATTATTATTATTATTTTATTTCACCTTTATTTAACCAGGTTGGCCAGTTGAGAACACCTTTATTTAACCAGGTAGGCCAGTTGAGAACACCTTTATTTAACCAGGTAGGCCAGTTGAGAACACCTTTATTTAACCAGGTAGGTCAGTTGAGAACACCTTTATTTAACCTGGTAGGTCAGTTGAGAACACCTTTATTTAACCAGGTAGGCCAGTTGAGAACACCTTTATTTAACCAGGTAGGCTAGTTGAGAACACCTTTATTTAACCAGGTAGGCCAGTTGAGAACACCTTTATTTAACCAGGTAGGCCAGTTGAGAACACCTTTATTTAACCAGGTAGGCTAGTTGAGAACACCTTTATTTAACCAGGTAGGCTAGTTGAGAACACCTTTATTTAACTTCTTGAAACTCCCCATCCAGGATCCGGGTTTGTGACTAAAGCCTCAGGCTCATTAGCATAACGCAACGTTAACGATTTCTGAAAATCGCAAATAAAATGAAAATAATGCGTCTGCTCTCAAGCTTAGCCTTTTCTTAACAACACTGTCATCTCAGATTTTCAAAATATGCTTTTGAACCATAGAAATTGACTAATTTGTGTAAGAGTATGCAAAGCTAGCATAGCATTTTGAGTAGCATTTAGCACGCAACATTTTCACAAAAACCAGATAACCAAATAAATAAAATCATTTACCTTTGAAGAGCTTCTGATGTTTTCAATGAGGAGACTCTCAGTTACATACCAAATGCGCAGTTTTTCCTGAAAGCGTCTGTGTGTAGGAGAAATCGTTCCGTTTTCTACATTGCGTCTGGCTACCGAAACGAACCGAAAATTCAGTCACCTACAACGTAAAACTTTTTCCGGATTAACTACATAATATCGACCGAAACATGGCAAACGTTGTTTGGAATCAATCCTCAAGGTGTTTTTTCACATATCTCTTCATTGATATGCAGTTCGTGGAAGCTTGCTTTCCTCTCTGTATCGCATGGAAAAATACTGGCAGGTGACTTTTGCGCACCAATTTCGCGCAGGACACCGGGCGGACACCTGGTAAATGTGGTCTCTTATGGTCAATCTTCCAATGATCTGCCTACAAATACGTCACAATGCTGCAGACACCTTGGGGAAACGACAGAAAGGGCAGGCTCATTCCTCTCGCATTCACAGCCATATAAGGAGACAATGGAAAACAGAGCCTCAAAAATCCTTGTCATTTCCTGGATGCCATCTCATCTTGGTTTTGCCTGAAGCTCACGTTCTAGGGCACGCACAGAGAATATCTTGGTATTTCTGGACACATCAGAGTGTTTTCTTTCGAATGCTATCAATTATATGCATAGTCGAGCATCTTTTTGTGACAAAATATCTTGTTTAAAACGGGAACGTTTTTCATCCAAAAATGAAATAGCGCCCCCATAGATGTAAGAGGTTAACCAGGTAGGCCAGTTGAGAACACCTTTATTTAACCAGGTAGGCCAGTTGAGAACACCTTTATTTAACCAGGTAGGCTAGTTGAGAACACCTTTATTTAATCAGGTAGGCCAGTTGAGAACACCTTTATTTTAACCAGGTAGGCCAGTTGAGAACACCTTTATTTAACCAGGTAGGCTAGTTGAGAACACCTTTATTTAACCTGGTAGGCCAGTTGAGAACACCTTTATTTAACCAGGTAGGCCAGTTGAGAACACCTTTATTTAACCTGGTAGGCCAGTTGAGAACACCTTTATTTAACCTGGTAGGCTAGTTGAGAACACCTTTATTTAACCAGGTAGGCCAGTTGAGAACACCTTTATTTAACCTGTTAGGCCAGTTGAGAACACCTTTATTTAACCTGGTAGGCCAGTTGAGAACACCTTTATTTAACCAGGTAGGCCAGTTGAGAACACCTTTATTTAACCAGGTAGGCCAGTTGAGAACACCTTTATTTAACCAGGTAGGCTAGTTGAGAACACCTTTATTTAACCAGGTAGGTCAGTTGAGAACACCTTTATTTAACCAGGTAGACCAGTTGAGAACAAGTTCTCATTTACAACTGCGACCTGGCCAAGATAAAGCAAAGCAGTGCGACAAAAACAACAACAGAGTTACACATGGAATAAACAAATGTACAGTTAATAACATAATAGTGCAATCTGTATACAATGTGTGCAAATGAAGTAAGGAGGTAAGGCAATAAATAGGCCAATAGTGGTAAAGTAATTGCCGTTTATCAATTTACACTGGAGTGATAGGTGTGCAGATGAGGATGTGCAAGTAGATATACTGGTGTGCAAAATAGCAGAAAAACAAAAACAAATATGGGGATGAGGGAAGGTAGTTGGTTGGATGGGCTATTTACAGATTTGCTGTGTACAGCTGCAGCAATCGATAAGATGCTCTGACAGCTGGCGCTCAAAGTTAGTGAGGGAGATAGAAGTCTCCAACTTCAGTTATTTTTGTAATTCATTCCAGTCATTGGCAGCAAAGAACTAGAAGGAGAGGCGCCCAAAGGAGGAGTTGGCTTTGGCGATGACCAGTGAAATATACCTGCTGGAGCATGTTCTACGGGTGGATGTTGCTATGGTGACCAGTGCGCTGAGATAAGGCGGAGCTTTACCTAGCAAAGACTTATAGATGACCTGATCTAAAATATTGTCACATAATTATAAATACAGTTTATATGGGTTTTATACACATGTTCTGTATAAGTAGCCTCTAAAATATATGTACACTGACCATAACTGTCAAAATGTTATGTTTTCTTGGAAAGCTGTGAGTGCTATTATATGATGCAAATTCAGTACTTGTTGCATTTACAACTTAATTCCTATCATCAAGTGATTTCAGCCAGTGTCTGGCTGTGGATTGACTGCACTGTTTCAATGGAATGTTATTCTAATTCCTAATTCTATGGTGGTGACCATCTCCGGAAGCTAGACAACCAAGGAACTCCCTGTTTCCATGGATACCTGAGGTAATTCTGAGGTGCCGGTTGAATAGGTGTCTGGATGTTCGGCAGCAGACTGTTCAGTGTTCACACCCCTGATTGTTTCCATTCCAGGAAATTCAGAGAAGCACTGCTGGAGACGCTAGATGACCCTGAATACCCCCTGAATAATCAGATGGAAAGGGTTTGGGGAGGGTTTCCCTGGGGCCCCCATTGAGGATGTCTTAATCGTTCTCTGTTGTGTGTCTTGTGTTGTGAAGGCGACGTCAGGCTCTGGAGCCAGAGAGTGAAGGGGTGCAGGCAGAGAAGGAGAAAGAGGCTGCACTGTGAGTAAACTATTTTATTTCTATGAGTATTACTGCCTCTATCTGGGCATACAGGTAGTCAGTCAGCACAGATTATGGATCAGTGCAAGCCGTGCCTATGGTTCTGACTGTTTGAGAAAGTCCCTCTCTTTCTTTCTCTTTCTCTCTCTCTTTCTCTACTCTGTGCACACAGACCAGTTCAGACAGACAATATCTTCTGTCATTGTCTCTCTCGCTCATCCTGTTGGAATAACCATTGCGTATGTCAAATCAAACAAAAAAATATGTCACGTGCGCCGAATACAACAGGTGAAGTGCTAAACCTTAGTGAAATGCTTACTTACAGGCTCTAACCAACAGTGCAACAAAAGGTATTAGGTGAACAATAGGTAGGTAAAGAAATAAAACAACAGCAAAAAGACAGGCTATATACAGTAGAGAGGCTATAAAAGTAGAGAAGCTGCATACAGACACTGGTTAGTCAGGCTGGTTGAGGTAGTATGTACATGTAGGTATGGTTAAAGTGACTATGCATATATGATGAACAGAGAGTAACAGAAGCGTAAAAAGAGGGGTTAGCGGGTGGTGGGTGGGACACAATGCAGATAGCCCGGTTAGCCATTGTGCGGACCAATTGAGGTAGTATGTACATGAATGTATAGTTAAAGTGACTATGCATATATGATAAACAGAGAGTAGCAGCAGCGTAGAAGAGGGGTTGGGGGGGGGGGCACACAGTGGTGCAGAATTGGATTCTATTGGACCGGTGCCCCGTTTTGGCGCAAATGTCATAACCAATGCTATAGATCAAATCAAAGTTTATTTGTCACACGCGCCGAATACAACAGGTGTAGAGACCTTACAGTGAAATGCTTACTTACAGGCTCTAACCAACAGTGCAAAAAGGGTATTACAATAGGTAAGTAAAGAAATAAAACAACAGTAAAAAGACAGGCTATATAGAGTAGCGAGGCTATAAAAGTAGCAGGGCTACATACAGACACCGGTTAGTCAGGCATATTGATGTAGTATGTACATGTAGGTATGGTTAAAGTGACTATGCGTATATGATGGAACAGAGAGTAGCAGTAGCGTAAAAGAGGGGTTGGCGGGTGGCGGGACACAATGCAGATAGCCCGGTAGCCAATGTGCGGGAGCACTGGTTGGTTAGCCCAATTGAGGTAATAGTATGTACATGAATGTATAGTTAAAGTGACTATGCATATATGATAAACAGAGAGTAGCAGCAGCGTAAAAAGAGGGGTGGGTGGGGGGGGGGGATTAATTACTTAAAAATCATACAATGTGATTTTCTGGATTTTTGTTTTAGATTCCGTCTCTCACAGTTGAAGTGTACTTATGATAAAAATGACAGACCTCTACATGCTTTGTAAGTAGGAAAACCTGCAAAATCGGCAGTATATCAAATACTTGTTCTCCCCACTGTAAGTGTTCCTTTTGTCCAGGTGGGAAAGGGCAGTGTGGAGCGCAATAGAGATTGCGTCATCTGTGGATCTGTTTGGGCGGTATGCAAATTGGAGTGGGTCTAGAGTTTCTGGGATAATGGTGTTGATGTGAGGCATTACCAACCTTTCAAAGCACTTCATGGCTACGGACGTGAGTGCTACGGGTCTGTAGTCATTTAGGCAGGTTGCCTTTGTGTTCTTGGGCACAGGGACTATGGTGGTCTGCTTGAATCATGTTGATATGTCTATAAAACATATCTTTCTCTCTCTCATATCCTCTCTGTCTGAGGCTTTTAACTTTTAAGAACATATTGAAGTGTTGTGTTTGACAATATTGTATGTTTGTGTAATAGATGTCTAGAATTCCTTTTGCAAAGTGGTGCTACTGCCTCTCTGAAGGATAAGCAGGGCTACAGTCCTGTCCACTATGCTGCAGCCTATGGCCACAGACACTGCCTGGAGCTGGTGAGTGCATGCACGCTCATGCTACATTTTCTATGCTACATGCTAGTCAACAATGTGTCTGTCTGTTGAACTTCCACTTCAATTTCACAAGATACCATAAATATACACAGCTCACAAATACCACTTGAATTGAAATGATTTGTTTTGATGTAATCTGTGGTTGTGGTTTTAGCTGTTGGACAGAGACGAGAGTCACCAGGAGCCCCCAGACCTTCTGGGTGCCAGGAGCCCCCTGCACCTCGCTGTGAGTATCACATATCCACTCTAGCCATGCATAATCACATACACTGCCATGCAGTGCATTATAATTGGGTGAGCTTGTGCATTATAATGCATTATAATGCACCATGCATTACAATTGGGTGAGCTTGTGACCTGAGCAGGAAAAACCTATAGTTTTTATGGTCATGGCATGTGGTTAGAAAAAAGATAACTAGCATTATCATGTACAGAGCCTTCAGAAAGTATTCACACCCCTTGACTTATTCCACATTTAGTTGTGTTACAGCCTGAATTCAAAATGGATTAAATAAATAAAAATCTCACCCATCTACACAAAATACCCCATAATGACAAATTGTTAAAAAAAAGTTTTGTAATTTAGCAAATTTATTGAATTTGAAATACAAAAATATCTAATTTACATACAGAGCATTCTGAGAGTATTCAGACCCCTTCCCTTTTTCCACATGTTGTTACGTTACAGCCTTATTCTAAAACTGATAACATAGTTTTTTTTCCTTCATCAATTTACACACAATGCCCCATAATGACAAAGCAAAAACGGTACCAACACGTTTCGGCAGCATTGAAGGTCCCCAAGAACACAGTGGCCTCCATCATTCTTAAATGGAAGAAGTTTGGAACCACCAAGACTCTTCTTAGAGCTGGCCGCCCGGCCAAACTGAGCAGTCGGGGGAGAAGGGCCTTGGTCAGGGAGGTGACCAAGAACCCAATGGTCACTCTGATAGAGCGCCTGAGTTCCCCTGTAGAGATGGGAGAACCTTCCAGAAGGACAACCATCTCTGCAGAACTCCCCCAATCAGGCCTTTATGGTTGAGTTGCCAGATGGAAGCCACTCCCTCAGTAAAAGGCAGATTTCCAAAAGGCACCGAAAGGACTCAGACCATGAGAAACAAAATTCTCTGCTCTGATGACACCAAGATTGAACTCTTTAGCCTGAATGCCAAACGTCACATCTGGAAGAAACCTGGCACCATCCCTATGGTGAAGCATGGTGGTGGCAGCATCAAGCTGTGGGGATGTCTTTAGTGGCAGGGACTGGACGACTCGAGGGAAAGATGAACGGAGCAAAGTACAAAGAGATCCTTGATGAAAACCTGCGCCAGAGCACTCAGGACCTCAGATTGGGGCGAAGGTTCATCTTCCAACTGGACAACGACCCAAAGCACACAGCCAAGACAACTCAGGATTGGCTTCGGGACAGGTCTCTAAATGTCCTTGAGTGGAACCAGCCAGAGCCCAGACTTGAACACGATCAAACATCTCTGGAGAAACCTGAAAATACAGTTGAAGTTGGAAGTTTACATACACTTAGGTTGGAGTCATTAAAACTCATTTTTCAACCACTCCACAAATTTCTTGTTAACAAACTATAGTTTTGGCAAGTTGGTTAAGACCTCTACTTTGTGCATGTAATTTTTCAAACAATTGTTTACAGACATAATTCACTGTATCACAATTCCAGTGGGTCAGAAGTTTATATACACTAAGTTGACTGTGCCTTTAAACAGCTTGTAAAATTCCATAAAATGATGTCATGACTTTAGAAGCTTCTGATAGGCTAATTGACATAATTTGAGTCAATTGGAGATGTACCTGTGGATGTATTTCAAGGCCTACCTTCAAACTCAGTGCCTTTGCTTGATATCATGGGAAAATCAAATGACCTCATCCTTGGGAGCAATTTACAAACACCTGAAGCTACCACATTCATTTGTACAAACAATAGTACGCAAGTATAAACACCATGGGACCACGCAGCTGTCATACCGCTCAGGAAGGAGACGTGTTCTGTCTCCTAGAGATGAACGTACTTTGGTGCGAAAAGTGCAAATCAATCCCAGAATAACAGCAAAGGGCCTTGTGAAGATGCTGGAGGAAACAGGTACAAAAGTATCTATATCCACAGTCAAAACGAGTCCTATATCGACATAACCTGAAAGGCCGCTCAGCAAGGAAGAAGCCACTGCTCCAAAACCGCCATAAAAAAAGCCAGACTACGGTTTGCAACTGCACATGGGGTCAAAGATCGTACTTTTTGGAGAATTGTCCTCTGGTCTGATGAAACAAAAATAGAACTGTTTGGCCATAATGACCATTGTTATGTTTGGAGGTAAAAGCGTGAAGCTTGCAAGCCGAAGAATACCATCCCAACCGTGAATCACGGGGGTGGCAGCATCATGTGGGGGTGCTTTGCTGCAGGAGGGACTGGTGCACTTCACAAAATAATGGCCTCACGAGGGAGGAAAAGTATGTGGATATATTGAAGCAACATCGCAAGAAATCAGTCAGGAAGTTCAAGCTTGGTCGCAAATGGGTCTTCCAAATGGACAATGACCCCAATCATACTTCCAAAGGACAACAAAGTCAAGGTATTGGAGTGGCCATCACAACGCCCTGACCTCAATCCTATAGACAATTTGGGGCAGAAATGAAAAAGCGTGTGCGAGCAAGGAGGCCTACAAACCTGACTCAGTTACACCAGCTCTGTCAGGAGGAATGGGCCAAAATTCACCCAACTTATTGTGGGAAGCTTGCTACCCAAAATGTTTGACCCAAGTTAAACCATTTTAAAGGCAATGCTACCAAATACTAAACTTCTGACCCACTGGGAATGTGATGAAAGAAATAAAAATGAAATAAATCATTCTCTCTGCTATTATTCAGACATTTCACATTCTTAAAATAAAGTGGTGATCCTAACTGATCTAAGACAGGGAATTCAAATCAAATTTTATTTGTCACATACACATGGTTAGCAGATGGTAATGCGAGTGTAGCAAAATGCTTTTTACTCGGTTTAAAATGTCAGGAATTGTGAAAATACTGAGTTTAAATGTACTTAGCTAAGGTGTATATGAACTTCCGACTTCAACTGTAGCATTGCCATCCAACCTGACAGAGCTTGTGTCACGTTCGTCATAGTGAGGATACCAAGGAGCAGCGTGATAAGCGTACATCTTCTTTTAGTGGAAGAACGAACACGGAACAAAACTGACAAACAACAAAACGACCATACCGCTATATAACACGAGTGCATACATGCAACTACAAATAGACAGTAACCCACAAAAACCAAAATGGCAACCTAAATAGGATCCCCAATCAGAGACAACGATAAATAGCTGTCTCTGATTGGGAACCAATTCAGGCCACCATAGACCTACATATACCTAGACAATACCAACACCCCATAGATATACAAAAAAACCTAGACAAAACAAAAACACACATACCACCCTCGTCACACCCTGACCTAACCAAAATAATAAAGAAAACAAAGATAACTAAGGTCAGGGCATGACAGCTTGAGAGGATCTGCAGAGAAGAATGGGAGAAACTCCCCAAATACAGGTGTGCCAAGCTTGTAGTGTCGTACCCAAGAAGACTCAAGGAGGTAATCGCTGCCAAAGGTGCTTCAACAAAGTCTTGAGTAAAGGTTCTGAATACTTATTGAATGTGATTTTTCAGTTCTTTATTTTTTAGACATTTGCAAAATGTTTTTGCTTTGTCGTTATGGGGTATTGTGTGTAGATTGATGAGGAGAAAAAAACAGAGAGTCAATACACATTAGAATCACCTTTGGCAGCGATTACAACTGTGAGTCTTTCTGGGTAAGTCTCTAAAAGCTTTGCATACCTAGATTGTATAATATTTCCACATGATTCTTTTTACAATTTTTCAAGCTCTGTCAAATTGGTTGTTGGTAATTGCTAGACAGCCATTTTCAAGTCTTGCCATAGATTTTCCAGCCAATTTAAGTCAAAACGTTAACTAGGAACATTCAATGTTGTCTTTGTAAGCAACTCCAGTGTATATTTGGCCTTGTGTTTTAGGTTATTGTCCTGCTGAAAGGTGAATTTGCAGACTGAACCAGGTCTTCCTCCAGGATTTTGCCTATGCTTATCTCTGTTTCTGGAATAGCATAGCCATAACATGATGCAGCCACCACCATGCTTCAAAATATGAAGAGTGGTACTCAGTGACATGTTTTCTTGGATTTGCCCCAAACTTAATGCGTTGTATTCATTCATAGTATCTTCGGTTTTCTCCTATCACAGCCATTAAACTCTGTAACTGTTTTAAAGTCACCGTTGGCTTCATGGTGAAATCCCTGTGTGGTTTCCTTCCTCTCCGGCAACTGAGTTAGGAAGATTGTCTGTATCTTTGTAGTGACTGGGTGTATTGATACACCATCCAAATTCTTATTAATAACTTCACCATGCTCAAGAGAATATTCAATGTCTGCTTTTTTTATTTTTCATCTTTGCGAGTCATTGGAAAACGTCACTGGTCTTTGTGGTTGAATCTGTGTTTAAAATGTACTGTTCAACTGAGGGACCTTAAAGATTATTATATGTGTTGGGTACAGAGATGAGGTAGTCATTCAAAGATCATGTTAAACACTATTATTACACACAGAGTGAGTCCATACAACTTATTAAGCAAATTGTTACTCCTGCACTTATTTAGGCTTGCTATAACATTTCATCTTTTCATTTAAAAAAACATAATTCCACTTTCGCGTTATGGGCTGTTGTGTGTAGGCCAGTGATACGAAATCTCAATGTAATCCATTTTAAATTCAGGCTGTAACACAACAAAATGTATAAAATGTCAAGGGGTGTGAATACTTTCTGAAGGTAGCCATTATCACACATACACACACAGAGTATACATTGCATAGACCGTAGTGTCTTTGCATACCAACAGCTGGTATGTGTGTAATGTGTGTGTCTGTCTCCCTGTCTCCCAGGCATACCACGGCCATGCACAGGCTCTGGAGGTGTTGCTGCAAGGGGAGAGGGAGGTAGACCAGGGGGACGAGGAAGGTCGTACTCCCCTGGCCCTAGCGGCTCTCAGGGGCCACACTGACTGCGTCCACACCCTTCTCAGCCAGGGGGCCTCGCCACGCACCACGGACACCAACAGGGGACGCACCCCGGTACACCTAGCAGGTAATGGAGACCACTGTGTGTTTGTGTGTGGGTGTGAGAATTTGAAGTACTCTTTTGATTGGTCTGTGTGCAGTAGTTCTATACTGAGTTTTCTCTCCGTCTTTCCATCTCTCTCTGTCTCTCTGTCTCTGGTTTTCTCTCTTTCCATCTCTCTCTGTCTTTTTATCTTTCTGTCTCTATTTTTCTGTCTCTGTCTCTTTCTGTCTCTCTCTCTTTCTGTCTGTCTGTCTGTCTGTCTCTGTCTGTCTGTTTGTCTGTCTCTGTCTGTCTCTGACTGTCTGTCTCTGTCTGTCTGTCTCTGTCTGTCTGTTTGTCTGTCTGTCTGTCTGTTTGTCTGTCTCTGTCTGTCTCTCTCTCTCTCTCTGTCTCTCTCTCTCTCTCAATTCAAGGGGCTTTATTGGCATGGGAAACATATATTAACATTGCCAAAGCAAGTGAAGTAGATAATATACAAAAGTAAAATAAACAATAAAAATGAACAGTAAACATTACACTCACAAAGTTCTTAATAATTAAGATAAACATACATATGGGTTGTATTTACAATGGTGTTTGTTCTTCACTGGTTGACCTTTTCTTGTGGCAACAGGTCACACATCTTGCTGCTGTGATGCACACTGTGTTATTTCACCCAGTAGATATGGGAGTTCATCACAATCGTGGTTGTTTTCTAATTCTTTGTGGATCTGTGTAATCTGAGGGAAATATGTCTCTCTAATATGGTCATACATTTGGCAGGAGATTAGGAAGTGCAGCTCAGTTTCCACTTAATTGTGTGGGCAGTGTGCACATAGCCTGTCTTCTCTTGAGAGCCAGGTCTGCCTACGGCGGCCTTTCTCAATAACAAGGCTATGCTCACTGAGTCGGTACATAGTCAAAGATTTCCTTAATTTTGGGTCAGTCACAGTGGTCAGGTATTCTGCCGCTGTGTACTCTCTGTTTAGGGCCAAATAGCATTCCAGTTTACTCAGTTTTGTTGTTAATTCTTTCCAATGTGTCAAGTAATTATCTTTTTGTTTTCTCATGATTTGGTTGGGTCTTATTGTGTTGCTGTTCTAGGGCTCTGTGGGGTGTGTTTGTGTTTGTGAACAGAGCCCCAGCACCAGCTTGCTTAGGGGACTCTTCTCCAGGTTCATCTCTCTGTAGGCGATGGCTTTGTTATGGAAGGTTTGGGAATCGCTTCCTTTTAGGTGGTTGTAGAATTTAACGGCTCTTTTCTGGATTTTGATAATTAGAGGTTATCGGCCTAATTCCGCTCTGCATGTAATTATTTGGTGTTTTACGTTGTACACTGAGGATATTTTTGCAGAATTCTGCATGCAGAGTCTCAGTTTGGCGTTTGTCCCTTTTTGTGAATTCTCTCTCTGTGTCTGTCTCTGTCTTTCTGTCCATTTCTCTCTCTGTCTCTATCTTTCTGTTTCTCTGTCTCTGTCTGTCTGTTTCTCTCTCTGTCTCTATCTTTCTGTTTCTCTGTCTCTGTCTGTCTGTTTCTCTCTCTGTCTCTATCTTTCTGTCTCTGTCTCTGTCTGTCTGTCTCTGTCTCTCTGTCTCTATCTTTCTGTCTCTCTGTCTCTGTCTGTCTGTCTGTCTGTTTCTCTTGTTCTCATCTCTCTCCTTCTCCGTCCTCAGTGATGAATGGTCATACGTCGTGTGTACGCCTCCTTCTGGACGACCAGGATAGTGCAGACCTGGTGGACCCTACAGACTCTCAGGGACAGTGAGTTTACTGATCTGTAGGGACTGGATGGGTATAAACAAAATGGTCATGTCTTGCTCTCACCTTTCTCTCTGATAGGCAAGGTAGAAATATGGCCCTATTGCTTATACCTATCCAGTCTTTTCAGATGTGATTGGATGGATGTAAGCAACATGGCAAACATTCTACCTAGCCTTGTAATACTCGTAGGTGGGGCTAGGGGTTGGGAATGGGGAAGTGTCTACCAATCCATTTGTCCTGCTGTGACTGGTGACTGTCCCCTCTCTGTCCCTGTCAGGACTCCTCTGATGCTTGCGGTGGCAGGGGGACATGTGGACGCTGTGTCTCTGCTGCTGGAGAGAGAGGCTGCTGTAGATACAGCAGACAACCATGGCCTGACCGCCCTGCACCTCGGGGTGGGTGTGTGTATTTACTGTACATGTATGTATGTGCGCGTGTGTTTGTATGGCTGTAAATGTCTGTGACTTCACATGACTGTGATTGTACTGAATTCTGAGGAGCTTGTAAGAACGGGATGTCCAGTCTAAAAGTTTAAAGGTGAACTCTGTCTCTCTCTTTGTTTCCTTCCACCTCTCTCTCACTCCTCTCTCCCTCCCACTCTCCCAGTTGCTGTGTGGTCAGGAGGAGTGTGTTCAGTGTCTGTTGGAGCAGGAGGCCTCTGTGTTGCTGGGGGACTCCAGGGGCCGAACAGCCCTCCATCTGGCTGCAGCGAAGGGCCATGCATCCTGGCTCGCTGAGCTGCTGAGTATGGCCTGTTCTGAACTGCCCACGCCCCCCCTCCGAGACCACCAGGGGTACACCCCCCTGCACTGGGCCTGCTACTATGGTCAGTTACTAAACAACCCCCCTGCACTGGGCCTGCTACTATGGTCAGTTACTAAACCACCCTACTGCACTGGGCCTGCTACTATGGTCAGTTACTAAACCACCCTACTGCACTGGACCTGCTACTATGGTCAGTTACTAAACCACCCTACTGCACTGGACCTGCTACTATGGTCAGTTACTAAACAACCCCCCTGCACTGGGCCTGCTACTATGGTCAGTTACTAAACCACCCTACTGCATTGGGCCTGCTACTATGGTCAGTTACTAAACAACCCCCCTGCACTGGGCCTGCTACTATGGTCAGTTACTAAACCACCCTACTGCACTGGGCCTGCTACTATGGTCAGTTACTAAACCACCCTACTGCACTGGACCTGCTACTATGGTCAGTTACTAAACCACCCTACTGCACTGGACCTGCTACTATGGTCAGTTACTAAACCCCCCTACTGCACTGGACCTGCTACTATGGTCAGTTACTAAACCACCCTACTGCACTGGGCCTGCTACTATGGTCAGTTACTAAACCACCCTACTGCACTGGACCTGCTACTATGGTCAGTTACTAAACCACCCTACTGCACTGGACCTGCTACTATGGTCAGTTACTAAACCACCCTACTGCACTGGGCCTGCTACTATGGTCAGTTACTAAACCACCCTACTGCACTGGGCCTGCTACTATGGTCAGTTACTAAACCACCCCCCTGCACTGGGCCTGCTACTATGGTCAGTTACTAAACCACCCTACTGCACTGGACCTGCTACTATGGTCAGTTACTAAACCACCCTACTGCACTGGACCTGCTACTATGGTCAGTTACTAAACCTAACTACTAAACTGATCTTGTTTGTGTGTCCAGGTCACGAGGGCTGTGTGGAGGTACTGCTGGAGCAGAAAGGTTGTCCCTGTATCGATGGGAACCCCTTCACTCCTCTGCACTGTGCTGTGTAAGTCTATACATTTATTGTCCTTATTGATCAAATATATAATGCACAGTGTTGGCTATAGACCTCAGTGTTGACTATTAGACCTCAGTGTTGACTATTAGAGCTGAATGTAGACTTTTAGACCTCTGTGTTGACTATTAGACCTCAGTGTTGCCCGTAGACCTCAATGTTGGCTATTAGAGCTGAATGTAGACTTTTAGACCTCTGTGTTTACTATTAGACCTCAGTGTTGGCTATTAGACCTCAGTGTTGGCTATTAGACCTCAGTGTTGGCTATTAGACCTCAGTGTTGACTATTAGACCCCTGTGTTGACTATAGACCTTAGTGTTGACTATAAGACCTCATTGTTGATTATTAGATCTCAGTGTTAAATATTAGACCCCTTTGTTGACTGTGTACCTGTGTTGACTATTAGACCTCAGTGTTGACTGTGTTTTACCTTATGGAGCTCAGTGTTTACATTCTGTTTTGGTTCTCAGGGTGAATGATCATGAACCCTGTGCCTCACTACTGCTGGAAGCCATGGGATCAGACATGGCCAGCTGTAAGGACGCTAAGGATCGGTAGGTCATCAGACAGCTGTATATCACACAGCCTGTCCTCAATCTCAATCACTCATTTCCATGTTGTTTTTGTTCTATATTCTTCCTTCTGTTCATTTTCCTCTCCTCACATATCCCTCCCCCCCTCCATCTCTCAGGACTCCACTCCATGCTGCAGCGTTCTCTGGTCATGTGGACTGTGTTCAGCTGCTTCTGGCCCATGATGCACCTGTGGATGCTGTGGACCAATCAGGGCGCAGTGCGCTGATGATGGCTGCAGAGAAGGGAAGAGTCGGGACTGTAGAGGTGCTGCTGACCAGTGCCAATGCCAGTCTGAGGTTGGTGGACCAGAATGGTAACACCGCGCTCCACCTGGCCTGCAGTAGCGTGAGTGTCCACTAGGGGGATTGATCTCCCAATTTAGTTGACATGACATTTGTACCATATTCAAACTCCATATTTACACATAGTGTTTTATATATGAAAATAATGTAACATTTATTTGGCTTCACTATCTTCATCTCTTCTTCCCTTCCTCTCTTTCCTCTCTTCACTCTCTTCCTTCTCTTCCTCTCTTTCCTCTCTTCACTCTATTCCTTCCCTTCCTCTCTTTCCTCTCTTCACTCTCTTCCTTCCCTTCCTCTCTTTCCTCTCTTCACTCTCTTCCTTCTCTTCCTCTCTTTCCTCTCTTCACTCTATTCCTTCCCTTCCTCTCTTTCCTCTCTTCACTCTCTTCCTTCCCTTCCTCTCTTTCCTCTCTTCACTCTCTTCCTTCTCTTCCTCTCTTTCCTCTCTTCACTCTATTCCTTCCCTTCCTCTCTTTCCTCTCTTCATCTCTTCTTCCCTTCCTCTCTTTCCTCTCTTCATCTCTTCTTCCCTTCCTCTCTTTCCTCTCTTCATCTCTTCTTCCCTTCCTCTCTTTCCTCTCTTCACTCTCTTCCTTCTCTTCCTCTCTCAGGGAAAGGAGGACTGTGTACTATTCATCCTGGAGAGGCTGAAGGACACTGTTCTCATAGGTTCCACCAACGCAGCACTGCAGACGTAAGTGTTCGTCAGAGATAGGCCATGGTTAATCTCAGAGCTGTGCGCTAGCTACATCAATTTACTTCTGGGGTGCGAGTGTCTAGATAAGTGTCTAGATTTAGCCCCACCCAACTGCAGAACCACCACAAACCTTCTGATTGGTCTGTCCCTGCCAGGCCCCTCCACCTAGCGGCCCATAGCGGTCTGAAGCAGGCTGTCCAGGAGCTGCTGTCCAGGGGGGCCAGTGTTCAGACGTTGGATGAGAACAGTAGGTCTACAGATCTGGGCCCGGTTCCCCAAAAGCATCTTAAGGTTAAGTTCATTTTAGAACCATAGGGTCCTATGGCTCTACCGATGAACTTAACCTAAAGATACTTTTGGGAAAACCGCAACCTGGTTTGGGCATGAACCGGTACCAGTGTGTTAAAGGGATCTAACTGCATGCTGCTTTTATATCAGCTGTCTGTGGTGTTAGCATGTCTATGTAGCTAGTTACAACTGTCTGTGGTTCTGTGGTGTTGGCATGTCTATGTAGCTAGCTGCAGCTGCCTGTAGTTCTGTGGTGTTAGCATGTCTATGTTGCTAGCTACAGCTGTCTGTGGTTCTGTGGTGTTGGCATGTCTATGTAGCTAGCTACAGCTGTCTGCTCTGGTAGGCTAGAGGTATCTATGCAGCTTCCTGGTTTGTAGCTATCTGTCCCAGCCCCACCTGTCCAGTAATGTCATTAAGGCCGGGAAGTTTTCCTGACACTTGTCACCTGACTAGGAAAAACTCAATGCCCTATCATTATGTTCAGCGATTTAGGTTTGTATTCCTGTGGGCTGGTTGTGGGCTGGTTGTGTACTGTCTGGTGTCTGGGCATGTCTGGTCCTGGCTGTGTACTGTCTGTTATCTGGGCTGGTTGTGGGGCGGCAGCGTAGCCTCGTGGTTAGAGCGTTGGACTAGTAACCGGAAGGTTGCAAGTTCAAACCCCCGAGCTGACAAGGTACAAATCTGTCGTTCTGCCCCTGAACAGGCAATTAACCCAAAATAAGAATTTGTTCTTAACTGACTTGCCTAGTTAAATAAAGGTATAATAAAAAAAATAAACTGTCTGGGCTGGCTGGGTACTGTCTGGTGTCTGGGCTGACTGGGTACTGTCTGGTGTCTGGGCTGGCTGGGTACTGTCTGATATCTGGCCTTACTGGGTACTGTCTGGTATCTGGGCTGGCTGGGTACTGTCTGATATCTGGGCTGGCTGGGTACTGTCTGATATCTGGGCTGGCTGGGTACTGTCTGATATCTGGGTACTGTCTGATATCTGGGTACTGTCTGATATCTGGATACTGTCTGGTATCTGGGCTGGCTGGGTACTGTCTGATATCTGGGCTGGCTGGGTACTGTCTGATATCTGGGCTGGCTGGGTACTGTCTGGGTACTGTCTGGTATCTGGGCTGGCTGGGTACTGTCTGATATCTGGGTACTGTCTGGGCTATCTGGGCTGGCTGGGTACTGTCTGGGTACTGTCTGATATCTGGGTACTGTCTGGGCTATCTGGGCTGGCTGGGTACTGTCTGGGTACTGTCTGGTGTCTGGGCTGGCTGGGTACTGGCTGGGTACTGGCTGGGTACTGTCTGATATCTGGGCTGTCTGGGTACTGTCTGGTGTCTGGGCTGTCTGAGTACTGTCTGGTATCTGGGCTGGCTGGGTACAGTCTGATATCTGGGCTGGCTGGGTACTGTCTGGTGTCTGGGCTGGCTGGGTACTGTCTGGTATGTCTGGTATGTCTGGTGTCTGGGCTGGCTGGGTACTGTCTGGTGTCTGGGCTGTCTGGGTACTGTCTGGTGTCTGGGCTGGCTGGGTACTGTCTGGTGTCTGGGCTGGCTGGGTACTGTCTGATATCTGGGCTGGCTGGGTACTGTCTGGTGTCTGGGCTGGCTGGGTACTGTCTGATATCTGGGCTGGCTGGGTACTATCTGGGTACTGTCTGATATCTGGGCTGTCTGGGTACTGTCTGGTGTCTGGGCTGGCTGGGTACTGTCTGATATCTGGGCTGGCTGGGGGCTGGCTGGGTACTGTCTGGGTACTGTCTGGTGTCTGGGCTGGCTGGGTACTGTCTGGTGTCTGGGCTGGCTGGGTACTGTCTGGTATCTGGGCTGGCTGGGTACTATCTGGGTACTGTCTGATATCTGGGCTGTCTGGGTACTGTCTGGTGTCTGGGCTGTCTGGTGTCTGGGCTGGCTGGGTACTGTCTGGTGTCTGGGCTGGCTGGGTACAGTCTGATATCTGGGCTGGCTGGGTACTGTCTGATATCTGGGCTGTCTGGGTACTGTCTGGTGTCTGGGCTGTCTGAGTACTGTCTGGTATCTGGGCTGGCTGGGTACTGTCTGGTGTCTGGGCTGGCTGGGTACTGTCTGGTATCTGGGCTGGCTGGGTACTGTCTGGTATCTGGGCTGGCTGGGTACTGTCTGGTATCTGGGCTGGCTGGGTACTGTCTGGTGTCTGGGCTGGCTGGTTACTGTCTGGTGTCTGGGCTGGCCGCCTTCTCCTGTTGTCCTCCCATCTCTCTGTTTTTTTGCTTCACTTCCCCTACTTCTTCCATGTTTTCTTCCCCCTATATCTCTTTCTCCATCTTCCCAACTATCTCCCTTCCTATTTCTCTCTCTCCCACCCTACCTATCCCGCCCACTCTCTCTCCCCCAGGTTTGACCCCTGCTCTGGCTTGCGCTCCTAGCAGGGAGGTGGCTGACTGTCTGGCTCTCATTCTGGCTACCATGATACCTTTCTGCTCCCATTGCAGCTCCGGTGCGCCCTCCCCAGGTTCCCTCCTGAGAGCCCTACCCAGGGAGGGGAAAAGCTCCCATGGCCCTCGCAGCCCCAAGGCCCCCTCGGACCCCTCTAGCGAGGGCAGTGCCAGTCAGGGCGCCACTGAAAACGACTCGGACTCAGAAACCTTTTGACCCCTATGACCTATGACCCTGACTCTTATCAGACTACCTGGATGCCTGAAGATCAGCACTCTCCCACCACCCGACCACCCCTGATTCCTTGCTCGTGTCCCAGAGCAGAACCTCTCCGTGGGGCTTGTACAGGACTTTGTTCCCCCTAAAGGCTGGAGGGATGGAGCTTGACCCCTAACCTAACTGTGATTCTGTCTGCTGGTGCTTCTTTTCCAGATCACTCTTGGTACTGCATCTCAGCTTGGCGATCAATGACAGGCTGATACCTTTTTTGATTTTTCTTATGAAAAGAGACCCAAGGATGAAGAAAAGTAGAATTGTAACCTTTTCTCTTTTGGTTGGTTGATGTACCAAATATTGACTTAACATAAGTATTTATGTTGATGTTTGTGTCTGGGTAGCCTAGGTATGCATTGAAAGGTACGCCCTGCTCTGTCTATCTGCCCAGTGATGTGAGTATAGCACAAACCAACTGAAGCACAATTCCAGAATTCACTTATAAGCTTATTATAGAGACACCAGGTAGAATGCTTTCCTCTAGTTACAGTGTATGTATAGTCAGAGAATCGCCTTTATGCAAAGAAGTGGCATCATTTTCAACCTCGTGTTCCCACACCAATAGAAATATGACATTGGGCACCGAATTGTTCCTGATCCTATCACGTGGTCAGTTAGGAAACTTCTGTCCCTCGTGTTACAGGTTCATAGCGTTTCAGTAAATTACATGCCCAGGTACAATATGTCAGATCAGGTCTCCAGTGAAAAGGTTGACACCTGTATGGTATTTATTCACATTTATATTATGGTACAAAGGACAGCAGGACCTTGCTCACTCTTCATTTCCTCTAACCCTCCATCCTTGTTTACCGTCTGTTGGCTACCTACCTGCAATGTGCCAGTCTCTTAAACGTGTCCAGTGCCTTGTTACACCTTTTATATACTTTTTAAAATTTAAATTCTCCCCCAAAAAGTGTATCCCCTAACGCAGGGTTCTCCAACCCTGTTCCTGGAGAGACACTGTCCTGCAAGTTTTCACTCCAAGCTTAATCAAGCACACCTTATTCTAATAATTAGCTGGTTGATAAACTGAATCAGGTTAGTTTCAATTGGGGTTAGAGTGAAAACCTACAGGAAGGTAGCTTTCCAGGAACAGGGTTGGAGTGAAAACCTACAGAAGGGAAGCTCTCCAGGAACAGGGTTGGAGTGAAAACCGACAGGAGGGAAGCTCTCCAGGAACAGGGTTGGAGTGAAAACCTACAGGAGGGAAGCTCTCCAGGAACAGGGTTGGACAGTCCTGCTCTAATGAGTATCTTGTCACTTCTAACCCTAAAAAAGAAACTCAGTTATGGTCAGGCATGCTTGTGTGTATATATATGCTTGCTACAAGATGTCTGACGAAAGGAAGTTGGTTTCTACTTTTGTACATACCGTGTCATTGTAATAACTCTACCCCAGAGCACACAAAGAAAGCACAATGCCTCCGTTTCTAAATGCTTGTCGTTGGAACTAAGAAACGGGGAGTTTCAGTTCTGTCCCAAATGGCAAGCTATTCCCTACATAGTGCACTACTTTTGACAACAACCCTAGGGGCCCTGCTCAAAAGTCATGCACTGTAGGGAATAGGGTGGCATTTTAAATGCAGATGGTCTGTCCGTATTACATCAGTCGTGACAATCAGTGTTTGATAGATTTTCATACCAGTTCCTGATTCAGTATGAAATGCTGAAGGTTGTTTGTCAGCTTCCCTTTGTTTTATATGAATTGTACAATTCTATAAAAATCTGTTTTAATTTAGTTCTGTGTGTGATTTTCTTGCTCCCCTATTTGTTATCAAGTAAACTAAATATTGCTAATGTTTTTGGCCATCTGAAGCTTACCTGAGAGAATAGATCCTCTAGTTCAGTCTTGGAAACCTCAAATGCCTAGATTATATAAGTGGGTAAGGAGTCAACATACCGGTAAAATAATTTCCATTACATGTAGTGATGAACAATGACTTTCTACCATCAAATCTATGTAGACATACAAGACGGGAGGCCAACAAAAACATCTGACACTAAGGTCTAAAACCTTGTGAAATCAGTTAATAATCTTTAATTACATCATCTCTATACATTTACATCAATTTGTTTGTTCAAACTAGGACCAAGTAAGATTGTGCTCTCAGTGATCTTGTGAAACAGTTGGAAAACTTGGCCCTTCAAAATAATCTCTTCCCTCGGGGAAATATGTCATTAGGGACAAGAGTTTTTCTTTCCAGGTCAGGAAAAACTGTCTTCAGTCATGCCAAAGAACAGTCATGAATAGTCACTTGTCTAGTTTATGATAAAACAGTTTACCCAGATCTAGGTCTACCTGTGCAAGATGATATGATAATTATTATGGAATGATTGAGTCGTACAAACTGGCCATTCTTTGCATTTCATCAACAACAAAAAAGGCATTAATCTTCCTCTATTATTTACCTTCATCCATCAATCCAGTGTGCTATTATGGTTCCCTATTGGCATAAGGCTTTTTCTGCATTGCGGTCTCCTCTCCACCTTGGTGACTGATGCCCATGTTGTGTTCTGTAGCTAGCAGCTCCCTGGTAGCCTGAGTCCCAGATCCATTTATGCTGTCTTGCCAAACATGCTGTAAAAATGACATAGGAATTGGCTAGACAACACAAACAGGTCTAGGACTCAGGCTAGCTCCCTGGTGTAACAGTTCAGCAGTTGACCCCCAGCCCTGTCCAGTGGTCAGGCACCATGAGGAAGTATTTGTCCATAGCTTCACAGAAACGGGCTCGGTACAGCTCTGGAGAGACCACCGTGGGCATCTTACCTGTGTGCGAGACACAAAACGTTTATAATACATTTTATTTGTATTGCTTTTTCATTTACAGGAAGAAATCAAAAAGGTTTTTATACAATTAACTAATTACTAGAGATCAAAGCTAAAAAACGTGAAAGGGCACAATCTTAAAATAGACTTCAAGGACGAATATACAGGGAAGGAGTTGTTGGTGTCAGATGAATTACCTTGCCCTCCCAGGATCCCTGTGGATTTCACCACCATCTCCAGCTTCTTATCCCATGTGAACGTCCGTATGTAATCTGAAACAATGGGAGGAATATTTGTTTTAGAAATATAGCAAAGTACAATGTTACTCAAATGCCCTTTTGAAGCAGCATGGAGAAATTAAGAATGATTTTCTATAAACACCAGTAAAACAGTTTATGTATAACAATGAACAACGTTATAGCCAATGAGAACACATTTGAAAAAGATCAAGCTTTTCCCTCACCTATGATTCCCACCACCAGTTCGTCTGTGGCGTCGTCTCGTCCAACCAGCAGAGAGTAGTCTATGATCAGGTGACTAGACAGGAAGTAGGCATCACTGTGGATAGCAGCCCTGAGGATGGCCTTGCAGTGGGCTCTGATGTACAGAGGGTTGTCATGGACCAGCTTCAGTAGGTTCTCATCCAGCAGAACCACCTAATATAGAATGATGCCATTCAGCTAATGCTTTTATCCAAAGGTCGTTATTGCAAAATTAACAAATCATGTAGAAACACCTCAAAGATGATCAATGGAAACAGGATGCACCTGAGCTCAATTTCAAGTCTCATCGCAAAGGGTATTTGTTTTACATTTTTTATTCATTCCACCCCCCCCAAATTGCTTTATTATGGGGTATTGTGTGTAGATTGTTTTCCTCATCAATGTATTTAATAAATATTAGAATAAGGCTGTAACGTCACAAAATGTGGAAAAAGGGAAGGGGTCTGAATACTTTCTGAATGCACTGTATCTGGTTAAAACAACACATACATAAAACAAAGCAACTTACAAAAAAAATGTATGCAATCACTAATGTATGTGGCCTTAGGTGGGAATCGAACCCATGGCCCAGCCCTGCTAGACTAACACCATGCTCACCTCACAGCTCTCCTTCCCAGACTCGGTCTTGACGTTGCGGTTCCTCAGAGAACCCTTGAGGTCGAACACCTGGGCCATCTTCCTGCCATAGAACAGGTTCTCCATGACAAGAAGGTCCAGCTTCTTCTCAGAGTTGTTCTGGGAGTTCTTGTAGCCGATCCGGTACACACCCAGGATCTTAGCTAGGGCAGTGGGCCGCTGTGGGACAAACTGGGTTTAGGACAGGACTGTGTTGCAATAACCATCCATCCATCACAACGACAAGAACACAGCTCATTGACATTTTTTACACCAATAAGACCAGCTTTTCTTTTTCAAGGGAGCCCTGCATATACAATGTTATAGAACTAAGAAATCTAACAATATAAAACAAGTACAATATGTTTAATAAAATTGGATTTCCTCAAATTAAAACGAATTATCTTTATAAATGTATTACTTAAAAAGCAAGGCCATGCACAGCAAACCAACTCTATATATACACATTGCATGACCAAAAGTATGTGGACACCTGCTCGTCGAACATTTCATTCCAAAATCATGGGCATTAACATGGAGTTGGTCCCCCTTTGCTGCCCCAACATCCTCCACTCTTCTGAGACGGCTTTCCACTAGATGTTGGAACATTGCTGAGGGGACTTCCATTCAGCCACAAGACCATTAGTGAGGTCAGCACGGATGTTGGGTGATTAGGCCTGGCTTGCAGTCTGCGTTCCAATTAATTACAAAGGTGTTCGATGGAGTTGAGATCAGGGCTCTGTGCAGGCCAGTCAAGTTCTTCCACACCGATCTCGACAAATCCTTTCTGTATGGACCTCGCTTAGTGCACGGGGGTGTTGTCTTGCTGAAACAGGAAAGGGCCGTCCACAAACTGTTGCCACAAAGTTGAAAGCACAGAATTGTCTAGAATGTATTGTATGCTGTAGCATTAAGATTTCCCTTCACTGGAACTAAGGGGCCCAACACGAACCATGAAAACAGTCCCAGACCATTATTCCTCCTCCACCAAACTTTACAGTTGGCACTATGCATTGGGGCAGGTAGAGGTCTCCTGGCATCCGCCAAACCCAGATTCATTCGTCGGACTGCCAGATGGTCAAGCGTGATTCATCACTCTAGAGAACGCGTTTCCACTGTTCCAATGCAGTAAGCTTCACACCAGCCCGACGCGTGGCAATCTTAGACTTGTGCACGGCTGCTCGGCCATGGAAACCAATTTCATGAAGCTCCCGACGAACTGCTCGTGCTGACATTGCTTCCAGAGGCAGTTTGGAACTCGGTAGTGAGAGTTGCAACTGAGGACAGATAATTTTTATGCGCTGTGGCTTCAGCACTCGGCAGTTCCATTCTGTGAGCTTGTGTGGCCTATCACTTTGTGGCTGAGACGCTGTTGCTCCTAGACATTTCCACTTCACAATAACAGCACTTACAGTTGACCGGGGAAGTTCTAGCGGGGTAGAAATTTGACAAACTGACTTGTTGGAAAGGTGGCATCCTAAGATGGTGCCACGTTGAAAGTCACGGAGCTCTTCCGTAAGGACATTCTACTGCCAATGTTTGACTATGGAGATTGAAAGGCTGTGTGCTCGATTTTATACACCTGTCAGCAACGGGTGTGGCTGAAATAGCCGAATCCACTAAATGAAAGTGGTGTCCACATCACTAGATACAAAAGTATATAGTGTAAGTTAATTTAACTATATTTGTGCTAGACCTGAAGCCAGATGCGTAGGGTAGTTAGCCGGGGGGGGGGGGGGTACTGTTGTTAGCCGGGGGTACTGTCGTTAGCCGGGGGTACTGTCGTTAGCGTAGTTTACCTTATGCTGCACGGCTCCAGTGATATAGGTGAAGTAGTGAGGGGCAAAGTCCAGGAAGGACTGAACCTCTAGTCTGGGCATCTGCTTCAGAATGTATCGGTCATCTGAGGGACGGTAAAGATACACAGTGAGGTACAACAGACATATTCAAAAGGTGTCCCTGACCTCAAATGGGACTTCCTGGTAAATAGAAGTTAAAACTAAAATATGGCTCTGGTGTTGCCAGTCACCTTCGGTGGCATAGAAGACAGCCCCAGACTTGCCACCGCGGGCCTGCCAGTTGACACAGTGGGACAGCGAGCGAACAAAGTCATCCTCCGTACTCTCCATTATTTCCGCTCTCATCTTGTGGAACGCCTCAGCATAGTAGATCCTACAGTAGAACTTAGCATTGGCATCAGAGAACTCTGCAGGGGAGACAGAATGAGATGGGTTACGGACTATAGGCCTTATGCTTACTATTGAGAGGACGTTTGCAGGCTAAGAGGTGATGTCATTCCAAAGGGAAATCCAATGAGAAATGCATTTACTCACGTAATTCAATATGAGGGTTTCCTGTCGACTTCTTATGGTTGTCTCCTATGTCTGCATCTTCTGTTCATAGCAAAAGAAAAACATGCTAGGAGCTCCAGAAACAAATTGATTTTCTAGCACCCCCCACTCATGTTGCCCCTTGAGACCTTGTCCACTACTCACTAAGAGGCTCAGAGTCCATGCTGCTGCGGCCCAGACCCATCTGGGAGGAGGCGGTCTCGTTGGGCTTGGCTGGGCTGTTCTTGACCCGGCTCTCTCCAGAGCTGCACACAGATAAGATAGGATTATACTTCAGCTAACACACACACACACACACACACACACACACAGTTGACATCTGCAGGAGCAGTGTGGTGTACCTGGTGGACAGGGTGGTGTCCTCGCCTCCTGTCTTCAATGTTGTCTTCCACAGTTCATCCAGAGTACTCTTATACTCCTTACAGCTAGAGGTTGGGCAGAGGTCATTCAAATATCATTAGAACAACAAAATACACTTTTGAACAGAAAAGTTAGGCATGTGAAGAGACTGGAGAAGAGTTAGACAGGAGCTGTTACCGGAGAGCGAATGAGATGATGGAGCTGGGTTCTCTCTCACACACGGCGATGGGCACTCTCTCATGCTCATACATCAGGTAATGCTTGTCTGGTTCACTGACGAACAACGGACACAACAATGTCACAAAACATACAATACACTCTTTATTGATCCATTATATTAGGATATTTTTGATTTGGGCTTTCACAGTGCCCAGTCCCGACACACAACATGGCAGCACAGGGTCACCCACAGAGCAGAGCAGTGCCCTGGAGCAGGTTAGCGGTTAAGTGCCTTGCTCAAGTACACACCGGCAGTATGTGGCACCTGAGATATAGATGATTTTTCCCGTCGACACTAGGATTCAAGCTAAACATTACAACAAAGTAAGAAAATGAACAGGGCTCAATATAGTATGGGCATTTACATCAAATTCTATCTTATTTGGCTGATCATGCAACAATTTATACTACAAGCCAAAAGCCTATTCAGAGATAAAGTCATAATGTACACACAATGGGAATGGGATAGAGTTGTAACTGTTGCCTGGCATCAGGTTGGCTAGAATGGCCTTCATGGTGGACTTCTCTTTCACCTGGCTGTCATTGGAGCCCAACAGGTGTCCATCAAACACATCTAGGAGACAAAGAGAATGAATTTAAGGACAGGAGTGGTCTGTATTTTGATATGCACTGTAGATCCAGAGAAAGAACAGGAAGCTAATGTGGGGGGGTTGTGTGTGTGTTCACCCTCTGGGATACTGACGGAATCCTGGTCAGGAAAGCAGGGTCCAGACGAGAGGGGTTCTGAGCCTGGCTCCCCTGGTGACGGTAACACTAGCAATGACGACCCCCAGCTTGAGGGCATGGCAGTGAGGTGACGATCCTCTGTCCATCAAATAACAGACACGCCCATCAACTACAGTCCACCAATGAGAGAAGTAGTATAGCATTCTGACTGAAAGCTGAACCAATCCCCTTACCTTTGTCAACATTTTGTACTAAAGGGGAGGGGTTGCGTGGAGAGGACTCCAGAGCACTTGGCTGTCAAACAAAAGAAACAACATTCCTTACTTTCTGATACACTAAGTGCTTATCATATACTAAGCACTTCCAACCATCTGAATGGTATCAGGAATCTGTCTGCACTGACCTTGCTGTCGTCTGTCTGTCGGTGTCTCCCAGGGCTGGCTGGGACAGACAGACGCTTCCTGCCCTTCTCCTGCTGGAACAGGTCCTGCAGCCTGGAGGTTACATGGTTCAACAAATCCATTCTTAGAAAGATCTCCCAATGACATCATTTTTCTTCTCTCTCGGCACTGTTGGGAAGGGTCCTTCAGTAAGCGTTTCACTGTTAGTCTAAGCAGGTGACTAATAAAATAGATTCTGATGTGAAAGTCTGATCCCAAGTTAGAATTCTGCCCTAAGGTCCAATTTTATGGACACAGATGAAGAGATTCAACCATTCAAAGTACTACTTAGTCAAAGACTAGGCTTGATCTGTGTCTAGGAAACTGCCCCTAAAAGTTTAAACATTAAAAGCTGCTCTGAGGTCAGTGTTCTCACCATAGAAATAAGAATGAATAGAAAAGGGCATCTCCATTTAAGTCAATGATGGCACAATGGGTGGGCTGGCAGCCATTTTGAGAGGACCCATGCAGGGAAGTAAAAGCAATAAGTTTACCCTTCAATCCGTGCTGTGATTTGTTGAGTCAAATCAAATGACATTACAAAAAAGACATTCAATTGCATGAGCCACATCAGTTAGCATCATTTGAATGAACATTCTACATTACCATGGCAATCGAGCATCAGTTGATAGACCATTTCAAAATACCATGGATATTTTTGCATCACAATACCAGGCAGACATTGCGAGTGTACCAGTCAATAGGCATGGTCAGAGTGTCCAAGCCCGTTCTATTCATTCTTATTTCTATGGTTCTCACCTGCTGTTCCAGGACTGCAGTGTTTCACACAGGCTCTGTTTCTTCACTACCACTGATTCCAGTACAGTCTGGAGCTGCTGGGGAGAGTCACTACCACAGGCCTGGAGACGAGCCTGCAGCTTCTCTATCCAGCTGTGCAGATCTGCCTCCTCCATCTGAACACGCACACAAACAAAACATGTGTTTGATACCGTTCCATTCCAGCCAGTCCAATGAGCCCGTCCTCCGACGTAAAGCGACACCAGCCTCCACTGCACTATGCATACTATACACAGTGGTTCCGCCCTTTGGAGAAACAACCTACATCTTTCTGTGCAAACAGGTCCTCCATTTTCTGCTCGCGTGTCTTGCTGAAGGTGTCCGTCTTCAAGGAGGTGAGGCGGTCATCTATGGCCAGGTACACCTGAGTCACCCTGACAGAATGGAAAAGGACTGGTTAGAAATAGATTATTCAGACTCCTAGCCTGGTCCCAGATCTGTTTGTGCGATCTTGCCAACTACTATGGTTATTATCAGAGGACAAGGTAGACAGACAACAGGTAGACCAGTTACTTCTGTGAGAAGTCCTTGAGGTCCTGCTGCATCCGGCCCTTGGAGGGCCCCTGGTTCCTGATGAAGATCTTAGGAGGAGGGAGGCAGACCTCTAGCAGTCTCACTGAGATGTAGCTGGTGGTTAGACAATTACAATGGCATGATGGGCATATACATTTTACCACACTAACAATAACTATAGTGATCTTTATGTTCTGGTATGTAGAGGTCATTTGAAGATGTAGAAAGAATGATAAATTATGTATGGCTGGATAGAAGTCAAAGCCCTGGCCTGTGTTCCCCACCTGAAGGAGGCCACCATCTGGTTGTAGGAGAAGTACTGATGGTAGTCATGGTGGATGGAGTGGCCACAGGGCTCAGCATTAGCCCTCCTGGTATACTGGTGACCATAGAACCTCAGCTCCAGGTACTTAGCAAAGGACATGGACCACGAGTCATTAGACAGGGGCACCACGGGGGTCACCTACAGAGAGAGTAGAAGTGAGTAGAGTAGGAGAATATAATAGAAGTGTAAATTAGAGTAGAAGAGTAAAAGATTAGCGAGTAGAATAGAGTATAAGAGAGTAGAGTAGCATAGCAAATAGTAGAGTAGAAGAGTAGGAGTAGAGGATAGTGGAGTATGAAGAGAGTATAGCAGAGTAAAGAAAAGTATAGTAGGCCAGTAAAGCAGAGTAGGAGTGAGTAGGAAGGTATAGTAGGAGAGTAGTGTAGAAGAGAGGAGAGAAGAAGAGTAAATTATAGTAGGAGAGTATAGTAGAAGAGAGTAAAATAAAGTATAGAGTAGAAGTAAATTATAGTGTAGTAGGAGAGAGTATAGTAAAAGAGTAGGATTAGAGTAGCAGTAAGTATAGTAGGATAGTAATGTATCGTAGAAGAAGAGTAGCGTATAAAATAGAAGAGAGTAAAGTATAGTAGAATAGAAAAGATTGTAGTGGAGTACGAAGAGTATAGTTGGAGAGAGTAGAGTAGGGGGAGTATAGGAGAGTAAAGTATAATAGAGTAGCGTAGGAAAGTAGAAGAAAGTAAATTATAGTAAAGTAGAATGTATAGAGTAGGAGACTAGAAGAGCGTAAAGTAGAGTAAAGTAGGGACAACGAGTAGGATAGATTAGTGGAGTACAAAGAGAGTAAATAAAAGTATAGTAGAAGAGTAAATTATAGTAGGAGAGTATAGTCCAGCAGGAGAGTAGAGTAGAGTAGAAGAGAGTAGAGTAAAATAATGTATAGAGAAGTAAATTATAGTAGAGTAAAAGAGAGTAAAGTAAGATAGTAGAGTAGAAGAGTAAATTATAGTATAGTAGAAGAGACAATTATAGTAGGGGAGTATAGTACAGTAGGAGAGTAGAGTAGAATATGGTACAGTAAAGTATAATATAGAGTAGCATAGAAGAGAGTAGAGTAAAATAGAGTAGAGTATAATAAATTATAGTATAGTAGAAGAGAGTAAAGTAGGATAGTAGGAGAGAGTAGAGTAAAGGAGTAGAGTAAATTACAGTTTTGAAGAGTAAAGAGTAGGAGAGTAGAGAAGAAAAGCGTAGAGTAAAGTACAGAGTAGAATAGAGTATAGTACAGTAGGAGAGTAGAGTAGAATATGAGCGTAAAGTATAGAGTAGAAGAGTAAATTATAGTAGGGGAGTATAGTAGAGTAGAATAGGAGAGTCAAATAGAATAGTAGAGTAAAGTATAGAGTAGAAGAGTAGAAGAGTACATTAAAGTAGGGAGGTATAGTACAGTAGGAGAGTGGAATAGGAGAGTAGAGTAGAATAAAATAGAATAGAAGTAAATGATAGTAGAGTAAAGTAGAAGGGTACAATAGAGTAGTAGAGAGTAAAGTAAAGAGTAGAAGAGTATAGTAGAGTAGGAGTAGAGTAGAAGAAAGTAGCATATACGAGTATAGAGAGTAGAAGAGTAGAAGAGAGTAGGGGTGGAGTAGGAAAGAGTATAATAGAGTATAGTAAAGGAAAGTATAGTAGAAGAGAGTAAAGTAGAGGAGAGTAAATGATAGTAGAGTAGAATCTGCTTAGCTTCAATCTCTCAGGTTTGATCCTTGTACTCTACTCTTCTATAGTATAGGATATATAGTATAGTAGAAGAGAGTATAGTAGAGTAGAAGAGAATAGAGTAGGATATTATAATAGAGTATAGTATAATAGTAAATTATAGTAGGAGAGTAGGAGAGTAGATTATATAGTAGAAGAGTAAATTATACTATAGTAGGAGAGTAGAGTAGGAGTATAGTAGAGTAAAATAGTATAGTAGAAGACGGTACAGTAAAGTATAATATAGAGTAGAAGAGAAGAAAGCAAATTATAGTAGAAGAGTGTAAAGTATAGTAAGAGAGTAGAATTAGAGTAGGATGGTAGAGTAGGAGGGTAGAGTATAGTATAAGATAGTAGAGTACAAGAAAGTATAGCAGCATAGATGAAAGCAAAGTATAGTAGAAGAGAGTATCAATGAGTATAATAGAGTATAGTGGAGTATGAAGAGAGTATAGTAGAAAACAGTATAGTAGAGTAAATACAAGTATAGTAGGAGAGAGACTAGTATAAGAGTAGAGTAAAGTCTAGAGTCTGCTTATCTTCAATCTCACACAGCGTTGATCCTTGTATTCTACTCTACTCTCCTACTCCAGAGTAAAATAAAGTATAGAGTAGAAAAGTACATTATAGTAGAGTAGAAGAGAGTAGAGTAGAAAACAGTATAGTAGAGTAAATACAAGTATAGTAGGAGAGAGACTAGTATAAGAGTAGAGTAAAGTATAGAGTCTGCTTATCTTCAATCTCACACAGCGTTGATCCTTGTATTCTACTCTACTCTCCTACTCTAGAGTAAAGTATAGAGTAGAAAAGTACATTATAGTAGAGTAGAAGAGAGTAGAGTAGGCAAGTAGGAGAGAGTAAATTATAGTATAGTAGTAGAGTAAAATATAGTAGAGTAGAAGAGAGTAGAGTATTTTAGAGTAGAAGAGAGTATACTAGAGTAGAATAGAAGGATCAAAGCTGTGTGAGAGTTTGAAGCTAAGCAGACCTGGACAGCAGCTTTATGCTCTAGCCAAGAACTGGCTGATTAGCAAGCATTTGATTTGTTGAACTAGGGCTGCTAGCTATAGAGCAAACGTGCAGTCCTGGGGGTAGTCATGAAATAGATAAGGAAACACACCGATTAAAAAGTTACTGTACCTGTTTGCATATGCGGCACCAGGAGTAGTTGAGGATGGTGTGTTGGTATCCAGGCACAGGAGAGTCCAGCTCCTTCAGTACGATCTGAACACAGCCACTGCCATGGACAAACCGCCGCACATGGTGCACCATGGGAGTCTCACAGAACATACTGGGGCATTGATAGGACGGCCTGTAAAACACACACACACGAAGAGATGCTTCATTCAGCTAGATTTTATTACATCAGTGACAACCAAATGGATGTAAAAGGTTGTATTGTAAATTCGCTAACACAATTTGTCTGGTTCAGATTTCCCCCTCACCTGAAACAGTATCTCTCCAGGAATATTCCTAGTGTGAGGTCATTCCTTCTGTAGAACTCCATCGTGACCATCCTGTTGAGAACAAATAAGTACTTGTGAATAGGTGACCTTTCCAAATTCAGTCAGTTGGTCTTTCACAGCTGGTACACAACAACACTTCTGTTGCACCTAAGGGGATAAATAAAGTAGTATTGAATTGAAGACCACCAGGGTTGGGTGGGGTTTACCAGGGACTGACGCAAGGGTTGGGGGCGTTGTTGGACTGGGCAGAGGAGCTGCTGAACAGAACACAGAGTCTCTGATGGTTCACTGGGTTCAGGCAGTCCAGCTGAAACACATAAGTAATGGTGGTCAACGAACAGCATAAAAACAGCACATACTGCAATAAAGCACTTCTCTTCAGCCCTGACAAATCTCTCTGGAGAGTGAGGGAAGTGGTGAGGGAAGTGGTGAGGGAAGTGGTGAGCTCTCATCAGTAGCACATTGATCAGGAAACTAGCACTGGTTAAGGGAGATTTTAAGATAGTCATTCCATTACAAACAAACTCCACAGATACATCAGTGAGACTGTTGGAGATCTGCGCCATCTACCTCCTATATTGTGATGTGTCCTAACTACCTTGGAGGCCCAGGTCATGTCGTTCTGTCCCCCTGGCTTCTCCTCCTCACTATCAGCCTTGACGGGTTGCTTGGACGGCAGAGCCTCCCGGACCAGTGGCTGGGGTAGGGGCTGGGCGAAGGGGTCTGCCTCCTCCTGTCGGAGTCGGCCTCCTTGGGCACGGTAGTCTGCCAGCATCTTGGCCAAGTCCTGGCTGCTGCCCAGATGCTCTGCGATGCGGGCACTGGTAAGGCGGTGGGAGGGTAACACCTGGATGGGGCGAGGGCCTCCGTTGGCCATGCCTCCACCTGATGAGGTGGAGTCTTTGAGGAGTTGTCGCTTACGTCGACCGTCTAGTTCTTTGAAGTCCTTGTTGAGCAGTGGGGAGAGGTACACCTGCACGAGGAGCTACTATGTTACATCTCAAATATGAAAATATCCTATTGATCATTCGCCCAGCACTTAAGTGTTATGAGATGGCATATTGCGTTTGCATGACTACCATGTTTTGTAGACATCTTCACTATGACCAACGATGTACTGAGTACAGAGGAATTGATGGTTACATAAACAGATTATCTGATATTCTATTGTACATTACTGAACAAAAAAAATAAAAGGTCGAAAAACATTCAAATACAGTCAATGTAAACAAACAGACCTGTTGAGGAAAGTAGTCTCTGCTGGGGCAGCGTAGGCCAGCGGGGGAGAGGAGGAAGGGCTCTCTGAAAGTGATGAAGGGGGAGACACACAGGATGATGTCCTTCAGCTCCTGTTTGAAGCCTGCCGTCAGCGTCCTGAGATGGTCGTCCGTCGAGCCCACCTGCTCGGTGACAGAACAGTCAAGGATATCGTTGGACACTCTTGGAGGACAATGGAAGTCGTTTTAAAAATGCTTTTTTATTATAAAAACCAACGTGTTTCTGCATGTAGCCTTAATCCTCACCTGCTCTGTGACAAACAGCCCTGTGTCATCCTGCAGGGGGTCTCTGAACAGCCTGGGGACCGTCTCCGAAGCAGAGCTCTCCTCCTGCCACTCACCCCTCCCCAGAACCCCTGACCCGCTCCGCCCCTCAGTCTCCTCCCCCTGCTCCAGCCCAATCTCATCTGTTAACTCCTCCAGGTCATCAATGAGGTAGGGTGGTGGTGGCGGCGCCAGGGGATTGGACAACGGCGTGGAGGTCATGACCTCTGCTGACTCCATCCCCTCGGCCACCAGGGAGGATGAGGAGGACAGGAGTTGGTTCTTGGCAACTTTGACAACCTCGACATCTTTAGGCGAGGAGGATTCCGACACAGAATTCTCCTCCTCGTCCCCTAGCACAGTCTCTCCTCCCTGGAAGAGGGTGCTCTGGTCGGTCTCATTTTCCTGGTTCTCCTCCTCGACGGTAGTGCTCTCCAGGAGACAGGGGAAGCTGGTCTTGGCCAGGCTGGGAGGCATGGCAAACTCATCCATGAGGAAGGATATCTCTAGCTGGGAGTGGTAGGCCACACACACCATGAGGATGATGATCTCTTTAACCCTGGCCAGCTCGTACTCAGACGCCCCGCGAAGCTTTATGGTACAGCCTAGCTGGGGAGGGCAGCCCTCAAAGAACATCAGAGTCTTCAACTCATCTGTCACAGAGAAGGGAAAGAGGAGAACACATTACATAGTTGTGCTGTGGCACTCAGGAGGGTCAGAATGAGCATGTAGAAACATCTAGTCTAGGCTGGAGGACGTTGTGAATGAAAGCACCTGGTTGCAGTGTGTTGGTTTCATGTGTTGGATTATTTAAGAGAAATAAGTGTTGTGAACGGCTTCCAACATCTAAGGTAAAGAGATTTAAAAATGTAGATATGTAAGATGTACACTAAAAGCAGCATGTTGAGGGCAGAGTAGTTTCCACTCACTGTTGGCCAGCTGGAAGGAGTGCAGGTAGAACTTTTGGCAGGTTCCCAGTCGAGGCTTGGTGAGCAGCTGGTCCATGAACATGACCAGGTCCCCCTGGGTCATATGACTCACCCTGTCCAAGACTTGCTGCAGAGAACCAGAGGTGGGGAAGAGAGACTGAGGGCAGGAACTGCTAATAGACAGTTGAACGGATTAAGCAGAAGAACGGGCTAACATGGCAGACAGACACCATCATAAAGAGTAGTGAAACACTAGCTGCAGTATCCCATGGGGGTGGGGGGTGGTTACTGTGGCCCTAGCGGCACAAAATAAAAGGTCTGACTGCTCAGAGACGCTTGGGAAAATGGTCACAACGGTGGACCAGCGTGTGCGTTTTAGGGGAGCGGGGTGTATCTGAGCTCCACGAGCAAGGACTTGACACTGGTTAAGCAAATCTCCCCATTCTTGCTAAATGTTGCATTCCTTCTCAAACAGCTACAACTGTATATGCAAGTTTGGCTCGGAGATTAGAGTAACTGTTCAACATTCTAGCTTGTGGTTGTTTAGGGGAAGGTGAGTATGTATCCCACATCTGTTGCTAAGGGGTAATGATGTTAGGGACAGTATAGGATGAATCACAATGGTTTGCCAAAAAAATGGATTTGTCATGTCAGTGCTGGTTATAGTTAATAATCTTTCCTTTAAAGCGCCTACATTATTACACTATTTGTTAATTCAGCTAAAAATCTTGCATATGCCATAACCAGCCTTTCAAAGAACTTCATTGCTACCGACGTGAGTGCTATGCGGAGGTCATCAATTAGGCAGGTTACCTGCGCTTCCTTGGGCACAGGGACTACGGTGGTCTGCTTGAAACATGCTGGTATTACAGACTCGGTCAGGGAGAAGTTGAAAATGTCAGTGAAGACACTTGCCAGTTGGTCCACGCATGCTTTGAGTACACATCCAGGTAATTTGTCTGGCCCCACAGCTTTGTGAATGTTGACCTGTTTAAAAAGGTCTTGCTCACATTGGCTACCGAGAGCATGATCACACTCGTCCGGAACAGCGGGTATTCTCATGCATGCTTCAGTGTTGCTTGCCTCGAAGCAAGCATAAAAGGCATTTAGCTCTTCTGGTAGGCTAGCGTCAATGGGCAGCTCGCTTGTTTCAACACTGAGTTTTTCAATGTAAATTATACTAAAATTCTTGCAATCAATAGAATGTTAAATATATGGGGGATACAACCATCCCAGCTCTACAGATTTTTCCACGAAAAGACAGAATTATTAGATCATTTGTTTTGGTACTGTCCATATGATAGTGCTTTGGAAAGTATTCAAACCCCTTGACTTTTTCCACATTGCAATATGTAACATTGCCGTGTGACTCAGTGTGTAACAATGTGGAGGGCTCCATATATCTCCGCATTGACATAATGGGTTGACGGTTGGTGACAGCGGGAGGTCTTGTACAGTGTATTCGGAAAATAGTCAGACCCCTTGACTTTCTACATTTTGTTACGTTACAACCTTATTCTTAAATTGTTTAAATCGTTATTTCCCCCTCATCTACACAAAATGTACAAAGCAAAAATAGTTTTTTCTCAACGTCAACAGTGAAGAGGCGACTCAAGGATTCTGGCTTTCTAGGCAGAGTTGCAAAGAAAAAGCCATGCAGTGGGGCAAAAAAGTATTTAGTCAGCTACGAATTGTGCAAGTTCTCCCACTTAAAAAGATGAGAGAGGCCTGTAATTTTCATCATAGGTACACTTCAACTATGAAAGACAAAACGAGGGAAAAGAAAATCCAGAAAATCACATTGTAGAATTTTTAATTAATTTATTTGCAAATTATGGTGGAAAATAAGTATTTGATCACCTACAAACAAGCAAGATTTCTGGCTCTCACAGACCTGTAACTTCTTCTTTAAGATGCTCCTCTGTCCTCCACACGTTACCTGTATTAATGGCACCTGTTTGAACCTGTTATCAGTATAAAAGACACCTGTCCACAACCTCAAACAGTCACGCTCCAAACTCCACTATGGCCAAGACCAAAGAGCTGTAAAGGACACCAGAAACAAAATTGTAGACCTACACCAAGCTGGGAAGACTGAATCTGCAATAGGTAAGCAGCTTGGTTTGAAGAAATCAACTGTGGGAGCAATTATTAGGAAATGGAAGACATACAAGACCACTCAAAATGATCACAAGAACGGTGAGCAAAAATCCCAGAACCACACGGGGGGACCTAGTGAATGACCTGCAGAGAGCTGGGACCAAAGTAACAAAGTCTACCATCAGTAACACACTACGCCGCCAGGGACTCAAATCCTGCAGTGCCAGACGTGTCCCCCTACTTAATAATAATAATATATCCCATTTAGCAGATGCTTTTGTCCAAAGCGACTTACAAGTATGGGTGGCCCTAGCGGGAATCGAACCCACGACGCTTGGCGTTGCAAGCGCCATGCTCTACCGACTGAGCCACACAGGACTGATCATGCTCTCGGTAGCCAATGTGAGCAAGACCTTGTACTGACTTAAGCCAGTACATGTTCAGGTCCGTCTGAAGAGAGCATTTGGATGATCCAGAAGAAGATTGGGATAATGTCATATGAAACCAAAATATAACTTTTTGGTAAAAACTCAACTCATTGTGTCCACCATAATTTGCAAATAAATTCATTAAAAAAAATCCTACAATGTGATTTTCTGGATTTTTCTCCTCATTGTCATAAAGTGTACCTATGATGAAAATTATAGGCCTCTCATCTTTTTAAGTGGGAGAACTTGCACAATTGGTGGCTGACTAAATACTTTTTTGTCCCACTATGTAGATATTCCATTAAAAATCTGTCCTTCAGTAGGTTTCTTTGCAGCAATTTGACCATGAAAGCCTGATTCACGCAGTCTCCTCTGAACAGTTGATGTTGAGATGTGTCTGTTACTTGAACTCTGTGAGGTATTTATTTGGTCTGCAATTTCTGAGGCTGGTAACTTTAATAAACTTATCCTCTGCAGAGGTAACTCTGGTTCTTCCTTTCCTGTGGCTGTCCTCATGAGACAGTTTCATCATAGCGCTTGATGGTTTATGCAACTGCACTTGAAGAAACTTTCCGTTTTGAAATGTTCCATATTGACTGACATTCATGTCTTCAAGTAATAGACTGTCGTTTCGATTATTTGAGGTGTTCGTGCCATAATATGGACTTGGTCTTTTACCAAATAGGGATAATTTCTGTATATACCACCCCTAATGTACCTTGTCACAACACAACTGATTGGCTCAAATGCATTAAGGACAGAAATTTCACAAATTAACAAGGCACACCTGTTAATTGAAATGCATTCCAGGTGACCACCTCATGGAAGCTAGTTGAGAGAATGCCAAGAGTGTGAAAAGCTGTCATCAAGGCAAAGGGTGGCTACTTTGAAGAATCTGAAATATTTTTTGAATTGTTTAACACTCTTTTGGTTACTACATGATTCCGTTTAGTTTTTTCATCGTTTTGATGTCTTCACTATTATTCTACAATGTACAAAATAGTAGAAATAAAGAAAAACCCTTGAATGAGTAGATGTGCCCAAACTTTTGACTGGTACTGTGTGTGTGTGTGTGTGTGTGTGTGTGTGTGTGTATATATGATTGTAAATGATGCAATCAATTACATTAATAGAACCCAAATCTATTTGGAAAAAAATGTAATAAAAATAAACTAACAAAAGCTACACAAGTACGATGTTCTTAAGCTTGCTAAAGGTGGGTTTGGAAACAACCCAGGCTAGTCTAGCTAGTACAGAGAGCTCGAGAGATGGCAGGGCAGTACCAACTGGTTTGACATTGATAACACCAGTTAATCATTTTTTACTAGCAGTACAGAGAGCTACTGACCGGTTTGACGTTGATAACCAGTGTGATGCCGTGCTCCAGCAGCAAGGCCTGAGCGATACGAGACACGGTCTTCTCCACCAGCACCAGGTTGGGACGCACGTCCACTATACGCTGAACATAGTTCTTCAGAAACTCATGCTCCTGGGTAACAAAGACACTGACAAAGATTACATTTTCTTTTTCTTAATTCCTAGAAATTGTGGATGGGTGCTAGCAAATGTGGAATGACTAACAGGCTGACCTGAAGCACAATGGGATCAATGCAGGTGAACTTGGTCTCCTCTCTGTAGAGATACTCTATAGAACACTTCAGAAGCAGGATCTTGGGGTTCTTGATGTACGAGTTCATCTAAAATATGATCAAATTGTACTTTATTGTTCACAGACAAGCAATAAACTGCGTCCCTCTGACTGTGTTTACAGGGAGAGATGGTAGTTGTTACATAAGAGAAGGGAACTTACTTTTTTGTGGGCAATGTTCTTGGTACAAACTAAGCCATTCACTACCGCAGAGTCAAACTTCTTCCCTCCAGGAATCTAAAAAAACAACAAACCCCCCCGCCCCAGAAAGAATGAAGTTTAAAAAGACAGCCATTTTGGTCACCTATCAGTCTACTCCTGCAGTATGTGCAGTCTAAGTAAAGCCAAATGACAAAGACCTGATTGAGAGTTGAAAGAAATGCAGGCAATGCAGACTTTTGCGTAAATCGTTCATTGAGGTCAATATGGAGACTTGCAAGGAAAGTCAAGTTAATCAACCAGATCTCAAGTTAGAATAGAGCACCGTCAGCGAGGTACCTTCTTGACGTGAACCAGTTGTCTGATGTCCATGTCATCATCACAACTGCGAACGTCCGGCCGCACCGTCTGCACTACCTGCCTCACCACGGGAACAATGATGTCACGCCAGGAGAGGCACAGGGACTCGCTGTACAACAACTGCTGCAGCAGCGCCATCATGTGGCTGTGGTTGGCAGAGCTGCGGAGGGGAGAGAAGTTAACAGTTTTCTTTGCAAGAGAAAACAGCTGTTTTTTGGCCAGTATAACATGTGAAGTCACCAGCTAAAAATGTTTACATACCACCATAGTACACTAATTCATACTGAGAGATCTCTGCTTCATCTAAAGAATGACTTATATGTTCTGTTCCAATTCAATTTAGAAGGCTAGAGACTAGTCTTTACATTCCAAACTTCCCACTTCACCTAGTGCCTAGCATTTCCTGTACTCACATACATATTTAATGAACAAAAAAAAGTTTGGACAAACATTTGAGCAACTTTCAAACCTCTAAAGTTGTCCGACTGTACTCACAGTAGCCTCTCCATGGCCTCCTTCTCTCCATTCTCCTCTCTGAGCTGGTCCAGGGAGCTGTGGTGCCAGCCCAGAGGAGTGAACAGCACCTCGTTAGCTTTCTCCTCCACACGACGGTTAAACAGGGACTCTGCAGCACACAGAGAGCGATAGCTTGGTTTACAGCTACAGTACCAACTGCTTGTTCAATAGAAAGAATACACAGCTGCTCAAGAGTTGAAAAGTGTACCAATTGCAAAAAAAATATCCATAACGAAGCCAGACTACACTAGTAAGTGGGGAGTTCCTACCTTTGATGAAAGCGTCACTGATGGAGATATTCTGTCCTCCGTCCTCTGAGACCAGGTACTCTGATACAGGTAGAGCGAAAGAGGAGAAATGCATAAACACACAACTCCACCTTCCATAAGAGTTATGGGAACTGGCTGAGCAAATAGATTAAGTTCCTCTTTGTATGCTATTGCAGATTAAGGTGAATGGATCAAAATAAACGTCTAGTGAAGAGGGATAGGACTGTGCCTGTTCGGGTGGAACAGTGTGTGTGTTTGTTGCTCCATACCTTTCTGCTCCTTGGGGAGCGGTGGTACATGGGGGTACTTGGACTGTTTCTTGATGTGGAAGTTGACGTTGTCCTGCTCCATATTGAGGTTGATGGAAGCAGCAGAGTCACTGTCCACCGCTGATTGGAAACTACTGACTGACGTCCTCTTACTGGGGTTGGATGAGTCTGACGAGGGGGAGGGGGGGTGTGCATTGATTGATTGATTGTTCGATCTTTATTAGCACATTAAAAACATATCATTTGTCTTGTTGATGCATAGCAGCATGGAGGGGGAGTACACACTAGTTATATAGTTCAAGAGCTCAGTCGTAAGAGAAATACTAAGAAAAATCTCAGAGACAGTACAAAGAGTCAACTACCTATTGTTTACTCTCAATATTAAAGGCTTAGTGCAGTCAAAAATGTGATTTACCTGTCTTTTATATACAGTTGAAGTCGGAAGGTTACATACACTTAGGTTGGAGTCATGAAAACTCGTTTTTCATCCACTCCACAAATTTCTTGTTAACAAACTATAGATTTGGCAAGTTGGTTAGGACATCTACTGTGTGCATGACACAAGTAATTTTTCCAACAATTGTTTACAGACAGATAATTTCACTTATAATTCACTGTATCACAAATCCAGTGGGTCAGAAGTTTACATACACTAAGTTGACTGTGCCTTTAAACAGCTTGGGAAATTCCAGAAAATGGCTTTAGATGCTTCTGATAGGCTAATTGACATAATTTGAGTCAATTGGAGGTGTACCTGCAGATGTATTTCAAGGCCTACCTTCAAACTCAGTGCCTCTTTGCTTGACATCATGGGAAAAATCAAAAGAAATCAGCCAAGACCTCAGAAAAGAAATTGGAGACCTCCACAATTTCAAAACGCCTGAAGGTACCACACTCATCTGTACAAACAATAGTACGTAAGTATAAACACAATGGGACCACGCAGCAGTCATACCGCTCAGGAAGGAGACGCGTTCTGTCTCTTAGAGATGAACGTACTTTGGTGTGAAAAGTGCAAATCAATCCCAGAACAACAGCAAAGGACCTTGTAAAGATGCTGGAGGGAACAGGTACAAAAGTATCTAAATCCACAGTAAAACTAGTCCTGTATCGACATAACCTGAAAGGCCGCTCAGCAAGGAAGAAGCCATGGCAACAAAACCGACATAAAAAAGCCAGACTATGGTTTGCAACTGCACATGTGGACAAAGATGTCCTCTGGTCTGATGAAACAAAAATAGAACTGTTTGGTCATAATGACCATCATTATGTTTGGAGGAAAAAGGGGCAGGCTTGCAAGCCAAAGAACACCATCCCAACTGTGAAGCACGGGTGCTTTGCTGCATTGCTGTAGGAGGGACTGGTACATTTCACAAAATATATGCCATCATGAGGGAGGAAAATTATGTGGATATGTTGAAACAACATCTCAAGACATCGGTAAGGAAGTTTAAGGTTGGTCACAAATGGGTCTTCCAAATTAACAATGACCCCAAGCATACTTCCACAGTTATGGCTCAAGGACAACAAAGTCAAGGTATTGGAGTGGCCATCACAAAGTCCTGACCTCAATCACATAGAAAATGTCTGGACAGAACTGAAAAAGGGTGTGCGAGCAAGGAGTCCTACAAACATGACTCAGTTACACCAGCTCTGTCAGGAGGAATGGACCAAAATTCACCCAACTTATTGTGGGAAGCTGGTGGAAGGCTACCTGAAACATTTGACCCAAGTTAAACAATTTAAAGGCAATGCTACCAAATCTAATTGAGTGTATGTAAACTTCTGACCCACTGGGAATGTGATGAAAGAAATAAAAGCTGAAATAAATCAATCACTCTCTCTACTATTCTATTCTGACATTTCACATTCTTAAAATAAAGTGGTGTCCTAACTGACCTAAAACAGAGAAATATTACTAGTATTAAATGTTAGGAATTGTGAAAAACTGAGTTTAAATGTATTTGGCTAAGGTGTATGTAAACTTCTGACTTCAACTGTATATTTTCACACGGAGGTTGGAAATGATGATAATGCCCTTTTAGTGCACCCGCTGTTTGAAAAGACAGCCTGACATTTTAGCCTGTCTGCTGACATCACCAGGCGATAAATTGGTTAATAGACCAATAAGAAAGAGTTCCAAACCGCTCTGCCAATAACAGCTAGTTCAGTTTTCCCCTCCCCACTCACAGTCCAAGCTAAATTCTTGCTTTATGACCATTTGAATTGAAAACAATCACAGTAAAGTACTTCACTGTTACCCAGAAATGATTTGATATTGAGAAGAAAATGGCTGCATTGGACCTTAATGAAGAAACCAGGCATAGACATGATGCTGGTTGTTGTAATGTTTAGCCTGAGGGCTAAAGTCACAAGGCATGCTGGGATACATACTGGTCGTGACATAGTCATTCTCGTCAGCCACCTGGTCTGTGTCACTGTCGCAAAACTTGATGTCTTTGAACCAGGAGGGTTCTGAGTGTCCCTCCAGAGAGTTGACACTGTCACTGTCAGGAGACGGGGTCTCGGAGAACTCTGTGCTCTGAAGAGAAGACAGAACATCATGATCATCATCCTCACCATCACCCTCTTAATTGAAGTGTGGTGAGCTTTTAGCGCTGTTCGGCTGCAGTGGCATCACTGCTGCACAAAGTTGTTGGTGGAGTGGCTACATGCAATAAACCAAGTGGCTTTAGGGAGAAGTAGGCAGACTCGTCCCCTTATTCCCACAAAACAGTATCTCACCTGGAGGGGGCGATAGAGAGCGTACTCATCCCTGAACAGCTGGTCGTGGTGAGTGACACAGTCCAACCAACGACCGTCTACCACAGCCTGACCAATGGCTATCGCCTGGGCCCTGCAAGAGTATGAGTGAGTGAGACAGACAGACAGAGCGAGAGAAAGATGGAAGGGTGAGCGAGAGTGGAGGAGTGAGCAAGATGGAAGAGTGAGAGAGATGTAGGCAAGAGAGAAATCATCTCTTCTTTCTACAATATCGTTATTCAGATATCGTTATCAGTCAGGTAGCCATGATACAGTATGTCTATACCTGGTGGAGATGGTTCCACTCCTCAGCAGCCAGTTGACCAGCTCCTTCCCCACAATGCAGTTGGGGTATGTACGGAGCCAGTAGCGGTGGTCCTGGAACTCCATGCCAGTACTGTTGTTACAAATCTTCCTCCACAGGTCTTTGAGCTGGGACGAGTCCTACATGTCATGAAAGTCAGTCAGTGAAAAATCTGTTTTTATTGTATGCTTTGCCAACAATGGAGTGTAAATATACAGACAGGGCTAGAAAGAAAATAGAGGGAGAGCGGCGTAAGGACAAGATGGAGAGAGGGAGAGCGGCGTAAGGACAAGATGGAGAGAGGGAGAGCGGCGTAAGGACAAGATGGAGAGAGGGAGAGCGGCGTAAGGACAAGATGGAGAGGGGAGCGTAAGGACAAGATGGAGAGGGAGAGCGTGAGGACAAGATGGAGAGAGGGACAAGATGGAGAGCGTAAGGACAAGATGGAGAGGGGAGAGCGTGAGGACAAGATGGAGAGGGGGAGAGCGTGAGGACAAGATGGAGAGGGGGAGAGCGTGAGGACAAGATGGAGAGGGAGAGCGAGAGGACAAGATGGAGAGGAGAGCAACAAGATGGAGAGAGGAGAGCGTGAGGACAAGATGGAGAGGGAGAGCGTGAGGACAAGATGGAGAGGGAGAGCGTGAGGACAAGATGGAGAGAGGGAGAGCGTGAGGACAAGATGGAGAGAAGGAGAGCGTGAGGACAAGATGGAGAGAAGGAGAGCGTGAGGACAAGATGGAGAGAAGGAGAGCGTGAGGACAAGATGGAGAGAAGGAGAGCGTGAGGACAAGATGGAGAGAAGGAGAGCGTGAGGAGGACAAGATGGAGAGAAGGAGAGCGTGAGGACAAGATGGAGAGAAGGAGAGCGTAAGGACAAGATGGAGAGAGGGAGAGCGTAAGGACAAGATGGAGAGAGGGAGAGCGTAAGGACAAGATGGAGAGAGGGAGAGTGAGAGAAAGGGATACAGAGATGGATAGAAGGGGAAAGAGGAAAGTAAAGAAAGAGAATCCTTACCAGCAGTATCTTCCTCTCCTCTTCACTGTGGTCAGGTTTGGGCGTGGTCCTACTGGTCTGGGGGCTCACTGAGCTGTCATAGGAGGGCAACATGGAGGAGCCAGACGGGTCCAGGGACAGGTTGGTCACACTGGCTGACCTGGATATGACAGGGATGGCATTACAGGACCTGCAGGGCATTCTGCACCCTATTTCTCTGAGTATGTGTGTGTGCATGTGGGGGAGAAACCTTGAACTTCGCATTCCAAAATCATAGGCATTAAAATGGGTTTGGTCACCCCTTGCTGCTATAACAGCCTCCACTCTTCTGGGGAGGCTTTCCACTAGATGTTGGAACATTTCTGCAAGGACTTGCTTCCATTCAGCCACAAGAGCATTAGTGAGGTCGGCACTGATTTTGTTGGGTGATGAGGCCTGGCTCGCAGTCGGCGCTCTAATTTATCCTAAAGCTGTTCAATGGTTTTTTTTTATTTTTTTATTTTACCTTTATTTAACCAGGCAAGTCAGTTAAGAACAAATTCTTATTTTCAATGACGGCCTGGGAACAGTGGGTTAACTGCCTGTTCAAGGGCAGAACGACAGATTTGTACCTTGTCAGCTCGGGGGTTTGAACTCACAACCTTTCGGTTACTAGTCCAACGCTCTAACCACTAGGCTACCCTGCCGCCCCGGGTTGAGGTCAGGGCTCTGTGCAGGGCAGTCAAGTTCTTCCACACCGATCTCGACAAACCATTTCTGTATGGAACTCGCTTTGTGCACAACCGTCATGCTGAAACAGGAAAGGGCCTTCCTCAAACTGTTGCCACAAAGTTGGAACCGCAGAATTGTCTACAATGTCATTGTATGCTGTAGCGTTAAGATGTCCCTTCACTGGAACTAAGGGGCCGAGCTCAAATCATGAAAAACAGCCTGACCATTTTTCCTCCTCCAACAAACTTTACAGTTGGCACTATGCATTGGGACAGGCAGCATTCTTCTGGCATCCACCAAACCCAGATTTGTTCGTCGGACTGCCAAATGGTGAAGTGTGATTCATCACACCAGAGATTGTGTTTCCACTGCTCCAGAGTTAAATGGCGGCGAGCTTTACACCACTCCAGCCGACGCTTGGCATCCCACATGGTGATCTAACACGGAACCCAAACCGGCTGTGCGTGTGCACCATCGTGCATAAATGTATTTTGTCCCCCTACACTAAACGCGATCACGACACGCAGGTTAAAATATCAAAACAAACTCTGAACCAATGACATTAATTTGGGGACAGGTCGAAAAGCATTAAACATGTATGGCAATTTAGCTAGTTAGCTTGCACTTGCTAGCTAATTTGTCCTATTTAGATAGCTTGCTGTTGCTAGCTAATTTGTCCTGGGATATAAACATTGAGTTGTCATTTTACCTGAAATGCACAATGTCCTCTACTCCGACAATTAATCCACACATAAAACCGACAACTGAATCGTTTCTTGTAATCTCTCCTCCCTTCCAGGCTTTTTCATCTTTGAACTTTATGGCGATCGCATCTACACTTTCATAGTATTACCACAAAAACTGGCAAAACAGTTAGTCTTTCAATCACCCACGTGGGTATAACCAATGAGGAGATGGCACGTGGGCACCTACTTCTATAAACCAATGAGGAGATGGGAGAGGCAGGACTTGCAGCGCAATCTGCGTCAGAAATATAAAGGAGTTCTATTTTAGCCCTTGGCATTGCAGACGCTCGTTGGCGTGCGTGAGCAGTGTGGGTGCAATAATTGAATAACATGGATTTCTACATGGTCAGCATGTTAGGCTTGTGTGAGGCTGCTTGGCCACGAAAACCCATTTCATGAAGCTCCCGACGAACTGCTCTTGTGCTGACATTGTTTCCAGAGGCAGTTTGGAACTCGGTAGTGAGTGTTGCAACGATTTAATACACCTGTCAGCAATGGGTGTGGCTAAAATAGCTGAATCCACTCATTTTAATGGGTGTCCACATACTTTTGTATATATAACGTACATCTCTCTCGGTAGGGTGCACCATCAGAGAACAGGGCTCCAAAATACAAGCCCTGAACAGAGTTGGGAAAAAACTAGCTGTAAAAGGGTTCGATAAAAATATGGACCAAAAGCAGACACTCACCGCTTCCTTATTGGGGACTTGCCTCCATCCTCTTGAAGCCCAGTCAGTCTAGAATTCATACCTCTGCTCTGAGACTCCTGGTGAATCAAACTGTCACACACGCAAACTAATTCATACCTGAACTAAATCATTTGACTTTGACGTCCATGTAACACTACAGTAACTAGTTGTGGTAGACGTATGCAGAAGGGTCAATATGGTAGGGCTCGAAGGGTAAGGCTCAACTCAAAAGTAAAAGAAAGCCAAGAAAGCCAAAACTGTTACAAGCTGGCCATATGAACAACAGCAGGACTCACTTCTTTCTTATCCCAATCTCAGTGTTTCTACACCAGGAGAGAAAGGGACAAATAGTTTCTTTGAGACATGTTGTTAGGAGCAAGAGTATCACACTGATGATTGGATCAAAGCGAGGCACGTGGTTTAATGGGATGGAATGTTATTAGCTCAAAGTGAGGCACGTGGTTTAATGGGATGGAATGTTATTAGCTCAAAGCGAGGCACGTGGTTTAATGGGATGGAATGTTATTAGCTCAAAGCGAGGCACGTGGTTTAATGGGATGGAATGTTATTAGCTCAAAGCGAGTTACATTGTTTAATGGGATGGAATGTTGCTAGTGGTAATCAATTACACAATAGCATGCGTTCTCTGACAAAATCAAACAAGGTCTGTCTTTGATAAACACAACCCCAATTTCTTTTCATAATTTGCTTGTTTTTTGCATTGACAATTTATGATTTAGAAAATGGATCTGAAAAATTGCTGAGAGATGGTTTTCAATAAAAGACATCCAATGAAAGTGGACCATGCTGGGAGAAAGAACCCACCCAGTATACAGGGGAAGAAAAGGACAGGTGGAGGGGAGTGGGCAGGGAGGGAGAGGACATGGGGGGTGAAGAGCGCCTAGTGTGTCTCTCTCCTCTGTCTCTTCAACTCTGCATTTGAAGGAAAAGACAAAGATGAGAGAAGGAATACACAGAGAGAAACATGGAGGCTATACACAGAGAGAAACATGGAGGCTATACACAGAGAGAAACATGGAGGACATACACAGAGAGTAACATGGTGGCTATACACAGAGAGTAACATGGATCCTATACACAGAGAGAAACATGGAGGCTATACACAGAGAGAAACATGGAGGCTATACACAGAGAGAAACATGGAGGCTATACACAGAGAGAAACATGGAGGACATACACAGAGAGTAACATGGTGGACATGGATCACAGAGAGAAACATGGAGGCTATACACAGAGAGAAACATGGAGGCTATACACAGAGAGAAACATGGAGGCTATACACAGAGAGAAACATGGAGGCTATACACAGAGAGAAACATGGAGGCTATACACAGAGAGAAACATGGAGGCTATACACAGAGAGAAAGAAAACACAGAGTAAAAAGGTGAGGCAGGGGAACAAATAGATGACTGGAAGTTGATGCGAAGGAGTGCATGCATCTTTTGTATGAGGGGAACGGAACGGGACGATTGACTAGGGGTCCATGCGAGGGAGGTGTGCATGCCGTAGAGATATAATAACATGTTATTGTATATTGATCTATTTAATTCTGTGGGGCATGCATGGTTCCTCACAGAGGTTCCTCTGCTCTCTGTCTCCTCTTAGTTCACCTCTGCCAGGCCAGGTCCTCCTCTAGGAAGATGTTACGGCTGGACTTGCGTCCTCCGACCGGGGTGCGAGGCTCGCTGGGTTCCAGGATGCAGACGGAGCTGACGGAGGAGTCAGACAGAGCAGACAGGTCCTCTCCAATGGAGCCAGAATCTGCAGACTGGGAGTAGCTCAGAGCGATCTTACGGCAGTAGGTGCAGGCCCGCAGGTCTCCTACACACAGTAACAATGGAGGGAGGTATGAAGAGAAGAGGATAGGAGAGAGAGAGAGAGAGGTGAGCAGAGGAGAGAGATAGGTAGGTGCAATGGAGGAAGGGAAAGAGACCGAGAGAGGGGAGGAGTCAGTGAGAGGAAGAGCAGGTCCTGCTATGAGCTAGGATGGAGGCAGTATTGTGGTTACTGTGGTGTGGTCACTGCATGGCATGGTTAGATCACATCACAGCATCACCAAAGGTCAAACAGATGTTTCATTGGTCTCAGATTCTCACATCACAGCAATGTTCAGGGATATTTCAAACAAGGTGTGCTCAAACACTACTGGTCAACCAGTCAACTTACCCAAAATACAACTTTGATAACACACACAACCACGGCAGAAAACACACACCATGCTGAGTGCCCATAGGCCTCTGTGTATACATATCCCCAGAGGTAGACCTCCTAGTGTTTCCTGCAACACATCTAAGTTATAGGTACAACAATGCATTGAATTCAAACTGGAGTTTAAACCAGTAGGGCCTGTGGTCTTGCTTTGGGAACAACTGTCGGGGCCCCCCCACCCACTCCCGTGAGCCTCCCCCTCCCCAAAGCACTCACCCGTGTAGCCCATAAACTTGCCAGGGATTTCCTGGTTGCAGCAGCGGCTGCAGAAGATCTGTCCGCAGAGCCGACAGTGGTGTCGGCGGCGGAAGGTGGTGAACTTCTCGTTGCAGTCGTAGCACTCTTTACACTGACTGTCTGGCATCCAGTACTGCTTCAGGTCACTGTCCTGCAACCAATCCCACAGGTTTGTAATGCGTCACGAGCCTGGACTTCTTTATGTATCTATTCTATTAACAACGGTGATGTCAGACTCCAGCCACCCTAGGCATAGAATGTTCCCTCTGCTACCGCACGGCAAGCAGTACCGGAGCGCCAAGTCTAGGACCAAAAGGCTTCTAAACAGCTTCTACCCCCAAGCCATAAGACTCCTAAACAGCTAGTCAAATGGCTACCCAGACTATTTGCACCCCCGCACCTCCTACTCTGCTGCTACTCTCTGTTAATATCTATGCATAGCCACTTTAATAACCCTACCTGTGTGTACACAATTACCTCTACACCGGTGCCCCTGCACATTGACTCTGTACCGGTACCCCCTGTACATAGCCCCTGTACATAGCCCCTGTACATAGCCCCTGAACATAGCCCCTGAACATAGCCCCTGAACATAGCCCCTGTACATAGCCCCTGTACATAGCCCCTGAGCATAGCCCCTGAGCATAGCCCCTGAGCATAGCCCCTGAACATAGCCCCTGAACATAGCCCCTGAGCATAGCCCCTGAACATAGCCCCTGAGCATAGCCCCTGAACATAGCCCCTGAACATAGCCCCTGAACATAGCCCCTGAACATAGCCCCTGAACATAGCCCCTGAACATAGCCCCTCATCATTTGTTATTCTTATTTCATACCCCTTTGCATGCCCCTGGAATTTTGTTAAAACTGCATTGTTGGTTATAGCCCTTGCATAGCCCCTGTGCATTTCACTGTAAGGCCCCTCTAGCCCCTGTTGGTTAAGCCCTTGTATAGCCCCTAAGCATTTCCCTGAAATAGTCTACACATGTTGGTTAAGGGCCCTGTAAGTAAGCATTTCACTGTAAGGTCTACACCCTGTTGGTTAAGGGCCCCTGTAAGCCCCTAAGCATTTCACTGTAAGGTCTACACCTGTTGGTTAAGGTCATGTAAGTAAGCTCTTTCATCATTTGGTCTACACCTGTTGGTTAAGGGCTTGTAAGTAAGCATTTTGTAAGGTCTACACCTGTTGGTTAAGGGCTTGTAAGTAAGCATTTCACTGTAAGGTCTACACCTGTTGGTTAAGGGCTTGTAAGTAAGCATTTCACTGTAAGGTCTACACCTGTTGGTTAAGGGCTTGTAAGTAAGCATTTCACTGTAAGGTCTACACCTGTTGGTTAAGGGCTTGTAAGTAAGCATTTCACTGTAAGGTCTACACCTGGTGTATTCGGCACATGTGACAAAGTTTGATTAGATTTTCTGAAGACGTCTTATTAAAGTATACGGAAACTGTTTCGCTGAAATCAAACGGTCAGATGAAACAATAACCACCTCCCTTTGAAGAGTAAGAGGGGTCTTAACATGCTGTCCTATATTTGGAACAGTTGCCTGTGTGTGACTGTGATTGTTAGCTAGGTTATATTACTCTAAATAAAAACAAGCTGCAGTAGAGCAATGGTGAGTAAAACAACAGTGTGACGTGAGGTACAATAACCAACAACAGTGTGACGTGAGGTACAATAACCAACAACAGTGTGAGGTACAATAAACAACAACAGTGTGACGTGAGGTACAATAACCAACAACAGTGTGAGGTACAATAAACAACAACAGTGTGACGTGAGGTACAATAACCAACAACAGTGTGAGGTACAATAACCAACAACAGTGTGACGTGAGGTACAATAACCAACATCAGTGTGACGTGAGGTACAATAACCAACAGCAGCGTGACGTGAGGTACAATAACCAACAGCAGTGTGAGGTACAATAAACAACAGTGTGAGGTACAATAACCAACAGCAGTGTCACGTGAGGTACAATAACCAACAGCAGCGTGACGTGAGGTACAATAACCAACAGCAGTGTGAGGTACAATAAACCAACAACCAACAGTGTGAGGTACAATAAACAACAACAATAAACAGTGTGAGGTACAATAACCAACAACAGTGTGAGTGTGACGTGAGGTACAATAACCAACAGCAGCGTGAGGTACAATAACCAACAGCAGTGTGAGGTACAATAAACAACAGTGTGACGTGAGGTACAATAACCAACAACAGTGTGAGGTACAATAAACAACAACAGTGTGAGGTACAATAAACAACAGTGTGACGTGAGGTACAATAACCAACAGCAGTGTGAGGTACAATAAACAACAGTGAGGTACAATAAACAACAACAGTGTGAGGTACAATAAACCAACAACAGTGTGACGTGAGGTACAATAACCAACAGCAGTGTGACGTGAGGTACAATAACCAACAGCAGCGTGACGTGAGGTACAATAACCAACAGCAGTGTGACGTGAGGTACAATAACCAACAGCAGTGTGACGTGAGGTACAATAACCAACAGCAGTGTGACGTGAGGTACAATAACCAACAACAGTGTGAGGTACAATAACCAACAACAGTGTGAGGTACAATAACCAACAACAGTGTGAGGTACAATAACCAACAACAGTGTGAGGTACAATAACCAACAACAGTGTGAGGTACAATAACCAACAACAGTGTGAGGTACAATAAACAACAACAGTGACGTGAGGTACAATAACCAACAGTGACGTGAGGTACAATAACCAACAGCAGTGTGACGTGAGGTACAATAACCAACAACAGTGTGACGTGAGGTACAATAACCAACAACAGTGTGACGTGAGGTACAATAACCAACAGCAGTGTGACGTGAGGTACAATAACCAACAGCAGTGTGACGTGAGGTACAATAACCAACAGCAGTGTGACGTGAGGTACAATAGACAACAGCAGTGTGACGTGAGGTACAATAACCAACAGCACTGTGACGTGAGGTACAATAACCAACAGCAGTGTGACGTGAGGTACAATAAACAACAACAGTGTGACGTGAGGTACAATAACCAACAGCAGTGTGACGTGAGGTACAATAACCAACAGCAGTGTGACGTGAGGTACAATAGACAACAACAACTGTGTAATGGGCTACTTGGCGTGATGGGCTACTTGGCGTGATGGGCCAATGGGCTACTTGGCGTGATGGGCTAATGGGCTACTTGGCGTGATGGTCTACTTGGCAAGATGGAGTAATGGGGTAATGGCGTAATGAGTTAATGGGGTGATGGGGTAATGGCATGATAGATACCTGGCTCTTTCCCTCCATGATCTCCTTGAGTCTTTTCAGAGCAGTGCGGAGCTGAACAGCCGTACGGGGGTCGTGAGTGCTCAGGGGGGTTTCCGGTTTCCTACGGCCCTCTAGGAGCACACATGGTGCAAACATTCAGCATACACTTCATAGAACACACTTCACCTAACCACGCAAATGCTCCCTTTTCATGCAAATAAAATGCAGAAAGGTAAAGGAGGGAGACAGAGAGCACCTTCTATACCTCTCTAAAGAGACTGTAGGCTAGAGTCCAATATGGGCTTGGAAATGTACAATAAAATGTCTACAAGGACTTACTTTTGATAATGGCAGGTTAGTTTAAAAAGGACTGCACAACGGCACAACAGAAGCTTACCGGTATATAATTTCCATAAACTAGGCTCTAGTGAACAATTATGGTTCATATGAATACAATTAAAAACAGATACCGCAATTAAGTAAGACACATAAAAAGGAGCATGTTAGTTCTTATATCATTATGCAAAAACACACAACTTTCCAAATATCAGTGTTGGCAACAAACCAACATGAGAAGGCACTTCATCGACACATGCCAAAATATAGTTCAATCAACCAAACACACAAAACCACTCAGGTGCTTGGGTTAGCCACCCACTCTGAAAGCAGGTTGTTAAAATCAGGCGCAAAACCATTTTGGAGATCTTATCAAACACACAGCATCGAAGGCCCTCACCCTGACATAATGGCCAGTCCACTGCAAAAAGAAAAGACATCAGCGTTTTGAATGGATGTCAGGCTACTCACATCGTCCATTATTCTTAGCGCCTCTCTATGTAAAACTAATGTCAATGTCAAGAATGTCTATCCTTCACAGCTATACAAAACAACTGTGGGGTAAAATAAGAAGTAGTCCAAACACACAGTCCATCCTCTCCTCTAAACTTGACTAGGGGGTCACCTCTTAGGTGTAATTACGACTAGTCATGTCAATTTGTTAAGGATGAAACTGATACTTTTACCATCATTGTCAGGTCAGAGATCATACAATCACTCAAAATGTAAACTAATGTAAACGTTTTAAAGAACCACTGTTGGAAGAGGATAGGTTGGCTTACAACTGTGAAACAACTGCAGCACTGGACATACAGTGTGTGTCCCTCCTGTGGCCCTAGCAGGAATGTGTGTGTGTGTTACCTGAGGCGGTGGATGTTCTACGGAGCAGGTTGGGGTGTTGTTTCCTATGGGTCCCAGAGCTGTGGATGGAGTGTGCTGGGCTGGTCCAGCTCCCACGCTCCCCAGTGGTTGACGTCAAAGCCACATCCGGTTTCTCTGTCACCGAGGGCGGCCGCCCCTCCTCTGTACACACAGACCAATCACAACAGGTCATTTAAGGTCAATAAAGTTCATTGAAACATCATCACACCTACCCATGATGACAAAGCTGTGTACTTTAGTATGACATTTGGAGTCTTTATAAAATGCCATACTACAAACATGACAATGCTTTATACGTCTGTAGTACATTCTTATCCAAAAACAACCTTTGTTGTGTTAAGTCTGTACTTCTATTTTAGCAATACAATGGTCACTTTAAATAAAAGGAATAGTTTAGTGTTTTAAAAAATATATAAAAACTGACATTTAACCTTTATTTAACTAGGCAAGTCAGTTAAGAACAAATTCTTATTTACAATAACTGCCTAACCGGCCAAACCTGGACAACGCTGTGCCAGTTGTGCACCACACGATGGGACTCCCGATCATGGGCGGTTGTGATACAGCCTGGATTCGAACCAGGGTGTCTGTAATGACATCTCTAGCACTGAGATGCAGTGCCTTAGACCGCAGAGCCACTCTGGAGTATGTTGTGTCTAATAAGAGCAGCGAAACACGGCGACTGTATACATTGCTGTTGCTGTCAAGAACATGCTCTCTCTTCTAATTCAATCAGAATTGAATCGCCAATTATCTTATAATAACAGAGAAATTTAAAGAATATGAATACTGTGCATAGAATATTTGGTCCTGCTTTATTTGAAGTGCATCTTATGAAGGCTTCAATACCACTGCATACATGGGTCACAAATCATCTATGACTGTATTTCATGCCATATAAAAGATGAACAAATGTGAACAAATAAATTGATGGTTATGTCACACAGTTATGCCACATTATGAATCTTTATAGAGCATGATATAAGATTATAGATGATTTGTGAAGCATCTATGTAGTGCTTATGAAGCCTATATGAATGTTTTATGAAGCCTTCATAAATTGGACTTCAAATAAAGCAGGACCGAATATTTAAATGCTCCAAGCTCTGGTATGTGAGCAGAGCTCTGTTGCCTTGGTGAGTGGCCTGCCAGTGAGGGCAGGGCCTGAAGAGAAGGAGACACATGATGGCCCATGTGGTTGAAAGGCCCCCTCCTGGCACCAAGACAACATTCTATCACATTACCTCACAAGACATGGGTTCAGATCTGGGCTGCATTCCATTCCATTCTGCTTCCTCAAAGTAATTATGACTGTAAACCAGGCTGGTAGTCAAGGCTACAGAAGTAACTTTCCCTGCATTCTAGGGGAAAGTACATGACCCTTGACTGTACAGTACTGCAAATTATAGGCTGCTATAGGCTACTCCACAGAATGAGAAATAACAAGAGGAGCAGTGTGACAAAACAACATTAAGTTATTAATAAACTTCCTTGTGGTTAATAGAGAATTTGCTGGACTCTGACTCAGTCACTTTGTCTTGTCTCTTCATCGTAATGCATAGGCTTACTCGAAGATGAACATTTAAAAAGACTGTCAAGTCAACCATCTCAAAACAATCTGTGTGTGTGTGACCTTGGTAAATGACCTTTATTGAAGCGGAACAGGTTGACGAAGGAGCTGTAGGCTGATCGGAGCGGAGGCTCGTCCTGCTCTGGAGTCAGGGGTTTGAAGTGTGTCAGGTGAGATGGGCTGCCAGGGGAGATGGGAGGCTTCACACTGAAATCCAGCGGAGAGGAGGAGGATTTGTCCTCAGCCTCCATGTCACTGCTCCTGCTGGAAAGACAAATGATCTCTTGGTGGGACCAGAACATTGTGGTCACGTCATGGTGATCCTCTGCTTGATCGTGTGATAACAACTAGGCCTAAACAACTAGGCCTAAACAGTGCCATTGCCTACTTGACTTTTTAATTTAAACCTTTATTTAACTAGGCAAGTCAGTTAAGAACAAGTTCTTATTTACAATGACGGCCTACAAAAAGGCAAAAGGCCTCCTGCGGGCACAGGGGCTATATATATATATATGACAAAACACACATCACGACAAGGCTACAATTTAATTGATATTCAAACCATTACTTTTGATCAAAGTTTTACCTGTGGTTTGTTCTAAATAAGTCTTGTCCTCAGTAGTTTAACTGGGCTGTGAGTTGTTCGTTTGAAGCTGATACCTCAGCTATTTAGCGTTCAGTTCCTCTGTTTCTCCTTTCAGACACTTATCATCATACCCATTTAAGTCCTTTTCTTGTGAACCAACCCCATAAACAGAACTGCTGTTCTTACTATTCCCCATGAAATGATGTTCCATCTTCTAGTGCAGTGAAACCACTTCACCACTTATGCTCGACTTCAATTGAATCGGTCACAGCAACAGCATATTATGCATAAACTTTGTTTATAAACTACAGTACTCAAAAACATTGTGATTTTATTTCACCATGGAAAAGAAGCGACTGCAAATATACAGCAATGCTGGTTTGATGGAATTACACCTATAGCTTACGAGGTAGAACATAATACTAAGGAACTGATTGAGTGCAAAACGGCCCAGAGTAGTAGTGGTTGTGTTGTGAACCGCATGTTTCTCAGGCTTACCCTCACAGGAAGCACATGATTCTTCTCACTCTCCCCCTACTTTGTAACAGAGCAAACAGGAAGGAAGGCAGAGGCATTAGCCTATAAGCAGAAAGGGAATAGTGGGATAGAATAGAATTTCTTCGATTTTTGCTGAGCTTTTGACACTTCTAGAGCTTGGTTCTAAGGTTCTGACTGCAAAAAGGAGATTAGGAGATAACTGGCTTTAAAGATCCAAATCCTCATTGTTTTGAATGGTGTCAACAATTTGTTTGTTGTATTGTTTTGAACGTAACAACATGAATTTGGGTATTTAGAGTACTATAAAAAGTAGAGAACATTGAACTGAACAAGGCTATCTGAGAGTAGTCATTATGGTCCTTGCAAAACAGTAGCATTGACGGACAAGAGTACAACTGCAGGCGACCCTACCACGATCTATGAATGCAAACCAATACCAGTTTATATCTGGTTGAGTGTAAAAACAGTACAACATGGTTATTTCTGTATACTGTCAAAGTCAAAACTAGTCGTCCAATGTATATTTCTCTCTTCAAGTAATGGTGTTCAAAGGCAAGAACACGTGATTTAGACTAGCCTACTTAGTTGATCATCTGTCCTATTCAAGTTAAGTCAACAACAAGCATCAACTACCACTGAGCTGAGGAACGTATCACTGCATAAATTCAGAACATGCAAATTAGACAAAAAAATGCTGTTTGATAAAAACAACGGAATTTGTAAATGTAGTATCTGACTTTTGCTGTTTTCGTCATCAAACGAAGATAAACGGTTGCTCTTAACAGCAGTAAGATAATTAGCAAAGTTACCACTTGTGGAGGGGGGTGGACATGAGGAAAATGACAACCTCACCAGTATGTTTTCCACCATGTCATGTAACCACTAACGGTAAGACCTATAATGACAGCTGAGAAAGCTAATGCCGCGTTCACATGCTAGTCAGAACTAGGAAACTCTGACATGTCCGACTTGATACCTGGTTGTAGTTATACACATGCCGCGTTCAACCTCACACTGCTTCAGTTTAGGAGGCAACTATTATAATGTGTATAAACTAGCTACATAACCATACTGTTAGCGTATTGCTAATACTGCTAGCTAACTGACTATTGTTAAAAGTAACGTTAACACCTGTGGTAACAACTAACTAACGTTTGTTATCATCGCCATGCAAGAAGACAAACATAAATAAACCCACCAATAACCAGTGCAAAGAAGTACCATGCAGATCAAAATCTATTAACTTAATTACTCAGATAGCTACAGTAGTAGCCGAACAGACTCTAAAGCTTGCCCAATAATGTTAGCGTCTATGGATGGGGTACTGTACATCTCGCTAGCCAGCTTTCTGATTACATGTGCCTGGCGAATCAGTGAGCTAGCTAGCAAGATAGTAGGCCCACCGAAGTTAGATAACTGAAGGAGGAGTGAACGCTCAGAACTGAATTTCCACAAAATAACACAAATTACCCGTGTGTTGGACTCCTTGTACATCCCTGTATGAATACAGTTAATGAGGTAAATTCCTGCGAAGTGGAGTAGGTACCCTATCTTTCCAAAAGCACAGTGACCCCCGAGCCAGACAGGACGAGTCGAGGGTCGATTGAACTGTTGTGATCACGAGACAAGACTGCGCCCACTTCTTCTTCTTTGTTGTGTTTTACGGCAGAATGAAAATAACAGATCCCAAAATACAAAAATTATGTGGATAAAAATACTCAAATTATACTGACTTCCACGTTATCACTCAACATGCTCCTTGCCTCTATGGTGAAAATCAATAATCCATGTCTGATCCCTACACAGGCTCAGGAGCCTGGGAGAGCGGCAAATCATCCCTAGCCATCCCTCCTGCCTCTGATCTGGCGGAATCACTAAACACAAATGATTCGATTGTAATTTATATCTGAGTGTTGGAGTGTGCCCCTAACTATCCGTAAATAAATACTAAACAAGAAAATTGTGCCGTCTGGTTTAATTAATATAAGCAATTTGAAATGACTTATACTTAAGTATATTTTTGCAATTACATGTACTTTTTATACTTTTACTCAAGTAGTATTTTACTGGGTGACTTTCCATTTTACTTGAGTCATTTTGTATTAAGGTATCTTTACTTTTACTCAAGTATGACAATCGGGTACTTTTCCACCACTGGCTGTGAATTCCTGAAACTCCATATACTTTACTGCAGCAGCCACAATAATATCCAATTTCTTTGACTTCCATGCTATTTGAGCAGTGCAGTTTATCACCGTTGTAATGAACGCCACAAAAAAAATCCACTTTCTCTTAGTTGACAAACATTCACAATGGACTGTGGTGCATCCACTACCATCTATAAAACACTAGTTTCACTTTCTCAATTCTAACGACTTCATCAATTCACATGAAGATTATTTCAAGCACTTTCAGAAAACATTGACATTAGTGCGGAAACTTTAGGATAGCTGAGTCTGTTACTGGTGTTTTTCAGCATTAAGGGAAAGGGAAAGGGGGATACCTAGTCCGATGTACAACTGAATGCCTTCATCTGAAATGTGTCTTCCGCATTTAACCCAACTCCTCCGAATCAGAGAGGTGCAGGGGTCTACTTAATCGACATCCATGTCTGGTTATTGACAATTTTAAGAACTCACATGTATCATTATCTCACAGACAGCATGAATAAGATGGAGCAGCCAGTGGACAATACTTTGAAATCATCCCAAAAGAGAACATCCCAATAGTTCTGTAGCTCAAACTATATGTGGTCAAGGATTTATTTCAACACTGGACTTGACTCTATCCCAGCAGTCTTGCCCTCCATTGTCTCCACAACTAAACATCTACAGCCCTCTGGTGCTGATAAAGTTTTGGATCATCCAAACAGCTTAAAGATGGAGACCACATTGGAGCTTGCAAAGAAGACCACCATTGGAGAAGCTGAGAAGACCACCATCAACAATGACAAAACATTGACATTAGTGCGGAAACTTTAGTATAGCTGAGTCTGTTACTGGTGGAACATTGTTAGCTCCCTTTAATTGTGAAATAAATTAGTTCATTCAGAGCATTGCTTGAGTAAAGGCAAATATAACCAACCTGGGACTGGCTATTCTGTTGTTGAAGGCCCGGAGCCAGGAGCGCACAGAGTCCATATCTATGACAGCTGTCTCTCAATTGACTTCAAAGAGTGAATGAATTCTAAACAATAACTTTTCCAGTCAGCCCTTCTATAATACAACCATGATACATCGCAACCTTTTGCTATGTGACTGTCACGTGAACTCAGTTCATAGTCATCCTTGACTTCCTCAAAGGAAATGAGTCATATGGGTTAATGATTCCGTGCTTTCAACTATTGACTGTTGAGTGGTTTGTACTTGTTCTTTATAGTATACAGTCCATGGGCCCATTACCAAACACAACAGATGAGTATAGACGGGCTGCATAAACAAAGACCAAAACTTTTTTTACTAATTTTAAACACAGTGGAAAGCATGATTATTTTATGAATGATACAGTCTATCATTGTACACAAGTAACAGATGTGTTTTATAGTGTATAAAAGGGGAATGCCGAAACTGCGCAATGCACACACTGTATTTGCAGACTCAAGCACAACCAGCTGGTGAGTTAGAGAGGGATTCTGAGCCCATCACTTTGAATAAGAAATAGTGTGATCTAAATTTGGCTCATAAATGGGTCACTTATTTAGAGGTGCTCTTCGTAACAGTATCAATCTATTTTATCACAGACTTCAGTGGTAGTTTATGACATACAATCATGGTCATGGTTGACAAGTGAACTTCATATATCCTTTTACAGATTCTCATCTTGAAAGGCCTTCAATGCAAAACTTTGGATCCCTTGGAAAAGGGCTGTGGATCTCTCCTCTGATGAAAGGGCTGTGGACCTCTGCTCTAATGAAAGGGCTGTGGACCTCTGTTCTGATGAAAGGGCTGTGGACCTCTGTTCTAATGAAAGGGCTGTGGACCTCTGTTCTGATGAAAGGGCTGTGGACCTCTGCTCTAATGAAAGGGCTGTGGACCTCTGTTCTGATGAAAGGGCTGTGGACCTCTGCTCTAATGAAAGGGCTGTGGACCTCTGTTCTAATGAAAGGGCTGTGGACCTCTGTTCTGATGAAAGGGCTGTGGACCTCTGCTCTAATGAAAGGGCTGTGGACCTCTGTTCTGATGAAAGGGCTGTGGACCTCTGCTCTAATGAAAGGGCTGTGGACCTCTGTTCTGATGAAAGGGCTGTGGACCTCTGTTCTAATGAAAGGGCTGTGGACCTCTGTTCTGATGAAAGGGCTGTGGACCTCTGTTCTGATGAAAGGGCTGTGGACCTCTGCTCTAATGAAAGGGCTGTGGACCTCTGTTCTGATGAAAGGGCTGTGGACCTCTGCTCTAATGAAAGGGCTGTGGACCTCTGTTCTGATGAAAGGGCTGTGGACCTCTGTTCTAATGAAAGGGCTGTGGACCTCTGTTCTAATGAAAGGGCTGTGGACCTCTGCTCTAATGAAAGGGCTGTGGACCTCTGTTCTGATGAAAGGGCTGTGGACCTCTGTTCTAATGAAAGGGCTGTGGACCTCTGTTCTAATGAAAGGGCTGTGGACCTCTGTTCTAATGAAAGGGCTGTGGACCTCTGCTCTAATGAAAGGGCTGTGGACCTCTGTTCTGATGAAAGGGCTGTGGACCTCTGTTCCCTAATGAAAGGGCTGTGGACCTCTGTTCTAATGAAAGGGCTGTGGACCTCTGTTCTAATGAAAGGGCTGTGGACCTCTGCTCTAATGAAAGGGCTGTGGACCTCTGTTCTGATGAAAGGGCTGTGGACCTCTGTTCTGATGAAAGGGCTGTGGACCTCTGTTCTGATGAAAGGGCTGTGGACCTCTGTTCTGATGAAAGGGCTGTGGACCTCTGTTCTGATGAAAGGGCTGTGGACCTCTGTTCTAATGAAAGGGCTGTGGACCTCTGTTCTAATGAAAGGGCTGTGGACCGCTACCCTAATGAAAGGGCTGTGGACCTCTGTTCTGATGAAAGGGCTGTGGACCTCTGTTGTAATGAAAGGGCTGTGGACCTCTGTTCTAATGAAAGGGCTGTGGACCTCTGTTCTAATGAAAGGGCTGTGGACCTCTGTTCTAATGAAAGGGCTGTGGACCTCTGTTCTAATGAAAGGGCTGTGGACCTCTGTTCTGATGAAAGGGCTGTGGACCTCTGTTCTAATGAAAGGGCTGTGGACCTCTGTTCTGATGAAAGGGCTGTGGACCTCTGTTCTGATGAAAGGGCGGTGGACCTCTGTTCTGATGAAAGGGCTGTGGACCTCTGTTCTAATGAAAGGGCTGTGGACCTCTGTTCTAATGAAAGGGCTGTGGACCTCTGTTCTAATGAAAGGGCTGTGGACCTCTGTTCTAATGAAAGGGCTGTGGACCTCTGTTCTAATGAAAGGGCTGTGGACCTCTGTTCTAATGAAAGGGCTGTGGACCGCTACCCTAATGAAAGGGCTGTGGACCTCTGTTCTGATGAAAGGGCTGTGGACCTCTGTTCTAATGAAAGGGCTGTGTGTAGAACACAGAGAAGAGGGTGTCATAAAGAACTCAGCCAGAGAGACACAACCACTTGCTGTCTGCAGAAGGACTCATGTCTCCTCACACATCACCAAACAAAGAAAAGAGACCAGAGAATCCCATAAAACAACACAAAAACGTTACAAAAACTTTTGACCCAAGAACAACTTTTGTAGTCCCTCTCCAATCCAAATCCCATCGTCGTGTCTCACCTGACCCATTTCATGATTACTTTTTTGATTATCCTGAAGCTCAGAACTCTGTATTTAAATTAGACAGGGCAAACCCATTGGCCGTAGATGCCGCAGAGGACAATGGCACTAAAACTAAAGGTCGAAAGACTTTTGTGATACCGCATATTGTGATTTCAAGTGAGCCCACATCTAGAAAGGGCAAGAAAGCATTCAGAGAAAGCAGTAAGACTAAAGCACAGCCTGTCATGGTGGACCATGAATTGCATATTGAGGCAGAAGATGATGCATTCATTCTGTCTCAGTCTATCATGGAAGAGGAGTCTCATTCTACTAAAGGGTGCACAGCCTATGTAGACATGGATGGCACCCTGCCTGAATCTGGGGACACATGCAGCTCTTTCAGTGCTGCGAGACAGTCCACAGCCCGGAGCAGTAAGAGACCTACCACAGTGAAGGGGACGTTTGTAGTCTCGGTGAAAAGGGACAGCTCCTCCGCGAATAGTACAATATTAGACAATGCATTCAAAGCTGGGACCGAGAGATTGAAAGACATCAGACTGTTAAATAGCCATTAGTAGCCGGCTACCACCCTATTACTCAACCCTGCACCTTATAGGCTGCTGCCCTATTTACATAGACATGGAATCACTGGCCACTTAAATAATGGAACACTTGTCACTTGAATAATGTTTAAATACTGCTTTACTCATTTACTCATGTATACAGTATACTGTATTCTATTTTACTGTGTTTTAGTCAATGGCTCTCCAACATTGCTCATCCTAATATTTATATATTTTTAAACTGTATTGTTGTGCATTGCTAGATATTACTGCACTGTTGGAGCTAGGAACACAAGGATTTAGCTACACCCGCAATAACATTTGCTAAATATGTGTATGTGACTAATAACATTGTATTTTATTTGATGCTTGGGCAGAAAAGCAGAAGTCCACTCCTAGTACAGTGTATGACCTTGTCACTGAAGAACAAACAAACGTTCAGGGATGTAAGCATAGTGGAGCATCTCACAGACCCAGATCACTGTCTAGCTGCTGGGCGCAAGACTACAGACTCTGTAGTTCAAGAAACTCAAGCCGCCTCTAAACGTGCATGGTTGGCAACCCAGGAAACCTGCAGAATATTCTGAGGATCCTAAAAGGCTTGTGTGTTGAGGAGTAAACGCCCCCATTGGACTCAGGTGACCCCACCACAGTTGCTGCGGAGCAAAAGACCAAGAAAGCCAGGAAAGAGTGTCAAATCAAAGAAGAAGAATGGAAAGAAGGAGGACTCTGGTTCCCCTGTGAAGCAGAGGAAAAAGAGAATGAAAAGTAGCAACACGAAGTGGTCGCTGTCTCAGGGTGGAGGTTATTCTTTGTCCAGTGAGGCTATGGAGAGCCAGGGTTAGTACATATGGAGCTATTGCAACATGCAGAAGTGCAGCCGGCGGCGGAACCCAACGTGTTGCAAGTCGTCACACACTCTGCCACTGAGGACACCAGTGGAGCTGATGAAAGTATGTCTACATTTAGAGGCCCTCAGTCCAGACTTCATAGGCAGCGACTTTAAGCACCAGTCCAACCAGGGCCATAAAACCATAAGCAGAGACACTTTTGTGATGCCTACTAGTTTTAATGAATCCAGCAGAAATGGCAAGGCCAAAGTTTTTCCTGATTCCAGGATGATCGTGTCAAACAGCTGGACAACTAATGTATCGACCGCTGAGACCCACACACCCACACCCACACACCCGCCCGCCTGATGGTCACAGCGGTGAGGCAGTACGTTGGACAACTAATGTATCGACCGCTGAGACCCACACACCCACACCCACACACCCGCCCGCCTGATGGTCACAGCGGTGAGGCAGTACGTTGGACAACTAATGTATCGACCGCTGAGACCCACACACCCACACCCACACACCCGCCCGCCTGATGGTCACAGCGGTGAGGCAGTACGTTGGACAACTAATGTATCGACCGCTGAGACCCACACACCCACACCCACACACCCGCCCGCCTGATGGTCACAGCGGTGAGGCAGTACGTTGGACAACTAATGTATCGACCGCTGAGACCCACACACCCACACCCACACACCCGCCCGCCTGATGGTCACAGCGGTGAGGCAGTACGTTGGACAACTAATGTATCGACCGCTGAGACCCACACACCCACACCCACACACCCGCCCGCCTGATGGTCACAGCGGTGAGGCAGTACGTTGGACAACTAATGTATCGACCGCTGAGACCCACACACCCACACCCACACACCCGCCCGCCTGATGGTCACAGTGGTGAGGCAGTACGTTGGACAACTAATGTATCGACCGCTGAGACCCACACACCCACACCCACACACCCGCCCGCCTGATGGTCACAGCGGTGAGGCAGTACGTGAGAACCTGAGGGAGCTGCTCATGGACGAGAGGACTCCGTGTTACCTGCACAAATGAGATTGGATTTGGCACTCCAGCCTCCAGCCCTAAAACGGTTGCTTCTTCTGCTCACAAGGTTGCTGTAGATTAAGAAGAGTGGGTTGAGGTTATGGCTCACACCAAGCGTACTAATAATAAAGAGGCTGATCAGACCAGTAAACAGGGAGCTGTTGTTAGCTACAAGGAGCCACCCATCAACTGGTGGGAACTGCTCTGTACAAGCAACTAGGCGTAGCTTGCTTAGTCTCATACATGGGGGTTTATTAGAGAACAGAATCCAAAACACTCATTCTTATCTCATATCAACGTGCTAAGTAATCATCAATAACTTGATTATTGAATGTTCTTCTTTCAGCAAAATGAGACGTGGAGATAAGTTCTCAGACACTAAGTTCCTGAGTTCTCCCATTTTTAAAGAGAACAAGAAGAAAAAACTATAGAAACGGTACACAAAGTTTGGAGAGCCTTCATTTCTGTTAGTTGACTGATGGAAATGTTATTTCATTTATTATTAGAGATGTTTCTAGTACTTGTTTTGTTTCCCCCTATGTTTTAAAATATATACATATATTTTAAATGTCCTTTTTTGATTTAGCACCCTCTTTTATTATATTAATGAGGGAATAAATACTTCAATAAGCCAACATGTAGATGTATAGTTTGATAATGTTTTTTAATGACTTGGGTCAATTAGCTATTGCATGGGTGTTCAACTCATCCTTAGGTGACAGACTGTACCATCTAGCTAATTCACTGTATGGCTGTGTCATATTATGGTTAAGTGATGACCAATGCACCTCTCCTTTTGTTTCTAACATAATCTGGACCCGTGATGTTGGAGTTACTGACTGAAGACCCTGTTTGAATTATTCAGAGTGTCGTGGTTTTATGTCTGCTCCCCTCTGCCTCTACTGTACACAGCCTTCCTACAGACAGGTGGGTTTTTAGGGTTTACTTGAAAGGTTGTTTGTGAATTTGTGCTACACTGCTATTTGGAGTAGTACTGCTATTCTTGGTTGTGTCCATTGCCGAGAATCCAGAATTTTGTGTGTGTGTGGTGAGTACCGATTGCTTTACAATTAACGTCTTTCTTTGTAACAAATGTGGATTGAATGCATTGCTGAGAACGCCAATTTGATCATATCATTCCGGATTCAAATAAGATCCTATTTTACCAGGCACAGGCTACATCAAATATTACGTATATCAACGGTGACCTACTTAGGTCAACATCTGATTTTGGAGATGAGTCGTGGAAAAAAGTTTGTGAGGCCAAGGTTATAAATAAAACCTTGTTTGACTTTGTTGTTCCCTGTAGTGGCGTGGGTAGCCCAGGGTATAATGTGCAGTACCCCAACGTTCTTGAAAGAGAAGCAGTGATCCTCTCTTCCTTCGCTGGGATGATCCTGGTGAGTAGCCGGGGAACTGAGGAAGACAGTATGCCAGGGGCTTGGGAGTCTAACACGGTTCAGTCTGTTGTGTCAACGACCCTTAGACCTTTCCCTTGTTACTTAAAGTACGATTTACCAGTTTCCAAAGAGGCGTTTGGCAGAGTTGGGGAGTCTACTACCCCGGCTCAGTCCATAGTGTCAAGGACCCTTAAAGTGGTTCTGGGGCTGTTGGAACTGAATCTGATGGTTGTCTGTTGTATGTAACATGAGTTTTAGGTTCACCTCCTCCCTTGTAACTACACAGTGAATCGCCAGTCTCTATAGCCTTGCTCCTCTGCGGCTAAACTTTGACTTAAGTCAGATGCAACAGTATATTTCAAACTGGGCAGCATTACCTAGTTCATGACCTTTCCCCTGGGTTGACTATGTAACTGGCCCTTTAGGACTACTGTGATATAACTGTTACTAACTATATTCCCCCTCTGCTCTAACCTCTGTTCTGCTGTCCTCTCTGATCCAGAATAGCTTGCCTGTAGAAGACATTCTAGCTCTCTACAGCACCAAACCATCTGCTGCTTACCTCCACCAGCATTCCAAGGTAGACTGAGTTAAGAATGCTGCACATTTCTCTCTCCTAGTGTTAGACTAGCCTACTTCTAGTAGAGCCTACTCCTAGTATAGCTTACTTCTAGTATAGCTTACTTCTAGTATAGCCTACTCATAGTAGAGCCTATTCCAAGTATTGCCTACTCCTGGTATAGTCTAATCCTACAGTCTAGACATGTAGCCTAATCCTAGCATAGCCTAATCTTATAACCTAGTATAGCCTAATCTTATAGCCTACTTTTAAAGCCTAGTATATCCTAATCTTACAGCCTAGTATAGCCTAATCGTATAGCCTAATCTTATAGCCTAATTTTATAGTCTAGTATAGCCTAATCTTATAGCCTAGTTTAGCCTAATTGTATAGCCCAGTATAGCCTAATATTATAGCCTTGTATAGCCTAATCTTATAGCCGAGTATAGCCCAATGTTATAGCCTTGTATAGCCTAATCTTATAGCCGAGTATAGCCCAATGTTATAGCCTTGTATAGCCTAATCTTACAGCCTAATTTTATAGCCTAATCTTACAGCGTAGTATAGCCTAATGTTACAGCCTAATTTTACAGCCTAGTATATCCTAATTTTACAGCCTAGTATATCTTAATTTTACAGCCTAGTATATCTTAATTTTACAGCCTAGTATATCTTAATTTTACAGCCTAGTATATCTTAATTTTACAGCCTAGTATATCTTAATTTTACAGCCTAGTATATCTTAATTTTACAGCCTACTATATCTTAATTTTACAGCCTAGTATATCTTAATTTTACAGCCTAGTATATCCTAATTTTACAGCCTAGTATATCCTAATTTTACAGCCTAGTATATCCTAATTGTACAGCCTTGTATATCCTAATTTTACAGCCTAGTATATCTTAATTTTACAGCCTTGTATATCCTAATTTTACAGCCTACTATATCCTAATTTTACAGCCTAGTATATCCTAATTGTACAGCCTTGTATATCCTAATTTTACAGCCTTGTATATCCTAATTTTACAGCCTTGTATATCCTAATTTTACAGCCTACTATATCCTAATTTTACAGCCTTGTATATCCTAATTTTACAGCCTACTATATCCTAATTTTACAGCCTTGTATATCCTAATTTTACAGCCTAGTATATCCTAATTTTACAGCCTTGTATATCCTAATTTTACAGCCTACTATATCCTAATTTTACAGCCTTGTATATCCTAATTTTACAGCCTACTATATCCTAATTTTACAGCCTTGTATATCCTAATTTTACAGCCTACTATATCCTAATTTTACAGCCTTGTATATCCTAATTTTACAGCCTACTATATCCTAATTTTACAGCCTACTATATCCTAATTTTACAGCCTTGTATATCCTAATTTTACAGCCTTGTATATCCTAATTTTACAGCCTACTATATCCTAATTTTACAGCCTTGTATATCCTAATTTTACAGCCTAGTATATCCTAATTTTACAGCCTTGTATATCCTAATTTTACAGCCTTGTATATCCTAATTTTACAGCCTAGTATATCCTAATTTTACAGCCTTGTATATCCTAATTTTACAGCCTTGTATATCCTAATTTTACAGCCTTGTATATCCTAATTTTACAGCCTAGTATATCCTAATTTTACAGCCTTGTATATCCTAATTTTACAGCCTTGTATATCCTAATTTTACAGCCTACTATATCCTAATTTTACAGCCTTGTATATCCTAATTTTACAGCCTACTATATCCTAATTTTACAGCCTAGTATATCCTAATTTTACAGCCTTGTATATCCTAATTTTACAGCCTTGTATATCCTAATTTTACAGCCTAGTATATCCTAATTTTACAGCCTTGTATATCCTAATTTTACAGCCTTGTATATCCTAATTTTACAGCCTTGTATATCCTAATTTTACAGCCTAGTATATCCTAATTTTACAGCCTTGTATATCCTAATTTTACAGCCTACTATATCCTAATTTTACAGCCTTGTATATCCTAATTTTACAGCCTTGTATAGCCTAATTTTACAGCCTACTATATCCTAATTTTACAGCCTACTATATCCTAATTTTACAGCCTAGTATATCCTAATTTTACAGCCTTGTATATTCTAATTTTACAGCCTTGTATATCCTAATTTTACAGCCTTGTATATTCTAATTTTACAGCCTTGTATATCCTAATTTTACAGCCTTGTATATTCTAATTTTACAGCCTTGTATAGCCTAATTTTACAGCCTTGTATAGCCTAATTTTACAGCCTTGTATAGCCTAATTTTACAGCCTTGTATATTCTAATTCTATAACCTAGTATATCCTAATTTTACAGCCTACTATATCCTAATTTTACAGCCTACTATATCCTAATTTTACAGCCTTGTATATCCTAATTTTACAGCCTACTATATCCTAATTTTACAGCCTAGTATATCCTAATTTTACAGCCTTGTATATCCTAATTTTACAGCCTTGTATATCCTAATTTTACAGCCTAGTATATCCTAATTTTACAGCCTTGTATATCCTAATTTTACAGCCTTGTATATCCTAATTTTACAGCCTTGTATATCCTAATTTTACAGCCTAGTATATCCTAATTTTACAGCCTTGTATATCCTAATTTTACAGCCTACTATATCCTAATTTTACAGCCTAGTATATCCTAATTTTACAGCCTTGTATATTCTAATTTTACAGCCTTGTATATCCTAATTTTACAGCCTTGTATATTCTAATTTTACAGCCTTGTATATCCTAATTTTACAGCCTTGTATATTCTAATTTTACAGCCTTGTATAGCCTAATTTTACAGCCTTGTATAGCCTAATTTTACAGCCTTGTATAGCCTAATTTTACAGCCTTGTATATTCTAATTCTATAACCTAGTATATCCTATTGTTACAGCCTTGTATAGCCTAACTTTATAACCTAGTATAACCAATTATTATAGCCTAAACCTACAGGCTAAACTTTTCTCAAGTTTTCAATGTTCTTTTTTTTACCTGTCTCCTCCCCTTCATCTACACTGCTTGACATGGATTTAACAAGTGACATCAATAAGGGATCATAGATTTCACCTGGTCAGTCTATGTAAAGAGGTGTTGTTAATGTTTTGTACACTCGGTGTATAGCTTAATAATCCCTGCAGCCTAGACATGTAGTTTAATAATCCCCGCAGCCTAGACATGTAGCCTAATCCTACAGCCTAGACGCATAGTTTAATCCTACAGCCTAGATATAGCCTATTCCCAATGTGTTCTAATCCTACAGCCTAGACATATAGCTTAATCCTACAGCCTAGATATAGCCTATTCCTAATGTGTTCTAATCCTACAGCCTAGACATATAGCTTAATCCTACAGCCTAGATATAGCCTATTCCTAATGTGTTCTAATCCTACAGCCTAGACATATAGCTTAATCCTACAGCCTAGACATGTAGCTTAATCCTACTGCCTAGATATAGCCTATTCCCAATGTGTTCTAATCCTACAGCCTAGACATATAGCTTAATCCTACAGCCTAGATATAGCCTATTCCTAATGTGTTCTAATCCTACAGCCTAGACATATAGCTTAATCCTACAGCCTAGACATGTAGCTCAATCCTACTGCCTAGACATGTAGCTTAATCCTACAGTCTAGACATGTAGCTTAATCCTACAGTCTAGACATGTAGCTTAATCCTACAGCCTAGACATGTAGCTTAATCCTACAGCCTAGACATGTAGCTTAATCCTACAGCCTAGACATGTAGCTTAATCCTACAGCCTAGACATATCGCCTAATCCTACAGCCTAGACATATCACCTAATCCTACAGCCTAGACATTTAGCTTAATTCTACAGCCTAGGCATGTAGCCCAATCCTACAGCCTAGACATGTAGCCCAATCCTACAGCCTAGACATGTAGCCTAATCCTACAGTCAGACATATAGCCTAATCCTACAGCCTAGACATATCACCTAATCCTACAGCCTAGACATGTAGCTTAATCCTACAGCCTAGACATGTAGCCCAATCCTACAGCCTAGACATGTAGCCCAATCCTACAGCCTAGACATGTAGCCCAATCCTACAGCCTAGACATGTAGCCTAATCCTACAGCCTAGACATATCTGTGTGGGAACAGAGTGTAAGGGGTGTAAAATATAATTATATGTGTTGACTGAACATGTAGTTAGTAGGCCATCAGCCTCAGTGCAGTGATATCTGGTCTGTAAGGATCTGTGCTGCACTGGTGTCATGCAGTGCTACTCTGTATGTACACACTGTATGAATCACTGAATTATCAGACATTAATCAGCTATCAGATAGATTTTTATATTAAGGCTTTAAGACTTTGTCTGTTCCCACAGAGCACCATCGTTCATCCCTTTACCTTGTCCTACCACCTGTTTGCAATGCTGGGCTCGTTCAAGGCCGTGGACCACTCCAGTAAGCATAGTGTGTGTGTGAGAGCGTGTGTGTGTGTGTGTGTTCATCGAACACTACTATTCGTTAACACATCTCAACTATGCCAGTCTCCCTCTACCTCTCTCCCGTCACTGTCCATTCCTTACTTGTGTTTACAGTATAAAACACATGATGTAAGAACCCAGACCCTGACCTGTAACTCCTCTGTGAACGTTCTCTTTCAGCCCAGAAGGTGAAGTGGTGGCTGTCTGTGCAGGGTAACGGTGGTGCTGCCCCTGCTGTACAGAGGGCCTTGGTGCAGTCCTCCTCCTCATCCACATCTAACACCTTCCTCAGTGTGTGTCACTCAAATACAAATATTATATTTGCATATTGTTTATATAAATCATTGGTGACATAAGCATGTACCCATGCAAGCCATTTCAGCCCACAAAGCTTATGTTTCACACTTTCTGGCTCTGAGAAGACTTTACATGTAAAGCAATAGTGAAATTGACCATTTCAACAAACATTCCAACCTTGTTATCAAGTTGAAAAATACTGTTGGAAGGGACTCTACTGCCACCTTGTGTTTTGACCTGGAACACCTGTTTACTATCCGTGTTTTCTGTCCCCTGCACAGGTTAGTGGTGAGTCCTTAAAGGAACAAACAGGGTATTATGAAGGATAACAAGAATCTCTATATGATTAAGGAAATTCCTATCCTGCGTTATTATACTGTTATTACAGGGTATCAATCCTGCAGTGTGTTTATCATATCACTAGTGGTTTCCTCTAAGTATCACTCTAGTGTGTTTATCATATCACTAGAGGTTTCCTCTAAGTATCAACCCTCCAGTGTGTTATCATATCACTAGTGATTTCCTCTATATTTGGTTTTACCGATCTGTAAGGAATCAAATGTTTCACTACACCATATACATTACTGAACAATTACTGTACACTCTGTAACAAGTAAATATGTATTGCCTATGTGGAAAGCAGGCATATGTCCTGTGTTAAAGTGTTAATTATGTGAATATGGCGGTATGAGATGGTGGAACAGGTGCAGGGGTGTGGACATGAAGCTAGGGGTTAAGGTTAAGCCGGGGGTGTGGACATGAAGCTAGGGGTTAAGGTTAAGCCGGGGGTGTGGACATGAAGCTAGGGGTTAAGGTTAAGCCGGGGGTGTGGACATGAAGCTAGGGGTTAAGGTTAAGCCGGGGTGTGGACATGAAGCTAGGGGTTAAGGTTAAGCCGGAGTGTGGACATGAAGCTAGGGGTTAAGGTTAAGCTGGGGGTGTGGACATGAAGCTAGGGGTTAAGGTTAAGCCGGGGTGTGTGGACATGAAGCTAGGGGTTAAGGTTAAGCCGGGGGTGTGGACATGAAGCTAGGGGTTAAGGTTAAGCCGGAGTGTGGACATGAAGCTAGGGGTTAAGGTTAAGCCGGAGTGTGGACATGAAGCTAGGGGTTAAGGTTAAGCCAGAGTGTGGACATGAATCTGGTGGTTAGGGTTAAGCCAGAGTGTGGGCATGAAGCTAGGGGTTAAGGTTAAGCCGGAGTGTGGACATGAAGCTAGGGGTTAAGGTTAAGCCGGAGTGTGGACATGAAGCTAGGGGTTAGGGTTAAGCCGGAGTGTGGACATGAAGCTAGGGGTTAAGGTTAAGCCGGAGTGTGGACATGAAGCTAGGGGTTAAGGTTAAGCCGGAGTGTGGACATGAAGCTAGGGGTTAGGGTTAAGCCAGAGTGTGGGCATGAAGCTAGGGGTTAAGGTTAAGCCGGGGGTGTGGACATGAAGCTAGGGGTTAAGGTTAAGCCGGAGTGTGGACATGAAGCTAGGGGTTAAGGTTAAGCCGGAGTGTGGACATGAAGCTAGGGGTTAGGGTTAAGCCAGAGTGTGGACATGAAGCTAGGGGTTAGGGTTAAGCCGGGGGTGTGGACATGAAGCTAGGGGTTAGGGTTAAGCCGGAGTGTGGACATGAAGCTAGGGGTTAGGGTTAAGCCGGGGGTGTGGACATGAAGCTAGGTGTTAGGGTTAAGCCGGGGTGTGGACATGAAGCTAGGGGTTAGGGTTAAGCCGGGGTGTGGACATGAAGCTAGGGGTTAAGGTTAAGCCGGGGTGTGGGCATGAAGCTAGGGGTTAGGGTTAAGCCGGGGTGTGGACATGAAGCTAGGGGTTAAGGTTAAGCCGGGGGTGTGGGCATGAAGCTAGGGGTTAGGGTTAAGCCAGGGGTGTGGACATGAAGCTAGGGGTTAGGGTTAAGCCGGAGTGTGGACATGAAGCTAGGGGTTAAGGTTAAGCCGGGGGTGTGGACATGAAGCTAGGGGTTAAGGTTAAGCCAGGGGTGTGGACATGAAGCTAGGGGTTAAGGTTAAGCCGGAGTGTGGGCATGAAGCTAGGGGTTAGGGTTAAACCGGGGGTGTGGACATGAAGCTAGGGGTTAAGGTTAAGCCGGGGGTGTGGACATGAAGCTAGGGGTTAAGGTTAAGCCGGGGGTATGGACATGAAGCTAGGGGTTAGGGTTAAGCCGGAGTGTGGGCATGAAGCTAGGGGTTAGGGTTAAACCGGGGGTGTGGACATGAAGCTAGGGGTTAGGGTTAAACCGGGGGTGTGGACATGAAGCTAGGGGTTAAGGTTAAGCCGGGGTGTGGACATGAAGCTAGGGGTTAAGGTTAAGCCGGGGGTGTGGACATGAAGCTAGGGGTTAAGGTTAAGCCGGGGGTGTGGACATGAAGCTAGGGGTTAAGGTTAAGCCGGGGGTGTGGACATGAAGCTAGGGGTTAAGGTTAAGCCGGAGTGTGGGCATGAAGCTAGGGGTTAGGGTTAAACCGGGGGTGTGGACATGAAGCTAGGGGTTAGGGTTAAACCGGGGGTGTGGACATGAAGCTAGGGGTTAAGGTTAAGCTGGGGGTGTGGACATGAAGCTAGGGGTTAAGGTTAAGCCGGGGGTGTGGACATGAAGCTAGGGGTTAAGGTTAAGCCAGAGTGTGGACATGAAGCTAGGGGTTAAGGTTAAGCCAGAGTGTGGACATGAAGCTAGGGGTTAAGGTTAAGCCAGAGTGTGGACATGAAGCTAGGGGTTAAGGTTAAGCCAGAGTGTGGACATGAAGCTAGGGGTTAAGGTTAAGCCAGAGTGTGGACATGAAGCTAGGGGTTAAGGTTAAGCCAGAGTGTGGACATGAAGCTAGGGGTTAAGGTTAAGCCAGAGTGTGGACATGAAGCTAGGGGTTAAGGTTAAGCCAGAGTGTGGACATGAAGCTAGGGGTTAAGGTTAAGCCAGAGTGTGGACATGAAGCTAGGGGTTAAGGTTAAGCCGGGGTGTGGACATGAAGCTAGGGGTTAAGGTTAAACCGGGGGTGTGGACATGAAGCTAGGGGTTAAGGTTAAGCCAGAGTGTAGGCATGAAGCTAGGGGTTAAGGTTAAGCCAGAGTGTGGACATGAAGCTAGGGGTTAAGGTTAAGCCAGAGTGTGGACTTGAAGCTAGGGGTTAAGGTTAAGCCAGAGTGTGGACATGAAGCTAGGGGTTAAGGTTAAGCCGGAGTGTGGACATGAAGCTAGGGGTTAAGGTTAAGCCAGAGTGTGGACATGAAGCTAGGGGTTAAGGTTAAGCCAGAGTGTGGACATGAAGCTAGGGGTTAAGGTTAAGCCAGAGTGTGGACATGAAGCTAGGGGTTAAGGTTAAGCCAGAGTGTGGACATGAAGCTAGGGGTTAAGGTTAAGCCAGAGTGTGGACATGAAGCTAGGGGTTAAGGTTAAGCCGGGGGTGTGGACATGAAGCTAGGGGTTAAGGTTAAGCCGGGGGTGTTGACATGAAGCTAGGGGTTAAGGTTAAGCCGGGGGTGTGGACATGAAGCTAGGGGTTAAGGTTAAGCCAGAGTGTGGACATGAAGCTAGGGGTTAGGGTTAAGCCGGGGGTGTGGACATGAAGCTAGGGGTTAGGGTTAAGCCGGAGTGTGGACATGAAGCTAGGGGTTAGGGTTAAGCCGGGGGTGTGGACATGAAGCTAGGGGTTAAGGTTAAGCCGGAGTGTGGACATGAAGCTAGGGGTTAGGGTTAAGCCGGGGTGTGGACATGAAGCTAGGGGTTAGGGTTAAGCCGGAGTGTGGACATGAAGCTAGGGGTTAAGGTTAAGCCGGGGGTGTGGACATGAAGCTAGGGGTTAAGGTTAAGCCAGAGTGTGGACATGAAGCTAGGGGTTAGGGTTAAGCCGGGGGTGTGGACATGAAGCTAGGGGTTAGGGTTAAGCCAGAGTGTGGACATGAAGCTAGGGGTTAGGGTTAAGCCAGAGTGTGGACATGAAGCTAGGGGTTAAGGTTAAGCCTATGTGCCTTATCACCAGATGGTTAGCCTGACACCTGGTTGCTTTGCCTTTGTGATGACTTCAGACTTTCTGTGTGGTAAACATTAATCCAGTTTTGGCAGATTAATGGATGAAAGTGGACAGTCGCTCTGATTGGACATATACTGAACAAAAATATAAATGCAACATGCAACAATTTCAAAGATTTTACTGAGTTACAGTTCATATAAGGAAATCTATCAATTTAAATAAATTCATTAGGCCCTAATCTATGGATTTCACATGACTGGGTAGGGTCACAGCCATGGGTGGGCCTTGGAGGGCATAGGTCCACCCACTTGGGAGCCAGAACCACCCACTTGGGAGCCAGGCCCAGCCAATAAGGTTTTCCCAACAAAAGTTTTTTTTTTACAGACATAAATTGTCCTGTTTCATCAGCTGTCCGGGTTGCTGGTCTCAGGTGAATAAGCCAAATATGGAGGTCCTGGGCTGGTTACGCGTGGACTGCAGTTGTGAGGCTGGTTGTACTTACTGCCAAATTCTCAAAAATGACATTGGAGGCAGCTTATGGTAGAGAAATTAACAATCAGTTATCAGGCAACAGCTCTGGGGACATTCCTGCAGTCAGCATGCCCATTGCATCCTCCCTCAAAACTTGATACATCTGTGGCATTGTGTTGTGTGACAAAACTGCACATTTTAGAGTGGCCTTCTATTGTCTCCAGCACATCAATCAAATGTATTTATAAAGCCCTTTTAACATCAGCCGATGTCACAAAGTGCTGTACAAAAACCTAGCCTAAAACCCCAAACAGCAAGCAATGCAGATATAGAAGCACTGTGGCTAGGAAAAACTCCCTAGAAAGGCCGGAACTCTAAAGAGGAACCAGGCTATGAATGGTGGCCAGTCCTCTTCTGGCTGTGCCGGGTGGAGATTATAACAGAACATGGCCAAGATGTTCAAACGTTCATAGATGACCAGCAGGGTCAGATAATAATAATCACAGTGGTTGTAGAGGGTGCAACAGGTCAGGCGTAAATGTCAGTTGGCTTTTCATAGTCGATAATTCAGAGTTAGAGACAACAGGTGCGGTAGAGAGAGAGTCCAAAACAGCAGGTCCAGGCCAAGGTAGCACATCCAGTGAACAGGTCAGGGTTCCATAGCCGCAGGCAGAACAGTTGAAACTGGAGCAGCAGCATGAACAGGTGGACTGGGGACAGCAAGGAGTCATCAGGGACAGCAAGGAGTCATCAGGCCAGGTAGTCCTGAGGCATGGTCCTAGGGCTCAGGTCCTCCGAGAGAAGAGAGAGAGAAAGAGAAAGAGAGATAAAAAGAGAGAATTAAAGGGAGCATACTTAAATTCACACAGGACACCGGATAAGACAGGAGAAATACTCCAGATATAACAGACTGACCCTAGTCCCCCAACACAAACTATTGCAGCATAAATGCTGGAGGCTGAGACAGGAGGGGCCAGGAGACTGTGGACCCGTCCAACGATACCCCCGGACAGGGCCAAACAGGCAGGATATAACCCCACCTACTCTGCCAAAGCACAGCCCCCACACCACTAGAGGGATATCATCAACCACCAACCTACTACCCTGAGACAAGGCAGAGTATAGCCAACAAAAATCTCCCCCACGGCACAAACCTGAGGGGGGTGCCAACCCCGGACAGGAAGATCACTCAAGTGACGCACCACTCCATGGACCTGCTGAAGAGATGAGTCTTCAATAGAGACTTAAAGGTCGAGACCAAGTCTGCGTCTCTCACTGTAACGGCTTTCTTCTACCTCCTTCTCTGACGAAGAGGTGGAATAAGGATCGGACCAAAATGCAACGTGGTTCGTTCGATACATCTTTAATAAAGAAGAACACGAACAATACAAAACAACAAACGTCGAAAACCGAAACAGCCCTGACTGGTGCAACAAACACAGAGACAGGAACATTCACCCAAAAACACACATTGAAACCCGGCTACCTAAATATGGTTCCCAATCAGAGACAACGATAATCACCTGACTCTGATTGAGAACCGCCTCAGGCAGCCATAGACTAATCTATACACCCCACACAACCCCAAGACAAAACACACTACAAATAAACCCATGTCACACCCTGGCCTGACTCAATAAATGAATATAACATAATAAATATAGACCAGGGCGTGACACTCACATGGATAGGCAGACCATTCCATAAAAATGGAACTCTATAGGAGAAAGCCCTGCCTCCAGCTGTTTGCTTAGAAATTCTAGGGACAGTAAGGAGGCCTGCGTCTTGTGACCGTAGCGTACGTGTAAGTATGTATGGCAGGACCAAATCGGAAAGATAGGTAGGAGCAAGCCCATGTAATGTTTTGTAGGTTAGCAGTAAAACCTTGAAATCAGCCCTAGCCTTAACAGAAAGCCAGTGTAGAGAGGCTAGCACTGGAGTAATATGATCAAATTTTTGGGTTCTAGTCAAGATTCTAGCAGCCATGTTTAACACTAACTGAAGTTCATTTAGTGCTTTATCCGGGTAGCCGGAATGTAGAGAATTGCAGTAGTCTAATCTAGAAGTGACAAAAGCTACGAAGATGGAAAAAAGCTGTGCTGTTCTTGATATGTTTATCAAAAGAGAGATCAGGGTCCAGAGTAACGCCGAGGTCCTTCACAGTTTTATTTGAGATCACTGTACAACCATCAAGATTAAATGTCAGCTCCAACAGAAAATCTCTTTGTTTCTTGGGACCTAGAACTTGCATTTGTAACGAGTGCTCTGAGAGTCGGGAAGCAAGTCCAGGGAGTGAGTGTTTTAATAAATAAAAGAGACAATGAATACGAAACACAAAAAATGTACCGACATGAAAACAGAGTCAATAACACCTGAGGAAAGAACCAAGGGGAGTGACAGATATATGGAAGATAATCAAGCAGGTGATGGAGTCCAGGTGAGCGTCATGGGATGCAGGTGCGCGAGATGATAGTGACAGGTGTGCGGGATAATCAGCAGCCTGATGACCTAGAGGCTGGAAAGGGAGTTTACGTGACAGAATCTCTCATTTGTCCGAGTTTAAAAGTAAAACATTTGCCGCCATCCACTTCCTTATATCTGAAACACAGGCTTCCAAGGAGGGCAGTTTTGGGGCTTCACCATGTTTCATCAAAATGTACAGCTGTGTATCGTCCGCATAGCAGTGAAAGTTAATATCATGTTTTCGAATGACATCATCAAGAGGTAAAATATATAGTGAAAACAATAGTGGTCCTAAAACAGAACCTTGAGGAACACCGAAATGTACAGTTGATTTGTCAGAAGACAAACCATCCACAAGACAAACAAGTTGCTGACCTAACATTTGTTCTGCTTTCGCCGAAAAGCCTTTTAGTGGTTGGATTAATGAGAAGTGTATCTTTAAAATGGTGTAAAATACTTGTATGGTTGAGGAATTTTAATTATGAGATTTCTGTTGTTTTGAATTTGGCGCCCGGCAAATTCATTGTTCCACAATAAATGTTTGATTTGATTTGTTCGATAATGTCCATTATTTATGTTCACTTTTGTTCGGGCGTTAGGTACACAAGTCCAAACGCTCGTGCAGGTCCAGCCGAACGTTGGACGAAAAGTTCAAAACGTTATATTACAGGTCGTAGAAACATTTCAAACTAAGTATAGAATCAATCTTTAGGATGTTTTTATCATAAATCTTTAATAACGTTCTAACCGGAGAATTCCATTGTCTGTAGAAAAGCCATGGAACGCAGGTCACTCTCATGTGTAATGCGCGTGCCCAGGTCCTCATTCAAGTTGACGGTTGACATCTAGTGGAAGCCTTAGGAAATGCAACATAACCAATATCCCACTGTGTATTCAATAGGGGCTGGGTTGAAAATCGATCAACCTCAGATTTCCCACTTCCTGTTTTGATTTCTTCTCAGGTTTTTGCCTTCCATATGTATACTGTTATACTCACAGACATCATTCAAACAGTTTTAGAAACTTCAGAGTGTTTTCTATCCAATACTAATAATAATATGCATATGTTAGCAACTGGGACTGAGGAGCAGCTACTCAATACTGCCCCTGCAGCCATAAGAAGTTAAAGGGTACACACACACATGGAATTACAGAAGTTTTATTTTCTGAGTTTTAATTAAACACGTGAATTCTTCTGATAAGGGAATGTTCCGGGAACCTGTAGATAATGTTTGACGGTTTTTCTTTAATTTGTCTAATATAGTAAGAAACACTTATTTGAAGGGATGGTATGACTTTTGACCTCTATCATGGCTTTCCTTTGTGGTCTGATCAGGGCCATTTGGATAATGAATTTAAGTTCATTTGTGATACTGATTTTAAGGTAATTTGTGTAATTGATAATTATGATGGAGTTTATAGTTCTTTGACATATTTGTAATTTGAACCAATGAGAAGGAAGAAAGGGCATAGCCTTCGACTAAGAGTAGACTTCCTTAAGTCTCTCTTCCTATGGCCATAAGGGTACAATCATTTTTCTTTGTGGAGGTTCAGAGTAGTGATTTTGATCTGATTATGCTATTTGAAACTTTGTTTTATCTTTTGACCAGTAGTAGTATTTTTTATACAATACTCTCATGGAGAATTGTGGGTAAAAAATGGGGCGAAGGTGGGTTTATAAAAAACTGTCATAAAGGTTATTTTGAAACTCCCACTATTTTGGCTTAAGTAATGTTTAGTAATCGAGCAACGTTTTATTTTCCCTTAGCTGTTGTTGTATGCAGTGTAATAAATTTAACACAAGGCTGTGAAATTGATATGATAGTATTATTATATTTTGTTGTTGAATAAGGTTATAAAGTTAGCAAGAATACGTTTAATAATAGTAGACTTATATTAAGTATTAAGGACATATTCTGAGCCAACAGGACAGGGATATATGACATCTGTGGTGATCCAGGATCATTGAGAGTATCGAGATAAACTTCATCAAACTATTAATAATCTTAGGGATTACTACCATAGACATGTTGATTTTTTAAAATCCATGAGTTCAGACAGGGAGACAGTGAGACATTTAGTCAATATTTGGAAACAGAACCCATATTTGATACTGACTGTTATAAGAAAGAGTGACAGACAGATAGAGGGAAGGGCAGGTGGAGAAGCCCTCCCCCACACTGCTGAGACCTTGTTGGTTTGGGAATAGCAGGAGGAGAGAAGATAGAAGGGCAGTGGAGAAGTCCTCCCCCCACTGCTGAGACCTTGATGGTTTGGGAGTAGCAGGAGGAGAGAAGATAGAAGGCCAGGCGGAGAAGTCCTCCCCCACACTGCTGAGACCTTGATGGTTTGGGAGTAGCAGGAGGAGAGAAGATAGAGGGAAGGGCAGGCGGAGAAGTCCTCCCCCACACTGCTGAGACCTTGATGGTTTGGGAGTAGCAGGAGGAGAGAAGATAGAAGGGCAGGTGGAGAAGTCCTCCCCCACACTGCTGAGACCTTGATGGTTTGGGAGTAGCAGGAGGAGAGAGGATAGAAGGGCAGGTGGAGAAGTCCTCCCCCACACTGCTGAGACCTTGATGGTTTGGGAGTAGCAGGAGGAGAGAAGATAGAAGGGCAGGTGGAGAAGTCCTCCCCCCACTGCTGAGACCTTGATGGTTTGGGAGTAGCAGGAGGAGAGAGGATAGAAGGGCAGACGGAGAAGTCCTCCCCCACACTGCTGAGACCTTGATGGTTTGGGAATAGCAGGACGAGAGAAGATAGAAGGGCAGGTGGAGAAGCCCTCCCCCACACTGCTGAGACCTTGATGGTTTGGGAGTAGCAGGAGGAGAGAAGATAGAGGGAAGGGCAGACGGAGAAGCCCTCCCCCACACTGCTGAGACCTTGATGGTTTGGGAGTAGCAGGAGGAGAGAAGATAGAGGGAAGGGCAGGTGGAGAAGCCCTCCCCCACACTGCTGAGACCTTGATGGTTTGGGAGTAGCAGGAGGAGAGAAGATAGAAGGGCAGGTGGAGAAGTCCTCCCCCCACTGCTGAGACCTTGATGGTTTGGGAGTAGCAGGAGGAGAGAAGATAGAAGGGCAGGTGGAGAAGTCCTCCCCCCCACTGCTGAGACCTTGATGGTTTGGGAGTAGCAGGAGGAGAGAAGATAGAGGGAAGGGCAGGTGGAGAAGCCCTCCCCCACACTGCTGAGACCTTGATGGTTTGGGAGTAGCAGGAGGAGAGAAGATAGAAGGGCAGACGGAGAAGCCCTCCCCCCACTGCTGAGACCTTGATGGTTTGGAAGTAGCAGGAGGAGAGAAGATAGAAGTGACACAGAAAGGGTAGATAACAGTTACTAAGTGGAGACCAGCATAGTTAAAATATAAACAGGATTAGATGGCAGAGTGTCAGGCTCTCCCGAGAAATGGGGGACAGAAATAATACCGTGACAGACAGAAAAGACAGAATAATAATATAAGGGGAAGAGAATTTGGTTCGCTTAGGTTTAGGATAATTGGTGGAAAGATTTTCTGCTCCATTTGTTTTAAAAATATGACAAGTGCGGAGGGCAGGCAGGTATTTTAGTTTTATTTTAAGTGTATGTTTAGTAAATTCGCTAGGAAGAGATATGATGATTTTGTTGAAAGTAGTTGTTACCCCAACTAAAAGGGGAATGAAAGCTTAGTTGGTTTCAGGAACTAAGGTGTTAGACACTGAACCATTGCCCACAAATTATTCTGCACAGCAGGCCAAAATAGTAGTATTGACTAGAGCCTGCGAAATAAGAAAGGAGAGAAATGCTACTATTTACACAGAGAGCACACATGCATTTAAACCATACTAAGAAGCACAGATAAATCTTAAAGAAGACACTTGACAGAGAATTGTTACAGGATAGCCAAGAACAAACGCCCCAGGAAGAATTGGACATGTGGAAAATGAAAGGGGCGATCCTACAAGATAATGTCAGACATATAATTATCTAATCTTACCTCAGTCATTGTTTAGATATGCAGCAATATTGACACATGGGCAGAGCCATGTGCCAACAGGGAGGAAGGATGGTAGAGCAGGTTAGGAAACACCAGGTGGTAGAGCAGGTTAGGAAACACTGTGAAGGTTAGGAAAGACTTAATGGCCTCGAGGATAACTACTTAAAAACATTTTTTTGTAGAATATCCACTCCAACATTTGGAAATGGACTTATTTGAACTATTCCGAAGTGAGGGAAAGAAAATGGTGTTTCCCCCCATCCCAAATATTAGGAACACTCCCTCAACTATGACAATTGGGTTATTTTTCCACCACTGGTGATCATAGCGTTCACCGCCTATGTCATGTAAAGAGTAGGTGTTCCTAAAGTTTTGTACACTCAGATTAGTTTCATATTGGAGACATTGACCTCTTCAAAACTACACACCTCCCCTTTGACCTCTTGAGGACCACACCTCCCCCTTTACTTTTAGGACCAAAAATCTCCCTTTTGACCTTCAGGACCACATACCTCCCCTTTGACCTTCAGGACCACATACCTCCCCTTTGACCTTCAGGACCACACAAGGACACTAAGTGCAAAAGATTACTGGGTATTACAATATGGCGCATGCAGAGTCTGCAATTCATGTCCACTATATATGTGACAGGTGGAGTCTTCAAAGAGTTGGGCAGGTCACACCATCAAGGCACAACCAGCCCAGCTCCCATGGGGAAGGTAAGGCTTCAAAACAGCTGTGAGGAATAACAGAGTAGGATATTAAAAATGGTGCTGATGGTGATGTCAATTTCAGGCATTCCCATTGAATTCATGTGGTCATTTTGTTCTCTCATATTCTTGTACCATCGTTGATGAGGATGAAAAGGATGAAGTTTATCCTTGATAAATGATTCACTGTATCAATCATTGACTATATGGAATTGTTTTAAGAAGGTTAGACCAACAATCATTTAACTATTTGGTTTTGAATTGTAAGACCCCTTGAAGTATAAAAAAATACATATAAAAATGTATTTGATGGAAAAAAATGATTTGACCTTACTGCTATTAGTCCATGCAAACGCATTGAATGAATAATAGATTCAGGACATGGAAAACAGATCGTCTCCCCCAAAAAAATCTAAAGTGAGTTTGTTCTGAATTGTCTGTTCTATATCAGGATACATTTGTTTATTTTGTCTACATGTATTTAACCCCTTATGTTCGGAACTAAAAAGTGTCAATATCTCCTTTTCAACCGGTACCAGGGGACCTTCAGATGCAGTCTGTGGGTGTCCTAGAGCAAAACATCCAACATGTCCGTGTTGGTAGTGGGTAGTCCAAACAGTTCGGACACTACAGACAGAAGTTGGCAGATCGGCTGTACTCACTTCAGACGAGTCCCACCATTCGGACACTACAGACGATCTTGTGAGAAGACCGATTTCAGGATGTTTCATGGTCTGACAAACGATGCTCTAGCTCTGTCACATTTCACTGCAGATGCGAAAGTGAGACATCGGCAAACGTGGTGGATTGAGACCCATCCAATGCAAAAAAAAGACAAATAAGTTGTTTTGTACGCTAATTAGATTTAAACAGGGGGGAAAGGATTTCAACCTTACGGGTTTATAACAACATGATATCAACTTTATGCCTAGATCATCATCTATGAAGACAATAACTATGGTGGCCGTCATTTGAGTGCAATGGGGACTTCACAGACATGCTCGTTCTACTCAGCCGGTGTAACTCCATCAAGGTGACATGTAGATGCTTCATGATAGGAGAAGCCCAACTACACTGGCCACCAGTACGACCTGTGTCCAGGATAGTAGCCTCACTACCATCGTTGGATGAGCATCAATGACAAACTCTTGCCACATCATTCCCTTGGTGAGCTCTCTGTTTGATTGACTGCCCTTGTGAAAAAAATAAGTTAATAAATGTACAAACAGTTTATGAAAAGTTAATAAATGTATATTTATAAACAGTTTATGAAAAGTTAATAAATTGTCAGTTCACTTTTTCCCGAACTAAAAGCAAAAAATGTACTTGTATTATATGTTTATTTCACTTTCAAAAAAGTACATTCAGAAAGTATCAATATTTTCGCTATAAAAATATTTTCAGTTACAGTACCAGTTAGAAGTTTGGACAATGTAGAAAATAGTAAAAATAAAGAAAAACCCTTGAATGATTAGGTGTGTCCAAATTTCTGACTGGTACTATAGATATATAGTATACTCTGTATATTTCACTCTCAAAAAGTAAACTTGGAGCATTCTAATCTGGTGTGAGAGTTATGTCAATTATACAGATGTAGGATCTTAATTTGAGCCAGTTTGCTACAGCAGGAAAATAATCCTGGAGCAACAGGAAATTACATTTTTAGGGGTTGATACATTTTTCGTCAAGGCAACTCAAGTCTGGAATTTCACAGTGGAAATTACAAACTTTAGAAACGTTTTTAAACTATAAGTTAGCATTTCCTGCTGTGCAGGAAAATTCTTTGTAACAACTGTGATCAAATTAAGATCCTACATCTGTACCAGTTGTGGAATTCTGGGTTAAGATGCTACTGGAAGATAATTGTAAAATCTATTAATAATTGTTTTATTCCTATGATTGAATGTTAATTAGGGGCGGCAGGTAGCCTAGTGGTTAGAGCGTTGGGCCAGTAATTGAAAGGTTGCTAGGTTGAATCCCTGAGCTGACAAGGTAAAAATCTGTCATTCTGCCCCTGAATAAGGCTGTTCCTAGGCCGTCATTGTAAATAAAAATGTGTTCTTAACTGACTTGCCTAGGTGTTGTTTTTTTTTTAAGTACATTTTTTTATACGTTGGCGCAGGTGTGTGTGAGCAGGAGTGGGGGTGTAAAGATTTGTAATGGTCCTCTGATTATCAGATAAAGATAGAAGTTCTAAGATTGTACGATTATAACAGCTTTTTTCACCTCTAATCAATAGCAGGTGCCTGGATCCTACAACATGCGACTGACTCTATGAGAGACTAGAGTATTGTGGGCAGATGATGGATCTGGTGAACGACTGTCCCAGCATAAAGGATCGTTTCCACATTAACAATTTTTTCTCTTGCAATGTGAAAGGAGGAAACTTGCTGTTCTACAACCACTCAAACTACCGGAGAAGGGGGTACCTTATAATACCTGCGGTTACACACTCTTAGAAAAAAGGGTTCCAAAGGGGTTCTTCAGCTATCCCCATAGGAGAACCCTTTTCAGTTCCAGGTAAAACCCTTTTGGATTCCATGTAGAAACATCTGTGGAAAGGGTTTTTACATTGAACCCAAAAGGGTTCTACCTGGAACCAAAAAGGGTTCTTCAAAGGGTTCTCCTACGGGGATAGCCGAAGAATCCTTTTAGGTTCTAGATAGCACCTTTTTTTCTTTGAGTGCAGGAGAATCAGAAAATGGGTCAGAAAGAGTGCTAGAATGGGTTCCATTCAATCAATCATGTACTACTGAACATACCCTGCTCTCAATGAATTGAACGTTGTGGCCAGCTCCTCTGCGGCTAGCCAGGACTCATGGTGGGACAATAACTCTTTGAATATTCACCCCGGACATCAGGCTCAGTGATAGGATATACAAAATCATAAAGTCATCTTGTTATCATTTGAGTGATACAATCACTCAAGTTAAGAGATTGTATACCTCACCCTCACTGCACATGAATGGATCATCTCATTTCCTGTTCTTGGTATAAAACACAAACATAAAAGGATTGAGAAAGTGAAAATTAAATTAGAGAAGATGTCGAAACAAACCTGAACAACATGATGGGATTTAACAAATACCTAGAAGAGGAAACTTATTACAAAGCCTACAGTCAAAAATGATACTTTCAAATTGGAATATCTTCAGACAAAAACAATGTTCACAATGTTAAAATGCCTTTCATTGAAGTGGCATGTTCATTTGAGTAGATTCTTGAAAAACGTAATAAAGTAATATTGACAAACCTATTGAATAGACTAATACTTATCAATGATGACTATATCATTTGATCACATGATGGTAGCAAGTCTCTGGGCCTATTCTTGACCAATGATACACTCTTATAAAGTAAGTATTGTCCCCACAGGAGAACACTTTATGCTACTGTAAATTGATAATTACCATGTGTTTATTCTACAAAGATGCATAAACTAGGCTAAGTTCATACAAATAGTATTATTTGTTAATTTCGTGGCCCGTGTATTGGCTCTCTAACATGTACTGTAGCTGACGACGACTGTATAATGAATATGGCGTTGATAGGTTTTGCTGATGCAGTGCAGTGAGTGTATCAGACTGGTATACAGTAGCGTTTTCTGAGAATTCTGATGAACATGAGGGATAGAACAATAACTGGTTACACACGGCCATTCATACATCAACAGACCCCCACCATTGAAACATCATCACCATGACTGAGGGATATATTTGAATGACAATACTTTATGCTGTGCAATCACACAGCTGCCCTGTGTGTGTTATTTTTTTAAAATAAAAGACAGTGCTGAACTGAGGGACATTGAGCACTGAGCTGTCACCCCCATCCACCGCCAACATGACTATGGGAAAGGTAAGATAGAAGTCCATGGTTTTACAACTTTTCAGATGAAATCTAAACAATTTTACGATGATATTTTACAATATTCCATTAATTTCCCCTTAGTTTTACATGCACAGTTTCTACAAATAGATCAGAAAATACAACCAGTTAAGCAGACAGATCTCATGCAGTTTAGTAGTCCTGTAATTTTAGAGATAATGATATTCTGTGATGTGATTGTTTGCAGATAATCTTCTTCGAGGACAGGAACTTCCAGGGTCGCTCTCATGAGTGTAACAGCGACTGTGCCGACCTGCACTCCTACTTCAACCGCTGCAACTCCCTCAGGGTTGAGAGCGGCTGCTTCATGGTCTACGAGCGCCCCAACTACATGGGAAACCAGTACTTCGTGAGGAGGGGAGAGTACCCCGACAACCAGAGAATGATTGGCATCAACGACTGCATCAGGTCCTGCCGTATGATCCCCATGGTGAGTGACAAGGTCTGAAATGCATCTACAGTTGTACAGTTGCCAAGGCAGCAGCTCCTCTTCCAGTTGTATACCATTTAAAACATTACATTTCATAACACTTTTCACAACACACTAAGCTGAAGGAAAGTCATCGTTTTTCACTGAATGATTTAAATATCTGGCATACATTTTCTATTCTTTATAGTAGAGCCAAGGTCATAACCAGATACATTTGAATACTGCAATTATATTGAACATTTATTTTATTGATTAATTTTGATAGACGAGGATGTGCGTAAATGAGCTGCTTGCATATAACATGTAGCTGCCATGAGATAAATCAGTCATAAATTTGTTGAATATAACATACATCTAAATTTCAACTAAAGCCTCAGCAACATTTACCACTAAATGTACCATAATATTTAATTAAATGTAAGAAATATACAAATTGAGTATACAGAAACCATATAATATCTATGTAATGACCATGTAACTATGTAATGACTATGTAATAACTATTCAGTAACCATGTAATAACTATGTAGTAACTATGTAGTAACTATGTAATAACTATGTAATAACTATGCAGTAACTATTTAATAACTATGCAGTAACCATGTAGTAACTATGTAATAACTATGCAGTAACCATGTAGTAACTATGTAATAACTATGCAGTAACCATGTAGTAACTATGTAATAACTATGTAACACCTGTTTGATCCCGTTACAGCACCGCGGCAACTACAAAATGAGAATGTACGATCGTCCTGACATGGGCGGCCAGATGAACGAGCTGAGCGACGACTGCCCCAATGTCCAGGACCGTTTCCGTATGTCCGACATCAACTCCTGCAACGTGATGGACGGCCACTGGCTGATGTACGACCAGCCCAACTACAAGGGAAGGCAGTACTATGTGAGGCCCGGTGAGTACAGGAGGTTCAGCGACTGGGGAGGTCAGAGCCCCAAGATCGGCTCCCTCAGAAGGATCACCGACTTCAACTAAACCACAGCTCCATTTTAAACTATCAACTGTCACTCTGTCCACAATAAACTTTGATTCGTAATCAAAAACCTTTTCTGTTTCTTCTCATCTTTTCATTGAGATTGGTATATTCTCAAAACTCAATCCCATTGCTTGAGTCCCTCACTGGTGACAATTCACACAAAGTTTGCTGATTTCAATAAATCTCTTTACACAGTCTAAATACGTTTATTGGTAGAGCATTTGAGATATATAATTGATCTTGTTCTACAGTAGGCTCTAGATATCTAAATCCTACACAAATAATTACAGCACCACAACCATTTATGTTCCATGTTGGATATCAAAACACTTAATCATTACTAGAATATTTGTTTGTTCTGATAACTCATGTCAGAAAGTACAGATTGATCACTAAACCCCACATTATATGTGAGAAAAATGCATTTATTGGCAAAAGAATGCAAGCAGACAAAACATGAGCCGCTCTCCCTGTTTTGGGGCCCATAAGGGATTAGCCAGCTGTTCATGTATTGTGGTTGAATTTATCCATACCATGATGCTAAAAGAAGTAGACTCCATGCAGTAGTTCTGACTGGAGAACGTAGTGAATTTGAGGCATCACATCAATAACGGTGAGTGCACCATTAAATTCTACATTCACATTCATAGTTGCAGTCACATTGGCCTACTGGAATACAATTATTATTAATTAATATACATATTAAATATGAATATGAATGGTAATTGTACATACCAGAATGTAGATATATGTTAATCACTACCTTTGCTTTCTCTGTACCTGCTATTGCTGAAAGATGAGAATCATATTTTTATAAAGTAGTTTTGTTCTTACGATCTTACTTACATGGCATATTTAATGATATATGAATGCAGCTTATTTTCAAGAATGTACTTATCAAATAAGATAAAGATATATCATAATTCATAATAGGATATACTGTAACATAACCAAGGAAATTAAAACAATATGAAGGAACCAGATCATTCTCTGGTTAGATGCTGAGTTTAATGAGCAATATCTGAGTTAATGAGCAAATGCTGAGTTTACTATAAGTCAATATCTCAATATTTATAAGGACAATATTTCTTACCCTGCATTTTGTCTTCATCAAGCGACTACCTAATGTGAGTTATCTTGAGAACTCCTTAGCATGCCAATAAACCAAACTGATTCTCTGCTCCACTTATAGTCTTTGTAACGGTACCACATATTGACACACTTTTAGCCCTAACATAATAATAAGTAATAAATCAATGAGATGTGGGGTAAGACAAGACATGACAGACCCTAACATAATAATAAGTAATAAAGTAATAAATCAATAAGATGTGGGGTAAGATAAGACAGATCCGATCCTAACATTCAACAATGTTCATGTATAAGTTCCAAAAGTAAAGTAATCTTGTTTCACAGTCAATTAATAAATCAATAAGATGTGGGTCAAGACATGACAGATCCTAACATCCAGAATGCTCATGAAGAAGTTCCAAAAGTAATTTATAAGAAAAATACTGTATAGGTCACACAATCATTTATGTACAGGCATCCGGGCTACAGGTAGCCTAGTGGTTAAGAGCATTGGGCCAGTAACTGAAAGATCACTGGTTTGAATCCCTAAGCCGACTAGGTGAAAAATCTGTTGATGTACCCTGAGCAATGCACTTATCCCGAATTGGTTGCCAGGATCCTGATGAGAGTGCGGAAATACCATCACATCCCCACCTTCCTGGCATATTTGCACAGGCTCCCTTTCTCATTCCAGATTAAATTCAAAAACCTCCTGCAGACTTTCCAGTGTTTCCATGGCAATGCCACTCCTTATCTCAAAGAACTGCTCTTCCTTCATAACCCCAACCTCAGGTCAAGCAGTAGCCTGCTCCTCCACGCTCCCAGGACCAAGCTCTGCTCCTTGAGGGATCGGACATTCAGCTTGACCGCTCAGAGCTTCTGGAATGCCCTCTCAGACCACCTGAGGGCACCACTGACTCTGGGCTCCTTTAAAACGGGCCTAAAGACCTTTCTGTTTAGGAAGGCTTTGTGTTGAGAGCTGTGCTCCTTGTTGTCCTAGCGTCAGCTGGGTTCTTTGTGTCAGTTTGTTTAATTGTGTAAAAAAAAAATATATTTTATTTTTTATTTTATGCACTTTGAGATGATTCTTTATAATGAAAACTGCTTTACAAATGTAATAAATTATTATTCTTAATTACTCCTGTAAGTCGCTCTGGATAAGAGCGTCTGCTAAATGACTAAAATGCAATGTCCTGGCAGCCTTCAGGAAGTGAGATGGAAAAGTTTCCTACTTCTTTGTTCAGTGCAAGAACCCAGTCTATGAATGAGTTCGTTATGGGCAGATTAACAAACTACAGGCGACAACAAAACATGCCAATAACTAGACAATCTTCTAGTTTCTTTGACTTGTGAGGTGAGGTACAACTGGACCCTTCCTAACTAAATTATAACTACTTCAATGACGGCATTTCATCCATCTTTGGCTACTGGGTTTAGCCTAAAGTCCGACATGATTTTATATTCTATCCTCAACTCCGCATTCCCATTAAACGACAGTTATTTTTTAAAGTTGTGAACTACGAGGTTCTAACATATACTGATTTCACAGTAGACCTCACAGTCCTTCTATGGAACAACAATGAGCATTTAGGAATAATTAAATGGCGTTTGATGTTTTTGATCGGGACTTCACAGGTACTATTTGTGATTAAAATGTTTTTAAAAGTGTTATGGGGTACATTTTCAGTAACCTTTCCATCAGCCTGCCAAAATAACTCAAATGCTTCTATATTGTCTAGTATCATGTACACTTAACGATGTATAATTAGTACATTCTATGATCGAATGGCCTGTCATAAAAAAATAATATTTTATATCAACCTTTGCTTCATTTCTTGGCTGTTATTGATATAGGCCTATAGCATAGCCAACTACCGTTAACTAGAGAGCCATGTAATGGTCATGAAATTACATTCTGCTTTCCAGCACAATGCCATTATTAACGTTTATGCAAAACATGTAAACACAGAGGTGATTGGCATTTCTGGGGATAAAGGGATGACACAAACAAATTGTTTGTTAACCATGTAAAAGCAAACTGTAATTAGTCAAGGATGGTCATGGGAAGAGCGTTAGCTAAGCAGGCCAATAAGGAATATGTTTTGGACTGTCCTTGGCAGTGGATATGGTAAGTTATGGTATGGATAGTGAAGAAAAGATAGAATGTGGCAAAAAATGTAAAACTCACTTGAATTCTTCTGACTACAGTGAGCAAAGGTGCACTAGTAATGGTAAAGGTGGTGGTGGTGGGTAATAATGTAGTTGTAGTTAAATGTGTTCCTAATCATGTTGGTGCTGTGATTAATGTTCAGTAAGTAGCCTATGACACATTGGATGTTGACACATCATGTACTGTAAATACTCCATGTGTTGCAAGCAGGATGTCATTTTTCAGACTGTACTCATTTGCATAAAATGGGTTGAGAATGCAAATGAGATTGCATAGTGAATGGCTAGGCTAGTGCAATACAGAATCCTTGGGATGTACCTACCCTGGAACCCTAAACTTAACCCTTACCCTCACCATAACCTTAACCATAACCCTTACCTAACCCTGACCTTAATCCCTACCTTAACCATTTTAAATGTCAGCTTCAGTTGGGTAAAGTCAGAGTTGGGACGTCCCAAGGATCCAGGATAGCAAGGACCTGAATGGCTACCTCTAGTGTTACGCACCATATTTAATGCTAAAGGGCTGTTCCATATTGTTCTGTACCTATTGTCTATTGGACGTGTGGATACCATACTAGTCTTTTCCTTTGTCTATGCATGTCAAAACATCAAACCAGTAATTATTTATCCTGTTTTTTCAAATACATATCCATATTTCTCACCCAATGTTGTTCTCCAACAAAAAGGAAAACATGTGCCAGTACCCTGAATTATAACTATGTGAGCATTTGAATAACAATACTTTGTTTGTCAAGAGGTAGTATAAAAAGCTCTGAAAACATGTGGAATCTCTCCAACGGAGACCATGGGCAAGGTAGGACTTTTTCCCTGTGCTATTGAACTGTAAACTCTGACCATTTTACTCCCTTGTCTGCTATATAATGTGCTCAGTATATGCTGTATAGTGGGTCCCACCCCACCTATATCAGCCCAAAGTGAAATGTATCATTGGAATTTCTTGATTTGCAGATTACATTTTACGAGGACAGGAACTTCCAAGGTCGTAGTTATGAGTGCAGCAATGACTGCACAGACCTGCACTCCTACTTCAGCCGTTGTAACTCCATCAGGGTGGATAGTGGCTGTTTTATGATCTATGAGCGCCCCAACTACATGGGTCACCAGTATTACATGAGGAGGGGAGAGTATACTGATTACCAGCGTTGGATGGGCTTCAGCAGCTGTATCCGATCATGTCGTATGATTCCAATGGTAAGTTCTGACTGGGTATGGACGTCTTACTGAGGCAAAGGAAGGTACCTGAAAATGATTATCAAGACAAGAGAGTTGGAACAAGGATAAGAACATCATTTATTTATCCTTATTACATCATCTCTGTTTTATGATTTAGATTCATGAGCTTCCTAGAACTATCCAGGAAATGGATTTTGATATTTAATGCCACCGTGCCATTATATTATCCATCTACTCTCTGTACGGTATCAACTGGATGTCATTTTGATGGCTCTTTCTTTTGCTCCACAGTACCGGGGTTCATATAGGATGCGAATCTACGAGAAGGCCGATTTCAGTGGTCACATGATGGAATTCATGGATGACTGTCCCTGTGTGTCTGATCGTTTCCACCACCGCCACATCTACTCCTGTAATATCATGAATGGCTTCTGGATCTTCTACGAGTATCCCAACTACCGGGGTCGACAGTACTTCCTGAGAACCGGAGAGTACAGGAGATACCGTGAATGGTGCGCCACCTGCGCCATTGTAGGCTCTTTCAGACGGGTCACTGACTTTTAGCCATCCTGCTCAAGCACTTGCTGTAAATACATGCTTAGTTATTAAAATGGTTGAATTTTTAACCCCTTTGTGTACGAATGATCTCTGACTTGTTTACATTTTCATTATTGAAATAACTAATATTCATTAAATGTTCACTGTATTTATGTGGTTTTAAGTTGGTATAAAATGATACTAACTAACAAGAATGATTCAATAAAGGCCATGTCATTACTTGTGCAAACAATTATCAACTACCACTTTGTTAAGGCCTTGCATCCAGTATCTCATATATTGACCAATAAGATTACTTCCTATGGCACTTACTGCAGTAAAAGCTGAAATGAGAGTACTTCCTATGGCACTTACTGCAGCAAAAGCTGAAATTAGAGTACTTCTTATGGCACTAACTGCAGTAAAACCTGAAATTTGAGTACTTCTTATGGCACTTACTGCAGTAAAACCTGCAATACTAGACTTTCGGAGGCTGAAATCAAATGGCCTTAGCTACCATAAGTGACTGTCTAAGGAATGGCTTCTTAAACTTTTCCAGCTCAAGACCCAAATAAGAAATTCACCGTGAGCCCCCTTTCACATGCCCAGGGGCCACTTTTGGTCCCGACACATAGTTTAAGTAAAGCCCTGGTCTAAGGAGTCAGGCATGACACCATCATGCATAGAAGGAATGTAATGTCATGTAATATTTGTAATTGTATATAACTTCCTTAATATTGCTGGAATGCAGATTAGTGGAAAGTATAACTGAGAAAATATTTAATTCAAAGTTGAACACTGTTCTCTAGCATTAATAAACTAGTAATACATAAATACAATTCCTAAGCATCTATAGTAATTTGTAATATATTTATGAGCATATATAAATATTTACAAACATTTATAATGGCTGATTCATGAAAGTTATTATAAAGTGGTACCAAACGTGGTTTGTGCCAAGGGACTGCCTAAAAATAAAGACATTCCAGTATAGTTCATTTAAAAAATATATTTTCACATATAAAGAAAACCAAAGGAATCTAGGAACATATAGAAAATCACCTTAAACAATATGCAGTTATGTATTAAAAGACAAAACAAAAAATAAAGACCATAATTACCATCAACATGAGTTGAGCTATCACTTCAATCATCCAACTTGTGATCACTGGGCAAGTAATACCAAAGACTGACAAAATTGGACCCTATGCATCTCTGCTTGGCACTCAGCAGTAAAGAGATAGATTGCAACAGACTAGGGTCCTGTCCAGGCGGGGGTACTTGTACATCAAGCTGCCTCATTCTACAGAAACAAGATTAGCTCCTGCTCCTATGAGCCGATCTCCGGCTCCCATTAGCCGATGCTCATGCTACTTGGTAATTTACTTATTACCTCAATCAGAACTAAATAATATGATATTAATTCTTAACCATTATTGAGTGGTGCGAGGGGAATGGGTTAATAACCATGACACGTCAACCCTGGTGGACTGAAATGTTTGATGAAGAAGGGTTTGGCAAATATTCAAACAATTATATGAGGAAATTGCAAGATAAAAAAGCATTCGTCCTGGTCTCAGCAAAATCAGAAATCAGCATTATATCACTTTAATCAGTAATGCATTAATTGTGAGATGAATAGAAAATGACATACGTGCATCGCTACATACAGTATATTGTCTAAAATGAAAGTGACATGAGAGAAATAAGTAAGTCAATTGTAAAAGCAGCTGCATACTTCCTATGCAATTGTCACATATACACCAGCCCCTATCAGTCCCCGGCATCTTTTTGAACTGAAGGAAGTAAATGCACTTGTGTCTTGAATGTGTGATGGTTGTCATTGTAAATCAATCACCCATCAGAACCAATTCTAATATTCAATTCATTAATAAACAACAATTATTCAATTAATTTCACAAACATTTATCAGCAGACTATCAAGTAGATAAATGACAAATACAATTTACAGGCAGGTGAAACAATAATTTCCTTTCAGAAAAACATTGTCACGAACATCAGATATTTTGTATAGGGTCAACCATAGCAAGAAAGCAGCGATGCTCAAGTGCACTTCGACAGATTGCTCACCTTGTCAGGTCAGGTTTTCAAACCAACTACCTGGACCGACACTCTAGCCGCTAGGCTACCTTTCCACTCAGCTATCAGTAAGAATCTATAGTTGCATGTCATAAAAATATTATTTCAAGGACATGAAATCATTATAAAAGTGATATCCAAACATGACCAGTATACTCTACTAGATTGAGGACATCATAAAATTGCTTATTTTTTCACTATAACTGTAAAAGTAGCTGTAATATTGGTCTCTATCTGTTCAACAGGGATGTGTACTGTAAATCAACCTCATCTCAGGTTCTCTACTGTACATCCTCGATTACCAGACCACAATGAATGCAAAGAACATTCTTACTGATACGCGTACACAAAAGTTATGCTTATAATGTAACCGACAACACAGGTCATCCCTGCCAGAAATGTATGGATGAACACCTTTGTTACAATTCATAGGCCCTCATCAGCAAAAGCCGTCATACTGCTCAATCATCAGCTTTGGACATTTGAATAACAACAAACCTTGGCCCTCTGGTTTCTGTATAAAATTACCACAGAGTGATGGTAGAAGTACAAGCTGATCTACTGTCAACCACCAACCACCAACATGGGCAAGGTAATGTGTAAAATGTACATCATATATTCTGTAAATAGAATATTACAGAAACATTAGCTATGTGTTACAGGAATCAGTAATCCAACATCACCAGTGTCTAAAAATAAAGTGACCGTACAGTACATGCTTTATGCCATTTCAGGAACAAAACAAATATGTCCCCCCTTTTCCTATAGATTACCTTCTACGAGGACAGGAACTTCCAGGGCCGCTCTTATGAGTGCATGAGCGACTGCCCCGACATTTCCTCCTACATGTCCCGCTGCCAGTCCTGCAGAGTGGAGAGTGGCTGCTTCATGGCGTACGAGCGTGCCAGCTTCATGGGCCAGCAGTTCTTCATGAGGAGGGGAGAGTACCCTGACATGCAGCGCATGATAAGCATGGGCATGATGTTTGACAACATCCGGTCCTGTAGAATTATCCCCCAGGTAAGACACCTTATCTCACGTTTATACATTATTGTGCAATTTCCTATTTTAGGATGAACAACTTTCAAAGAACAGAACCATCCTAAGTTAATGTAAATAAATAAATAAATGCATTACAGCACAGAGGATCCTTCAGGATGAGGATCTACGAGAGGGAGAACTTCGGAGGTCAGATGATGGAGCTGATGGACGACTGTGACTCCATCCAGGAGCGTTACCGTATGTCAGACTGCCAGTCCTGCAACGTGATGGACGGCCACTGGCTGATGTACGAGCAGCCCCACTTCAGAGGCAGGCAGATGTACATGAGGCCTGGAGAGTACAGGAGCTTCAGAGAGATGGGCATGAGTGGCATGAGGTTCATGAGCATGAGGCGTATCACTGATATGTGCAATTAAATGTATTTAATTGTTCAAGGTAATAAAATAATTGAAGATCTTTCATAACTAAATTGTCTGTCTGATTTTCATCTACTGGTATTCAGTTTCAGTCAAAACAAATTGCACACCATATTTAACATCACTGAAGCTTTGTAAATAGGTGACAGGTAGCCTAGTGGTTAAGAGCATTGAGCCATTAACTGAAAGGTCGCTGGTTTGAATCCCCGAGCCGACTAGGTGACAAATCTGTCTATGTACCCTTGAGCAAGGCGTTTAACCCTAATTGCTCGTGTAAGTCGCTCTGGATAAGAGTGTCTGGTAAATTTTACCACAGTGATTACATGAAAATGTGCTGTAAGTAGTATGGAGCAACTCTTTTACATTGTGCAAGCTGCACTCCAAGTTTCAGGTCATACCTGAATGCTTTTGTGAAATTTTTAAAGACTTTAAGGTACACTAAAAATGATTTAAAGAAGGGGGTTATAAGTTATAATGATTTAAAGAATGGGGTTATTAGTTATTTAGTTCATAGATAATTATAGTAGAATGGTTGAAATAATGTGCTTGTCTTTTAGCTGGTTGCCTGAGCTTGCATGGCTGCACTGTATTAATTTCAGTAGTACTCAATAACATTGCAATCATACATGAGATCACTATTTCGCACGCGCCAAAATAACAATCACATCATTTCAAACATATGTGTTATAAATGTTTATTTATCTGCTCTATAAACTATTAGTTCACATTTTATAAACTAATTATTGCCACTTATTAAATTCCTTTAAGTACACCTTAAGAACATGGACACAACTGGAAAACGCCTTCATTAATTACATTCCATGTAATTCTTTAAATATATATATATATATTTATTTTGGTTAATATATTGTGTATCGACAGTGGGAGACATACATGGCAGATGAAAACGTCGGGATTCGTAACCCCGTTTCCAGTGGGTGTGCCTGGAATGGGTAGCTCTACCACCAGACCAGACACTGTTACGTTCCATACAATTCTAAAGGGACTCAAATATTCCTATGAGGAGTACCTAATTACCCAGAGTGCTTATGGCATACATCACATGGGAGGATGATGCCTTTATGTCTCAACTCAAGGCCCACAACTGTGGATGTAGCTAGTCTGTATATCAAAGAAATAGCGTACCATATTTATGTTACTAAGGGACAGCATACACAAAGGCCTAAATCCTAACCTCAGGACCATGTGCAAAACTCAATTTACTTGTGTAAATTGTGAATTGAGATCAAATTAAGATTCTGGCCAAAGAGAACTGCAGGAAAATCAAATTAAACTTTGATTTGTCATCTAACTGTACAAATAGATATTGGTCTGATTAGTAGGCTATACAATAAAATAAATAAATAAAATACAATAAACAAGTTGAGAACATGTCCTCAAATTCCAACCAAGTTTTCAAGTCTATTTAGAGTAATGAAACATGTTGGGTTGCAGATTGTCTGGAAAACTAGTGTGAGATATCGGCGTATTTATGTTCATTTCAAAATGGGAATAGAGTGAGGTTGAAGACCAAGAAGGAAAATGTGCTCAGAACAGTTCTAGTGTTATGTGTGTTTGCGACCGACTGGTTACCAATCTCCACAGTTTAAGCTTGCTGAGATAATGCCTTGGCATTAGCTAGGGGAGCTAAAGCAAGTGTTCAGGTCTCTGGCAAGGTTACTTATCAAGCCAGGCTAGTTGACAGAGTGTGGGTCATGATGATGAAGAACCAAATTTGAATAGAGAAATTATTTTTAGAAATAGAGATAATATTGTGTAGAGGTAGTTATACAGTTGGGAATATACATTTTTTTTATACAGTATCCAGAAACAAATTCAGTTTCCTAAACTGTTTTAACTGTTATGTTGTGCAGAATTGTGCTTGATGTACACATTTTTATTGAATGAGTCTTTGTGTTCTCTCCGTCACATTGAGGTATTGAGAGTTGCTGGTGCGCAACAAATGTGCAGGTGTTCATATCTTGGTGTTGAGATAAAAAATGGTGTTTTTAAATTGACCCCACCTACAGATAGTAAAATAAGTGTTGTTTGAATCACAGCGGAATCAACACCACATGGGGTTGTTGTTTCCCCCTGTACATATCCCTGCTACTGTTATTTTACTGCTGCTCTTTAATTATTTGTTATTCTTATCTCTTACTTTTTGTAGGTGTTTCCTTAAAACTGCATTGTTGGTGAAGGGCTTGTAAGTAAGCATTTCACTGTATGGTCTACACCTGTTGTATTCAACGCATGTGATAAATAAAATTTGGTTTAATTTGATTTGTTACTCGACTGTGTTGAGTTATTTTTCTCTCAGTGTGAAAAAGACATGGGCGGGTCCTCATTATCATATTTCCCAGCATGCTTTGTTGCAGGTTGCTTTTTTAGAACAGTTTCTTTTAATATCTATATTTCTCCATGCACAATGATTGATTCATTGATCTTAGACTACACAATGATAAATAAAATACATTTTCATAAACGAATCCAATCACTTAGGCACTCATTTGGTGAAGACTACAGGACTGAAAGTCATCAACGCAACAATGATATCTCTGTCACTAGCAAATACAGTCATGGGTGGTACTAGAATCTCAAAAATTAGCTCTAAAAGCACCCTGGGAAATAAATATGAAAATAACACTTTAACCCTACAGTGTTAAAAAAACAACCAACAAGTTACTGCAAGACCACAGGTGTTAATTACCCAACACTGAGAAAGTGTAACAGCATCAGCTCTAATAAAGTGTTAATTACCCAACACTGTGAAAGTGTAACAGCATCAGCTCTAATAAAGTGTTAATTTTATGCCAGAATTTGCAACACCCCCGTGGTGATAGGGACACAACGCTCTTGGGGGGTTAGTTCATCAACCTTTTGAAAAGTGTTGGTTGGACACTATTTCGGTGGGTCACAGTACACACTAAGAAAGCGTTAACATTTAACACAGCAGGTGTTAAAATTCTGATCTCAAATTATGTTTTTTTGGTTTTACTTTGGAAGTGAAAATATTTTAGGAGAGTGAGGTAAACATTCTTACGTCTTTGGATAAATAGCTTGAAAATTGAAACCATTATTTTATTGACTATAATTTTGTATTTGGACGATGAATATGACCATCAGTTTTCTCTCAAAATGACAGAACAAGATGTAAAACTATTAAATACCTCAATTCAACAAATGTGTTGAAACCTTTCATGGTGTATACTAGGTTATAGGGACAATAGGTAGCATGTTTTCATACTTATTGCGTGAACACTATAGAAGACAATAGGATTGCAGGTGGACCTAACTTTATTTAATTTAAATGTTAGGCTCAGTTTAATGTTGATGATGTATTGCCTGTCAGTTTGGATGAGCAACAGCACGTCTGATTGAACCAATCCTTGAATTGATGGCTCCCCAGTCACTGTATCTCCTGTACTCGCCAGGCCTCAGGAGGTACTGCCTGCCTCTGTAGTTGGGATGCTCATAGAAGAGCCAATACCCCTCCATAACATTGCAGGAGTGGATATCATTGTACTGGAATCGATCATAGAGGGAGGGGAGGTCATCGGCAAACTCCAACATCTGACCGCCAAAGTCAGAGCGCTCGTAGATTCTCATCTTGTGTGCTCCCTGATTCTGAGGACAAGGAAGAGAAGACAGCTACGTTCATTCAGTTTCTTTTCTATTAAGTTTCAAGTTTCATTTTTATTTACCATGTTTATTACTACCTACATCAATGATGGGTTAACTTGTATACCAGGAAAGAGGAATATGGGCTCACTTGAGGAATCATGCGGCAGGATTTCACACAATCATTAAAGCCCATCCAGCGCTGGTAGTCGGGATACTCTCCCCTTCTCAGAAAGTATTGGTAGCCCATGTAGTTGGGCCGCTCATAGACCATCCAGCTTCCGCTCTCCACTTGTATGGAGTTACAGTGGCTGAAATGGATGTGCAGGTCGGCACAGTCGACGGTGCACTCATAGGAGCGACCCTGGAAGTTCTTGTCCTCGTAGAAGATTATCTAAAAATAGTAATGGAAGTAAACATGCTTACAGGTGTAGGATCTTAATTTTATCATTCTTTTGTTGCTGAGAATTTTCAAGCACCAAGCTTCGTGATTTACATAAATTCTCTGCAAATCCACACTAACACATGGTTATATTAACAGTATGGCACCTTTCATGTAGCCTACTTTTTGCCAGCTCATAGCCTAACCACCAATTAAGCTACATTATGGACAAAATGTTCAAAACCTGTTGCTGCAGGATTATTTTGCTGTGACAATGTAGGTCAAATTAAGATCCTACATCTGTATGAACAATGGAAATAACATGTGTATGGCTGGTAAAACAACCCCATTCAGTTTTGTTCAACACAAAGTATCTCTCACAGGTGTTCATTGTTCTGTGTTCTGTCAGACAAACAGTGAACAAGAACGTGCGACGGGACAGAATATGTGCAGCGAAACAACAATCCTTACCTTTCCCATTGTGTTGGCTAAATTTGGTCACACTGCAACACTGACTAGGCAAACCATGGCCCTTTTTATACCCTCTAGGAATACAGACATTGATATGTTGATCAATTAACTTTAGATGTCAGCCTTTTTGAAAAGACAGTACAGCTGCCAAACTACAAAAGATAGTTGTTTTTCTTTGTCAGCAGGGTGAATGACATTTTTGTTCCGTACACAAAGGCTTCAATGGTGCTAATTAACCCCTCATGTAATAGACATGTGTTTAACAGTGGCAAAACAAGATCTAGTAACTTAAAGAACAAATGACAGAATACCCACCCCAAAGCTGATGACAGAATACCCACCCCAAAGCTGATAACAGAGTACCCAACCCAAAGCTGATGACAGAATACCCACCCCAAAGCTGATGACAGAATACCCAACCCAAAGCTGATGACAGAGTACCCAACCCAAAGCTGATGACAGAATACCCAACCCAAAGCTGATGACAGAATACCCAACCCAAAGCTGATGACAGAATACCCAACCCAAAGCTGATGACAGAATACCCAACCCAAAGCTGATGACAGAATACCCAACCCAAAGCTGATGACAGAGTACCCAACCCAAAGCTGATGACAGAATACCCAACCCAAAACTGATGACAGAATATCAAGCAAAGCTGATGACAGAATACCCAACCCAAAGCTGATGACAGAATACCCAACCCAAAGCTGACAGAGTACCCAGATGACAGAGTACACCCAAAGCTGATGACAGAGTACCCAACCCAAAGCTGATGACAGAGTACCCAACCCAAAGCTGATGACAGAATACCCAACCCAAAGCTGATGACAGAATGTGCATGACAGATCCCAACCCAAAGCTGATGACATGTACCCAACCCAAAGCTGATGACAGAATACCCAACTAAAGCGGATGACAGAATACCCAACCCAAAGCTTGACAGAATACCCAACCCAAAGCTGATGACAGAATACCAAATACCCAACCCAAAGCTGATATAGAATACCCAACCCAAAGCGGATGACAGAATACCCAACCCAAAGCGGATGACAGAATACCCAACCCAAAGCGGATGACAGAATACCCAACCCAAAGCGGATGACAGAATACCCAACCCAAAGCCCTTGCCTGATGACAGAATTCCCAAAGCTGATGACAGAATACCCAACCCAAAGCGGATGACAGAATACCAACCCAAAGCTGATGACAGAATACCCAACCCAAAGCTGGACAGAATCTCAGAATACCCAACCCAAAGCGATGACAGAATGCTGATGACAGAATACCCAACAACCCAGAATACCCAACCCAAAGCGGATGACAGAATACCCAACCCAAAGCTCTAGTGGCCAACAGGAGAGTGACTGATGACAGAATACCCAACCCAAAGCTGATGACAGAATACCCAACCCAAAGCTGATGACAGAATACCCAGCGGATGACAGAATACCCAAAAAGCTGTGACAGAATACCCAACCCAAAGCGGATGATGACAGAATACAACCCAACAGCGGATGTACCATGACAGAGTACCCAACCCAAAGCTGATGACAGAATACCCAACGCAAAACTGATTTATCAAGCATTTATTTGATCTTTAAAAGTAAGCTCTCACAGATACATATGAATTGATTTATGTGATTCACCTTTCACTGGAGTGAATGTAAAATATGATCAGATGTGCACAAATATCACCATTATTGTTTGACATGTGCTACTTTCTGAATCTCTAGCTACATACAAATATAATCCATTAACATTTCAAACACACTGCAAAATATAATAAAAATATGATGGATTATAAGAAAAGGACAGATTTGACTACCCTTGCCTGGTGGTTTCCATACTGTTTCATGGGTGAGGTTTTGGAATATGTCCAGTCAACTTGTGCTCGTGCCACCTCTGGTCTCAGTTGATCCACAGCCAAGTGAGGGGCTGCTGGTGTGGCCAACAACCCAGGTCATGTGATTGACTATATTGATAGAATTTTACACTATAGGCAACAGGAGAGTGACTAGTGGCCAACAGGAGAGTGACCTTGAATATTTACATTGGGACTAATTTCGACTGGAATGAATGGCTGCTTCCCGATTCTCCAGTCATTTCCAGAAGTGCGTAATGAAACCTGAATGACTGTGAATTGGAACAGGACAAACTGTTCAACAGTACAGTGTACCATCATGGTCACTACTCACATATTCAAATAGCAAACTGCTTCCACAACACCTTGTGATTCCTCTCTGCAACAACTCTGTCAGCTGATAGACAATCACAAGTTGGTATCAAGGTAGTTTGATGTTAAAAATACAATTTAGAGAGATTGCGGTTCCACTTTTTTTGCTATTCAAATATTAATGTCTATGACTACAAAAGAAGCCAAAAGAGTCTTTTGCTTTCAAGGTAAGGAAACATACATGTAGTGACTATAGCTGCAGAACCTAGGCCAAATTCCCCAGGCTATTAGGCAATGCCAGATCTTGTGATGGTTGACAGCTTTATTCTAGCTAGATAAGCGTTATTTAAATGTTTCTGTAGCAGTTGATATATGAGCTCTCTGCTTCCTAATGCACACCATTAAAATGCATCATGTATTATGTATATTATGTATATTATGTTTATTATTTAGAAATCATAATAGCATCCCAGTCTTTGGATAAGTCTAAAATCAATAAGGATTGCATCCAATGGTTTAGCCTATAAACTCATCATATTTGAGATACAATAATTCAACTGAATCATTTTATTGACCCGTCATCAAGATCCAAAATCCAGCACTCTGCTGTTATACTGTGTGCTGCCCTCTCCTGGGTTCCTGTGACTTTTCTAAGTGGCCGTATGTGTGTAAGGATGGCAGTATTTGTGGAGCATAAATGGTACAGTTTTGGAGGTGTTTCTTACAATAAGTCTTCACCTCAATAAAAAAATCAATAATGTTTCATAGCTGTTTAAAGGTGCAATCTGCTTTGGTAAACAGCTGAGGGAATGGGCTTGAAAAATGTATCCACTGATATCAACATTATTTTAACATTTTTTATTTAACGAGGCAAATCAGTTAAGAGCAAATTCTTATTTACAATGACTGCCTACAGTGGGTTAACTGCCTTGTTCAGGGGCAGAACAACAGGATCCCTGTCAGCTCAGGGATTCAATCCAGCAACCTTTCGGTTACTGGCACAATGCTCTAACCCGCTAGGCTTCCTGCCGCCCCATGATGATATGATATGATTTAAACAGTATATTTTTAACCATGTATTGGCTATACAATGATTGTTTACATTTACAGAGGAGTTAAAACAAGCTTATATTGTTGGGTTCTGATGGGGCATTTATAATATATATTCTTCATGAATCAATGGGTATATGTCATTAATTTAAATGTCCAAAAATGTATGCAACTGCAGATTACAGTTTAAACATCCACACAAGATGTATTCACAACAAATATCTACAATTCATTTTCTATCCTTGACAGTATGAATAATAAGAGTTGTGTCACAGTTGTGTCGTGTTGTTGCTTCTATTGCAGCTGAAGCAGGAGCTGTAATACAAAGTATTTCCAATAGAATATCTACTTACTACTAGAATAGACTTTAACATTTACTTCCACATTAACCATATATACTGATCAGTGGTTTTAACAGAGATTTCTGAACATGTTCTAATACCATTAATTAATTCCACATCAGTTTTGAAATCCTCATTTCTGCTCCCATTGCACTTCTAAGGGGAAACTAACCATATGATGCAGATGTCTCTTCTAAATGCCCCTTTACCTCAAACCAAGGACTGAAATGAAAATTAAAGACACTTTCGTTTAAAAGTTAGGTGATTTTATTTATTCTCGTAATTTTAGTCATTGGTGAATTTAATAACAAGAATCCAAAATACGCCTCATGCTGTTGAACCTCACAGTGTTGGAGCCCATTTGCATGCTCAACTCTCTCATGTTCCTGTACTCTCCAGGCCTCATGTACATCTGCCTGCCTCTGAAGTGGGGCTGCTCGTACATCAGCCAGTGGCCGTCCATCACGTTGCAGGACTGCATGTCGTTCATGCGGAAACGATCGGTCATGGACTCACAGTCGTCGCTCAGCTCGTGCATCTGACCTCCAAAGTTCTCCTTCTCGTAAATCCTCATCCGGAAGTTTCCTCTGTGCTGTAAATGGATATGGGAAAAATCATTCCAAATATACCATCACATTGCTTTTGCTGGAGTTGTACATGTGGCCTATGGGAGTCAAAATGAACAGGTTTAATATATTTACCATGGGGATGTTACGGCAAGATCTGATGCAATCGCTCATGCCCATACGCTGGTAGTCACCATACTCTCCTCTCCTCACAAAGTACTGGTTTCCCTGGAAGTTGGAACGATCGTACACCATGAAGCAGCCGCTCTCAACTCTGCAGGAGTTGCACCTGCTCAGGTAGGAGGTCAGCTCAGGGCAGTCGCTGGAGGTCTCATAGGAACGGCCCTGGAAGTTCCTGTCCTCGTAGAAGATGATCTGAAAACACACAACAAAACCGCAATTTATTAAAAATAGATGTAGTTCTAACAGTACAGTACAATTCATTGATGGTTTTAAACAAATTTGAAAAACTGCTGCTTAAATGCCCAGTTTCATCAAAGCTCCACACACCTTGCCCGTAGACATGGTTGCGGTTACTGTGTTGGTCTCAGGATTGCACAAGTTTCTGTATGTCCCCCCTATCGCTTTTATACCTGAGCCAACCAATAAAGAATATGTGGCTCCATTGTTCAAACCCCTGACAGAGCAACATGGCATAGAGGCCCCCCTCCCTGTACAGTACAACGTGGCCTTTGAAGGGTCATTATTAAAGGGTCATTATTTCCAGCTGGGTGCATTTGTGAGGAGAGCCCATGCCTTTATTGTTTCTGTTGAATGACAGTAGCAGGGGGAACTCTTCATATCGAGACTTTTCAGAGATATTCCACTAAGTTAAATGACATTTGTTCATGGGTATTACTATTCCAATCTTTTATTTAAAGAAAAACACACAAAATGGAAGCATCATGATTCAAACATCAGTCTATTGGAAAAATATAACACATGACTGAAAAACATGATTTCATATTAGCTGGTCTTGCCCAGTGTGAATTAATGTGGATGAAAATTAATATATTAATGTTCCCAATGTATTTAGATGGTTGTTGGGATTTTCCTTCCTCCAGCAAAACTATAAACAAAACAAACAATTCATAAATTGTGAAATTTTGTATCTGGAATCCAAGAACATTCTAGTAGTGTTTAGTAAAGTGGAGCGGTAGCAACTATATGGTTACTAAGTGCCTTCAGACAGTATTCCTACCCCTTGCCTTTTGCCACATTTTGTTGTGCTACAGCCTGAATTTAAAATGGTTTCATTATATTTTTTTCTCTCACATATCTCAACACAATACCCTAAAACGACAAAGTGAAAACATGTTTTGAGATTTCTTTGCAGATTTATTGAAAATTGAGATACAGAAATATCTAATTTAATATCACACACATAATACTTTGCAGAAGCACATTTTGCAGCAATTACAGCTGTGAGTCTTTCTGGGTAAGAGAATTCCACACCTGGATTGAGCAACATTTGCCCATTATTATTGTCATAACTCTTCAAGCTCTGTCAAATTGGTTGTTGATCATTGCTAGACAACCATTTTCAGTTCTTGTCATAGATTTTTAAGTAGATTTAAGTCAAAACTGTAACTCAGCCACTAAAGAATATTCACTGCCTTCTTGGTAAGCAACTCACGTGTAGATTTGGCCTTTTGTTTTAGGTTATTGTCCTACTGAAAGGTGAATTCAACCCCCAGTGTCTGGTGGAAAGCAGACTGAACCAGATTTTCCTCTAGGATTTTGCCTGTGCTTAGCACCATTCAGTTGATTTTTTATCCCCGAAAAACTCCCCAGTCCTTAACGATTACAACCATACCCATAACATGATGCAGCCACTACAATTCTTGAAAATATGGAGAGTGGCACTCAGTAATATGTTGTATTGGATTTTCCCCAAACATAACACTTTGTATTCAGGACAAACAACGTATTGTTTTCCCTCTGTTAATTAGGTTATTATTGTGGAGTAACTACGACGTTGTTGATCCATCCTCAGTTTTCTTCTATCTTAGCCATTAAACTCAAACTGTTTTAAAGTCATAATTTTCCTTCCTCTCCGGCAACTGAGTTAGGAAGGATGCCCATATAGTTGTAGTGACTGGGTTGTTGATACACAATCCAAAGTGTAATTAATAACTTCACCATGCCCAAAGGGATATTTAATGTCTGCTTTTTTAAACCGGTCTACCAATAGGTGCCCTTTGGGAGGAATTGGAAAACCTACCAGGTATTTTTGGTTGAATCTGTAGTTGAAATGTACTACTCAACTGAGGGACCTTACAGATAATTGTATGTGTAGGGTACAGAGATGAGGTATTCATTAAAACATCTATTTAAACACAAGTTTTGCACACGGAGTGAGTCCATGCAACTTATTATGTGACATGTTAAGCAATTTTTCCTGCTGAACTTATTTAGACTTGACATAACAAAGTGGTTAAATACTTATTGACTCAAGTCATTTCAGCTTTTCATTTTGAATTCATTTGTACAAACTAAAATAAAAAAATTCCACTTTGACATTATGGGGAATTGTATGTAGGCCAGTAACAAAAATATAAATGTAATCCATTTTAAATTCAGGCTGTAACACAACAAAATGTGGAATAGGTCAAGGGGTGTGAATACTTTCTGAAGGCCCTGTATATAACATTTTACACTGGAATAATTTTTAGGGGAATAATTCAGTACCAATTTAACATTTGGTAACTGCCTGGCACATAATGATGCCCATAAATGCTATTATTAATAGGCGTTTGGCCTTTTCTGACAATATTAACAGACCTTGAAGCAACATCTCAAGACATGAGTCAGGAAGTTAAAGCTTGGTCGCAAATGGGTCTGGACAATGACCCCAAGCATACTTCAAAAGTTGTGGCAAAATGGCTTAAGGACAACAAAGTCAAGGTATTGGAGTGACCATCACAAAGCACTGACCTCAAACCCATAGAAAATTTGTGGGCAGAACTGAAAAAGCGTGTGTGAGCAAGGAGGCCTACAAACCTAACTCAGTTACACCAGCTCTGTCAGGAGGAATGGGCCAAAATTCACCCAACTTATTGAGGGAAGCTTGTAGAAGGCTACCTGAAACATTTGACCCAAGTTAAACAATTTAAAGGCAATGCCAATTTAAAGCCAATTTAAAGGCAATGCTAATACTAATTGAGTGTATGTAAACTTCTGACACACTGGGAATGTGAGGAAAGGAAAAAAAGGTAAAATAAATCATTCTCTCTACTTTTATTCTGACATTTCACATTCTTAAAATAAAGTGGTGAACCTAACTGACCTAAGGGACTTTTTACTAGGATTAAACGTCAGGAATTGTGAAAAACTGAGTTTAAATGTATTTGGCTAAGGTGTATGTAAACTTCCAACTGCAACTGTATCTGGATAGCATTGCTTGGAAGACCACCTCAAGCATCTTAACAGAGTCTGCAAGGTAGGTACTTGCATAACCAACTGGGAAAGGGAGAGGTCAGACCCCAGGTGGACAAATTAGAATTAATTCAAAGCCAAAACTCAAGTGAAGTTCTTGCTTGGTCTTGTTTGAGGGAATGTATATTTTGTGACATGGGAGTAGGGAGTTTGATGTTTTGTTTCAGTATTTCAGCATGGTGACTGGTAAATGTTCACACATAGAAAACAGAGTAATTTGATGTGCCTGATCATTTCCATATCCATCCCATTTGAAAACTACTATCTGACAATAGTTTTGCAAACACAAAGTGGTGTGTGCAAGATACAGGAGAACAGGAAAAGTTCAACCCAGAAAAAAGGAGTGAAGTGTGGAAAAATCCAGGTCCATCTATTTAGGTGTGTTTTAAATATAATAAGCATTTATTAAGCGCTATATTGAGCATTAACATAATACAATTACAATTAAACAAACACGAAAGGGAAGAAGTGTATACCCTCCATTTCTAAATGCTTTTTGTAGGTTTGGCATACTCTAGAGCATGGTAACATGTGATGGCACGTAAACACACTACTATTTAACCATTAAAATCTTTTATATAGTTACCATATTATTTAATCAGTGAAGAAACTCTTATCCAGAGTGATTTACAGGAGCAATTAGGGTTAAGTGCCTTGCTCAAGGGCACATCGACAGATTTGTCACCTAGTCGGCTCCGGGATTCAAACCAACGACCTTTCGGTTACTGGCCCAGCGAAAATTTCTCAGAAACACTAAGACAGATTAAAGTCATATATCATATTGTGTTCAGTGTTGTCTGTCCCTACAGGTTCATGTTTTGGGTCAGACACTGACTGGTTCATTTGACCTTTTTAAATAGGAAATTGGAAGGAAATGCAACTAAACATGGTATAAAATATACATTTTATTACCTACATCCATTAGGTAAAAGCTATGCATTGATAGTTCTATTACAACTTCCAACACTTTCTCCTACTCTTTGTTTTGAATCGAATCATGGGTCTCTAGTTTTACATTGGGCTCCAGTAGTAGAGTGATGCATTGGCGTGCCTTGCAAAATGTGATGATTTTATTCAAGGGCAAAAGGAGTATAGGATCAATGTAGTTTCAACCACTTATGGAAAGTGTTTGAATCAGGACAAAGCAGGACATGACTGGACTGGTAAAATTGTGTTGTGTTGGGCCTCTGTGGATTTTTGCAGAACAAGACAAAAGACGATATTAAATAAGAAAAAAAATCATTTATTTTATTTAAAAGTCAACCGTTTCACTGAACAGGTGGGCCTGATCATTTAACAGGAGTCGGTGATCCTTCTAATGGAACTGAACTTCATTCCATTGTAACCCTGCATCTCTCTGAGGTTCCTGTACTCTCCAGGCCTCATGTACATCTGCCTGCCCTTGTAATGGGGCTGCTCGTACATCAGCCAGTGGCCGTCCATCACGTTGCAGGACTGGCAGTCTGACATACGGTAACGCTCCTGGATGGAGTCACAGTCCTCGCTCATCTCGTGCATCTGACCACCGAAGTTCTCCCTCTCGTAGATCCTCATCTTGTAGTTTCCTCTGTGCTGTTAAGATACATTTTGTATATGGGATTAGTTTATTATAAACGTTAAACTGTGTTGGAATCTGTGATGTATCATGGTGGTTCATACCATGGGGATGTTACGGCAGGACTTGATGCAGTCATCGAAACCCATCATACGCTGGTAGTCAGGGTACTCGCCCCTTCGCATGAAGTACTGGTTTCCCATGTAGTTGTTGCGATCGTAGGCCATGAAGCAGCCGCTCTCAACTCTGCAGGAGTTGCACCTGCTAAGGTGGGATGTCAGCTCAGGGCAGTCCTGGCTGGTCTCATAGGAGCGACCCTGGAAGTTCTTGTCCTCGTAGAAGATGATCTGAAAACAAATACTCTTGCAATTAGCCAGAAGAAAATGTGACCAGAATGTGTTCAGAACTGTATAGAACTTTCCTTTAATTGGTGGTTATAATACAATGCTTTACACTGGACTGCATTATTCAATCAAATCAATCAAATGTATTTATGAAGCCCTTTTAACATCAGCCGATGTCACAAAGTGCTGTACAGAAACTCAGCCTAATGTTACTACTGTATTTAATGTATATATTTCTATAAAACCACTGCATTACTGTATATATTGTAATAATCAGATCACATGACCTCTAAACTGCAAAGAACAATATGAACTCACCTTTCCCTGCATGTTTACGGTTATTTTGAGCGATGCTATAGCTGTGCTGGTCTGCAGCCTGTTTTATACCTGATGTGACATCCGAAGAATGTCTGCTTCCATTGTATGAAACACATGAGTCAGCTGTATGCTATGCAATGGTTGCTCCCACTGTTAGTCACCACAGACGGGAAAGCATTATTATGTACAGTCAAAAGGGGGGACAAATGAGAATTTTCTGCCTTAAAAGCAATGTTGAGGCTAATTTAGGTGCACACGTGTAGTTTTATATGTATTTGAGGCCAAATGGTCTTAGATTTCAGGAATGGCATTCTGAAATGAGTCCCTGTCATGTCTGTTTTAATAGCAGTCCTATTTTTTTGTGTTTTTTGGGGAGAACAAATGCTATACTGTACTTCAGAATCTCAAACCAAAAACATTTTTATTTGTCACATGCGTGGACTTACCCTGAATGCTTACTTACAAGCCCAGTTTTGAGATAATAGAGTTAAGAAAATATTGACTAAATAAATTTAAGTTAAAAAAAAGTAACTAGAAAATAACAATAATGAGGCTATATACAGGGGGTACCGGTACCAAGTCAATGTGCGGGTTACAGGTTAATTGAGGTAATACAGATTAGTTGAGGTAATTGAGGTAATTTGTACATGCATGTAGGGGTAAAGTGATTATGCATAGATAATAAACAGTGAGTATCAGCAGTGTAAAAAACACTGTTTTAAAATGCATTTATGAGTCTTCAATTTCTTTTTGTATACATTTAACTAACATAGGTACTACAGTATGTTAAACCAACCAGCAACATTTTGATATTTACAACATTTTCATAGTTACTTATGCAAAAGTACCCACATGCCTCCAAATGGCCAAAACATCCCCAATGCCAAGGGCCGGTAAAGAGGAGTGTCTATGTTCCAAATGTTCTGAGGGAAGCACCTGTTTCAAGCAAAGCATGCTTCTGTTGGCTCCTGACCTGTCTGCCAGTCATGTACAACCTATCATCTTAGCAATCCTCTTGTGGGCACACCTAGCTTTTTTCAAACATGAGATGAGGGGAGAGACAAGGGAGGTCACTATCTATGACTCATCAGAGATGCTGGTTTCCAGCATTGTGGGTACATGTTCTCAACTGAGGGCTGAATCACAACTTGATGACATGGATCAAACATTTTCACACAATTCTATCATTGACTTCTATCAATGCATGATTTACGTAGATATTTGAGCTACACATGCTTAGCATGTTTGTATTTGGCAGGGGAGCAACTTTGGTTTTAGAAGTGGGGGGGCATAATAGTAATAATATTTTCTTTAGCCGGATAAACACTCCAAACAGACTACCCGACCACTCGGAGGCGTTGGCATGGTCCTAAAGCACACTGTTGCCTCATTTTATGTCAAATTCCAATGAAAAACCTGGGGGGCACAAAAATGCCATTTCCTAATGTGGGGGGGACATGTCACCCTTGTCCCCAGTGAAAGTTGCGTCCCTGGTATTTGGTTGACCACCGGATTTATCCGATGTCATTGAGGAGTTTACCACATCCATCATCGGCTTCACGAATAAGTGCATCTTATATGCAAAATGTAAATATGTAAATTGCATGTTTATGTCGCAAAAAAGCTGTAAAAACAAAAATAGCTATTTTTGTCCACTGAAGAGTGGGGGGGGGTTAATAAAAACAAATATATACAAAAATAAATAGAAAGAAATACATTGACGACGTCATCCCCACAGTGACCGTACATATACCAACCAGAAGCCATGGATTCCAGACAACATCCCCACTGAGCTAAAGGCTAGAGCTGCCGCTTTCAAGGAGCGGGACACTAATCCGGATACTTATAAGAAATCCCGATACGCTCTACGACGAACCATCAAACAGGCAAAGCGTCAATACAGGACTAAGATCAAATCCTACTACACCGGCTCTGACACTCGTCGGATGTGGCAGGGCATGCAAACTATCACGGGAAACCCAGCAGCGAACTGCCCAGAAACGCGAGCCTACCAGATGAGCTAACTGATTTCTATGCTTGTTTCGAGACTAGCAACTCTAAAGCATGCATGAGAGCATCAGCTGTTCCGGACGACTGTGTGATCACGCTCTCCGTAGCCGATATGAGTAAGACTTTTAAACAGGTTAATATTCACAAGGCCGCAGGGCCAGACGAATTACCAGGATGAATACTCACAAAATGCACTGACCAACTGGCAAGTGTCTTCACTAAAATGTTCAAGCTCTCCCTGAACAGTCTGTAATACCTACATGTTTCAAGCAGACCACCATAGTCCATGCGCTGAAGAATGCCAAGGTAACCTGTCTAAATGACTATTCGCCCCGTAGCACTCACATCTGTAGCCATGAAATGCTTTGAAAGGCTGGTCATGGCTCACATCAACACCAACATCCCAGACACCCTGGACCCACTCCAATTCGCAACTTCTTGGCATCCAACCGCAAGGCACAGAGGGTAGTGTGTATGGCCTAGTAAATCACTGGGGCCGAGCTCCCTGCCATCCAGAACCTCTATACTAGGCAGTGTCAGAGGAAGGCCCTACAAATTGTCAAAGACACCAGCCACCAAGGTCATAGACTGTTCTCTCTGCTACCACATGGCATGCGGTGCCGGAGCACCAAGTCTGGGAACAAAAGCCTCCTGAACAGCTTCTACCCCCAAACCATAAGACTGCTGAACTGTTAATCAAATGGCTACCCTGACTACTTTCATTGACCCCCTCCTATTTGTCCCTAGAATTTCTAAGCAAACAGCTGGAGGCAGGGCTTTCTCCTATAGAGCTCAATTTTTATGGAACGGTCTGCCTACCCATGTCAGAGACGCAAACTCGGTCTCAACCTTTAAGTCTTTACTGAAGACTCATCTCTTCAGTGGGTCATATGTTTGAGTGTAGTCTGGCCCAGGAGTGGGAAGGTGAACGGAAAGGCTCTGGAGCAACGAACCGCCCTTGCTGTCTCTGCCTGGCCGGTTCCCCTCTTTCCACTGGGATTCTCTGCCTCTAACCCTATTACAGGGGCTGAGTCACTGGCTTACTGGGGCTCTCTCATACCGTCCCTGGGAGGGGTGCGTCACCTGAGTGGGTTGAGTCACTGATGTGGTCATCCTGTCTGGGTTGGTACCACCCTTGGGTTGTGCCGTGGCGGAGACTTTAAATGTGCTCTCTCTAATTCTCTCTTTCTCTCTTTCTTTCTTTCTTTCTCTCTCTCGGAGGACCTGAGCCCTAGGACCATGCCTCAGGACTACCTGACATGATGACTCCTTGCTGTCCCCAGTCCACCTGGCTGTGCCGCTGCTCCTGTTTCAACTGTTCTGCCTTATTATTATTGGACCATGCTGGTCATTTATGAACATTTGAACATCTTGGCCATGTTCTGTTATAATCTCCACCCAGCACAGCCAGAAGAGGACTGGCCACCCCACATAGCTCCCTCTCTAGGTTTCTTCCTAGGTTTTGGCCTTTCTAGGGAGTTTTTCCTAGCCACCGTGCTTCTACACCTGCATTGCTTGCTGTTTGGGGTTTTAGGCTGGGTTTCTGTACAGCACTTTGAGATATCAGCTGATGTATGAAGGGCTATATAAATAAATTTGATTTGAAATTTGATTTGATTTGATTTTCACTGAGTTTCTTGCACTATGCATACTCATTGGACTCTACTCAAATACTTACAGGACTCTACCCACACACTCATTGGACTACTCAAACACTTACTGGACTCTACCAACACACTCATTGGTCTCTACTCAAACACTTACTGGACTCTACTCAAACACTTACTGGACTCTACTCAAACACTTACTGGACTCTACCCACACACTCATTGGACTCTACTCAAACACTTACTGGACTCTACCCACACACTCATTGGACTCTACTCAAACACTTTGATTTTCACTGAGTTTATTGCACTATGCATACTCATTGGACTCTACTCATTAGAGTCCAGTAAGTGTTTGAGTAGAGTTCAATGAGTGTGTGGGTAGAGTCCAGTAAGTGTTTGAGTAGAGTTCAATGAGTGTGTGGGTAGAGTCCAGTAAGTGTTTGAGTAGAGTCAAGTAAGTGTTTGAGTAGAGTCCAGTAAGTGTTTGAGTAGAGACCAATGAGTGTGTGGGTAGAGTCCTGTAAGTATTTGAGTAGAGTCCAATGAGTATGCATAGTGCAAGAAACTCAGTGAAAATCAAAGTGTTTGAGTAGAGTCCAAAGAGTGTGTGGGTAGAGTCCAGTAAGTGTTTGAGTAGAGTCCAATGAGTGTGTGGGTAGAGTCCAGTAAGTGTTTGAGTAGAGTCCAATGAGTGTGTGAATAGAGTTCAATGAGTGTGTGGGTAGAGTCCAGTAAGTGTTTGAGTAGAGTTCAATGAGTGTGTGGGTAGAGTCCAGTAAGTGTTTGAGTAGAGTCCAATTAATGTGTGGGTAGAGTCCCGTAAGTGTTTGAGTAGAGTCCAGTAAGTTTTTGAGTATAGTTCAATGAGTGTGTGCGTAGAGTCCAGTAAGTGTTTGAGTAGAGTTCAATGAGTGTGTGGGTAGAGTCCAGTAAGTGTTTGAGTAGAGTTCAATGAGTGTGTGGGTAGAGTCCAGTAAGTGTTTGAGTAGAGTCAAGTAAGTGTTTGAGTAGAGTCCAGTAAGTGTTTGAGTAGAGACCAATGAGTGTGTTGGTAGAGTCCAGTAAGTGTTTGAGTAGAGTCCAATGAGTGTGTGGGTAGAGTCCTGTAAGTATTTGAGTAGAGTCCAATGAGTATGTATAGTGCAAGAAACTCAGTGAAAATCAAAGTGTTTGAGTAGAGTCCAAAGAGTGTGTGGGTAGAGTCCAGTAAGTGTTTGAGTAGAGTCCAATGAGTGTGTGGGTAGAGTCCAGTAAGTGTTTGAGTAGAGTCCAGTAAGTGTTTGAGTAGAGACCAATGAGTGTGTTGGTACACACTCATTGAACTCTACCCACACACTCATTGAACTCTACTCACACACTTACTGGACTCTACTCAAACACTCATTGAACTCTACCCACACACTCATTGAACTCTACTCACACACTTACTGGACTCTACTCAAACACTTACTGGACTCTACCCACACACTCATTGGACTCTACTCACACACTCATTGAACTCTACCCACACATTCATTGAACTCTACTCACACACTTACTGGACTCTACTCAAACACTCATTGAACTCTACCCACACACTCATTGAACTCTACTCAAACACTTACTGGACTCTACCCACACACTCATTGGACTCTACTCAAACACTTACTGGACTCTACTCAAACACTTACTGGACTCTACCCACACATTCATTGAGCTCTACTCAAACACTTACTGGACTCTACCCACACACTCATTGGACTCTACTCAAACACTCATTGAACTCTACCCACACACTCATTGAACTCTACTCACACACTTACTGGACTCTACTCAAACACTTACTGGACTCTACCCACACACTCATTGAACTCTACTCACACACTCACACATACTACACTGGCACTCCAACACATGCATACACACACACTCACCTATACATATTACCTCAATTACCTCAACTAACTCGTACCCCTGCACATTTACTAGGTACCAGTACTCCTTGTATATAGTCGTTATTGTTATTTTGTTGTGTTGCTATTTCCTTTGAGCAATTTTTTCTTACTTTTGAAGTCTGCACTGTTGGTTTAGAGTTCGAAGTAGGTATTTCACGGTAAAGTCTACACTGTTGGTTTAGAGTTCGAAGTAGATATTTCACGGTAAAGTCTACACCTGTTGGTTTAGAGTTCGAAGTAGGTTTTTCACGGTAAAGTCTACACTGTTGGTTTAGAGTTCGAAGTACGTTTTTCACGGTAAAGTCTACACCTGTTGGTTTAGAGTTCGAAGTAGGTTTTTCACGGTAAAGTCTACACTGTTGGTTTAGAGTTCGAAGTAGGTTTTTCACGGTAAAGTCTACACTGTTGGTTTAGAGTTCGAAGTAGGTATTTCACGGTAAAGTCTACACTGTTGGTTTAGAGTTCGAAGTAGGTATTTCACGGTAAAGTCTACACTGTTGGTTTAGAGTTCGAAGTAGGTATTTCACGGTAAAGTCTACACTGTTGGTTTAGAGTTCAAGTAGGTATTTCACGGTAAAGTCTACACTGTTGGTTTAGAGTTCGAAGTAGGTATTTCACGGTAAAGTCTACACTGTTGGTTTAGAGTTCGAAGTAGGTATTTCATGGTAAAGTCTACACCTGTTGGTTTAGAGTTCGAAGTAGGTATTTCACGGTAAAGTCTACACCTGTTGGTTTAGAGTTCGAAGTAGGTATTTCACGGTAAAGTCTACACCTGTTGGTTTAGAGTTCGAAGTAGGTATTTCACGGTAAAGTCTACACTGTTGGTTTAGAGTTCGAAGTAGGTATTTCACGGTAAAGTCTACACCTGTTGTGTTTGTCTCATGTGACATAACATTTCAGTTTTATTTAATATTGTGGCTGTAGAGGTTCATTTATCAAACTGGTCTCTCTATATTCATTTTTAAAATGTTTAAAATGTTCTTGATTGTCTTAATCCTGCTGATTGGTTTTAACGTCTGTGTAAAAAATCTGTACCTTTACCATACACAACGGTGGAGACTGCTGAGGGGATGATTGGCTCATAATAACGGCTGGAACGAAGCGAATGGAATGGCATCAAACACATGGAAACCATGGAAACCATGGAAACATATGGAAACCATGTGTTTGATGTATTTGATACCATTCCACTTATTCTGCTGCAGTTGCATAATGAGATAGAAAAAAAGCTTAAGTGAACTGTATTAATACGCATGACCGTTTATTGAAGATGGGTTGATGGGATGCTGGTGGAGTAGCGCAACGTGTATTATTAGTTAAGTTTGTTCACTCTACAAGTTGACCAATACATTAGTGTTAACATCAAAATCCCTCTTTATCATCTTAAGGACATTCATTTGAATGTCCTATGGCAGTCAACAAGTCATGCTCATAACAGCACTTAGTAGGTTTTATGGTATAAAGTACAATTGAAATGTTACGCATGTCTTTCTGGTAAAAATGTAAACACAAAATGGCAAAATATTGAAATAATGTAGCACACTCAATTGTTTTGGATTACTAATCACTTTTATTTGGTCAATATGGGATGTCTAGCACATATCAGTGATACGCCTTATGCTCATAAACTTCATGCCACTCATGCCCATCTCTCTGAAGCTCCTGTACTCTCCAGGCCTCATGTACATCTGCCTGCCTCTGAAGTGGGGCTGCTCGTACATCAGCCAGTGGCCGTCCATCACGTTGCAGGACTGGCAGTCTGACATACGGTAACGCTCCTGGATGGAGTCACAGTCGTCCATCATCTCGTGCATCTGACCACCGAAGTTCTCCCTCTCGTAGATCCTCATCTTGTAGTTTCCACGGTGCTGTTAGGAGGAAAGAACATGTTGAATTATTTCCTGAATGCACCAGACTGTTGAATAGCTCAAATATGACTTGCATGATTAATTATGGAATTAGGGGCCGTTACAGCAGCCTGAATATCATATTTTACCATGGGGATCATGCGGCAGGACCTGATACCATCGCTCATTCCCATCATACTCTGGTAGTCAGAGTATTCTCCCCTCTTCATGAAGTACTGGTTTCCCATGTAGTTGGGGCGCTCGTACACCATGAAGCATCCACTCTGGACCCTGCAGGATTGGCACCTGCTCATGTAGGAGGAAATGTCGGGGCAGTCGGAGCTGCACTCATAAGAGCGGCCCTGGAAGTTTCTGTCCTCGTAGAAGGTGGCCTGAAAACACAATGTATTTATTTATCTTCTCAATATATAATTCAATAAATGCAACAAATATAAGAAGCTTTTAGTTTTGTACGTAAAGATACAAAGATAATATAGAGAAAAATGTGTTTTAGAATAAAATTAAAATAAATGCTTACTCTTCCCATGTTCATGCCGGTGGTGGTCATTGTTGGTCACTGAGTTGCTGCTGTTGCTGCTGCACTGATGTCCTGTCTGTGGTAACCCTTACTTTTATACCTGACCTAATCCAAAGAATCTGTTAGACCCATTGTGTAAACCCCTGACCTAGCAACAGGGTATAGAGGCCTGTAGAGTGCTGAAGTACTGTACTCATATTTCCACGTGACTGGGTCCCAAAAAAGACATACAAGCCTATTTCCACTGTGAAACAGGTAACACAAAACCATTCAAAGGAACAATGGACTCTGACAGTGAAACCATTGCATACATATATGCATATGAGTGGGGTGGAGTCTACAAGTCAGTTACACAATTTAATTATATTTCAACATATGATTCATATTCCCTTGTGATCTCTTTCATTCAGTAAAGTCAGTTAAATATAACTCCTGTGTTAAATGTAACTCAATGCTAAAATGTAATCACCTGACTCCATAGATGTATATTCTGTCAATATACTGTATATATTTTTCTGGATCAGATATGGATCCCATGTCCCCCATGTCAATATCAGCTTTTATATCAGAAACTCCCTGTTAAATAATGGTTCAGAGAAGTAAAACATTTATTTAAAGAGAATTCTAATGAGAATGAAATGAACAGAGAATAAAAAACTTTTTTGACGACAATGTTTCAAAATGTTCCTGATTACTACTACTCAGTTAGTGTACCTAGATCGTGACCAACTGGGTTAGAAAACAGCACATTGTGTGGAATGAGGATTTGTTAAGAACATAACAACCATAATTCATGTCCATTCCATGGGTGTATGGTAGCCCTAATTCTGCATGCGTTTAAATGTTCAGTTATGTTTCACTTATTGAGGAGATGCACCATATATTATATTTCCTGACTAGAATGAAGATTACAACACACATAACTAACTAGCTATATCAATTTAATCAAATATATTTTAAAAAGTGCAGTTGTGCCAATAAGTTAAAAGTAATTTGACAACTTGGGACTGAGAATATGCCATGAGGGATGCTGGCGAGCTGGATGTCAAAGACATGAGTTTGTAAAACATCAAAAAACCTTATTAAAACCCTAATGTTAGGATAGGGGTTTGCCATGTCAGTGACGTAATCACTAAAGCAGCCGTTTTTAGCCATAGCATCCGCTGGCTGCTTTAGCTAACCAATGTCTTCACAAGGTCCTAAACCATATCATAACAGCCATCGATAAGAGACATTACTGTGCAGCCGTATTCATCGACCTGGGCAATCACAACATTCTTATCGGCATACTCGACGGGCTTGGTTTCTCAAATTATTGCCTCGACTGGTTCACCAACTACTTCTCTGATAGAGTTCAGTGTGTCAAATCAGAGGGCCTGTTGTCCGTACCTCTGGCAGTCTCTACGGGGGTGCCACAGGGTTCAATTCTCGGTTCGACACTCTTCTCTGTATACATCAATGATGTTGCTCTTGCTGCTGGTGATTCTCTGATCCACCTCTACGCAAACGACACCATTCTGTATACCTCTGGCCCTTCTTTGGACACTGTGTTAACTAACCTCCAGACGAGCTTCAATGCCATACAACTCTCCTTCCGTGGCCTCCAACTGCCCTTAAATACAAGTAAAACTGTAACGGTACTCGTCGTCTAAAGCAGAGGAATCATCGGACCACGCAGCGTGGTAAGTGTTCATGCTTGTTTTATTAAAACTGAACACTATAACAAAAATAAACAAGAGCATAACCGAAACAGTCCTGTAAGGTGCAAACACTAAACAGAAAGTAACTACCCACAAAAACCATGTGGGGAAAAAGCTACCTAAGTATGGTTCCCAATCAGAGACAACGATAGACAGCTGTCCCTGATTGAGAACCATACCCGGCCAAAACAAAGAAATACAAAAACATAGAAAAAAGAACATAGAATGCCCACCCAAATCACACCCTGACCAAACCAAAATAGAGACATAAAAAGTTCTAAGGTCAGGGCGTGACAGAACTAAATGCATGCTCTTCAACCGATCGCTGCCCGCACCTGCCTGCCCATCCAGCATCACTACTCTGGACGGTTCTGACTTAGAATATGTGGACAACTACAAATACCTAGGTGTCTGGTTAGACTGTAAACTCTCCTTTCAGACTCACATTAAACATCTCCAATCCAAAATGAAATCCAGAATCGGCTTCCTATTTCGCAAACAAAGCATCCTTCACTCATGCTGCGAGACATACCCTCGTAAAACTGACCATCCTACCGATCCTCGACTTTGGCGATGTACTTTACAAAATAGCCTCCAACACTGTACACAACAAATTGGATGCAGTCTATCACAGTGCCATCTGTTTTGTCACCAGAGCACTATATACTTCCCAATCTATGATTTCATATTTTTCCTTTCAACTATAGTACATATTTGTAAAAATCTTTAGTTTAATTAAAAAAAAAAATATTTCAACAATAATGAATATTTGTATTTTATTATTATTATTTTTAAATTGTTTATTAAATTTAAATTGTTTTTAAAAAATGATAAGGGGGTGGATCAGCTATAGAATTGCGGATAGATTGTTGCTTCCATCAATGTAATTGTCTGCATCATTTCCAATCCCCCATTAATGTTTTGGGTAAATATACAGTTGGGAAAAAATGTTTTTGACCCACTGCCGATTTTGCAGGTTTTCCTGGAGTTTAGACCAAAAAGCTATATTTTTGTCTCATCAGACCACATGACCTTCTCCCATTCTCCTCTGGATCATCCAGATGGTCATTGGCAAACTTCAGATGGGCCTGGACATGCACTGGCTTGAGCAGGGGGACCTTGCGTGCGCTGCAGCATTTTAATCCATGACGACGTAGTGTGTTACTAATGGTTTTCTTTGAGACTGTGGTCCCACCTCTCTTCAGGTCATTGACCAGGTCCTGCCGTGTAGTTCTGGGCTGAGCCCTCACCTTCCTCATGATCATTGATGCCCCACAAGGTGAGATCTTGCATGGAGCCCCAGACCGAGGGTGATTGACCGTCCTCTTGAACTTCTTCCATTTTCTAATAATTGCGCCAACAGTTGTTGCCTTCTCACCAAGCTGCTTGACTATTGTCCTGTAGCCGATCCCAGCCTTGTGCAGGTCTACAATTGTAACCCTGATGTCCTTACACAGCTCTCTGGTCTTGGCCATTGTGGAGAGGTTGGAGTCTGTTTGATTGAGTGTGTGGACAGGTGTCTTTTATACAGGTAATGAGTGGAGAACAGGAGGGTTTCTTAAAGAAAAACTAACAGGTCTGTGAGAGCCGTAATTCTTACTGGTTGGTAGGTGTTCAAATACTTATGTCATGCAATAAAATGCAAATGAATTACTTAAAATTCATACAATGTGATTTTCTGGATTTTTGTTTTAGATTCCGTCTCTCACAGTTGAAGTGTACCTATGATATAAATTACAGACCTACATGCTTTGTAAGTAGGAAGTACATGCTTTGTAAGCTTTGTAAGTAGGAAAACCTGCAAAATCGGCAGTGTATCAAATACTTGTTCTCCCCACTGTATATCCATATACATACATACATACACATACCCACAAACAGTTGAAGTCTGAAGATTACATACACCTTAGCCAAATACATTTAAACTCAGTTTTGAACAATTTCTGACATTTAATCCTAGTAAAAATCCCTGTTTTAGGTAAGTTAGGATCACCACTTTATTTTAAGAATGTGAAATGTCAGAATAATAGTAGAGAGAATGATTTATTTCAGCTTGTATTTCTTTCATCACATTCCCAGTGGGTCAGAAGTTTACATACACTCAATTAGTATTTGGTAGCATTGCCTTTAAATTGTTTTTAACTTAGGTCAAATGTTTCGGGTAGCCTTCCACAAGGTTCCCACAATAAGTTGGGTGAAGTTGGGTGAATTTTGACAGAGCTGACAGAGCTGGTGTAACTGAGTTAGTTCAGTAGGCCTCCTTGCTCGCACACATTTTTTTCAGTTCTGTCCACACATTTTCTATAGGATTGAGGTCAGGACTTTGTGATGGCTCCAATAGCTTGACTTTGTTGTCCTTAAGTCATTTTGCCACAACTTTGGAAGTATGCTTGTGGTCATTGTCCATTCGGAAGCCGATTTGCGACCAAGCTTTAACTTCCTGACTGATGTCTTGAGATGTTGCTTCAATATATCCACATAATCCTCCTCATGTTGCCATCTATTTTGTGAAGTGCACCAGTCCCTCCTGCAGCAAAGCACCCCTACAACATGATGCTGCCACCCCCGTGCTTCACGGTTGGGATGGTGTTCTTCGTCTTGCAAGCCTCCCCCTTTTTCCTCCAAACATAAAATAGTCATTATGGCCAAACAGTTCTATTTTTGCTTCATCAGACCAGAGGACATTTCTCCAAAAAGTATGACCTTTGTCCCAATGTGCAGTTGCAAACCGTAGTCTGGCTTTTTTATGGAGGTTTTGGAGCAGTGGCTTCTTCCTTGCTCAGCGGCCTTTCAGGTTATGTTGATATAGGACTCGTTTTTACTGTGGATATAGATACTTTTGTACCCTTTTCCTCCAGCATCTTCACAAGGTCCTTTGCTGTTGTTCTGGGATTGATTTGCACTTTTCGCACCAAAGAACATTCATCTCTAGGAGACAGAACGCGTCTCCTTCCTGAGTGGTATGACGGCTGCGTGGTTCCCATGGTGTTTATACTTGCAGACTATTGTTTGTAAAGATGAACGTGGTACCTTCAGGTGTTTGGAAATTGCTCCCAAGGATGAGCCAGACTTGTGGAGGTCTACAAATATTTTCTGAGGTCTTGGCTGATTTCTTTTGATTTTCCCATGATGTCAAGCAAAGAGGCGCTGAGTTTGAAGGTAGGCGTTGAAATACATCCACAGGTACGCCTCCAATTGGCTCAATTGTCTTCTGATGTCAATTAGCCTCTCGGATGCTTCTAAAGCCATGACATCATTTTCTGGAAGTTGTGGAGTGGTCTAAAAACTAGTTTTAATGACTCCAGCCTAAGTGTTTGTAATATTCCGACTTCTACTGCATATACATACACGTACGCACTTTTTTTTTAGAATATACCTTTTTTATTAACCGCAAACCCTACCACCCCTCCCCCAATTGGAGTAAACTAATAAACACTAACACTTACAGTAGACTTCTTCTTTCAGTTTATACATGCTATACACATTTTACAGACGGTCTATTTTACAATAGTTATATTTTGTTTGTTTTTAGTCCTGGCCTTCCTCAATTTCTGATGTCCATCCAGTTTGATTTCTATTTGTAACTGTGCTTTTTCACAAAGGTTTTGTACATATATACATTTTACAGACCCCGTATACAGACATTTGTTATTTTGTTGTTATTAGTCCTACCCTTCAGCTTCATTCAACCCCTCCCATCTATCTCATAACACCATCCATTTTGGATTTCTATTTGCCATGTATTTTTCAACTGTGCTGTGATGCTTCACAAAAGTCCTGAACATTTCTATTCTCATAGCTTCTACAGATTGTAAATTAAAGATAACATTTTTTTCTAAAATAATAATAATATCATTGAACGATTGACTATGTCTTTTCAAAACAATAATGATTAGTTGTTGCTCATTGAGCAACTGTGTGGAATGGTTTCCAAAGAGCGGCCAGCCACGTGGCCTTTAATGTCCCTGGGAAAATTCTGGTTTGATGCTAAAATCTTGTATATCAGTATGTATATTTCTATTCAAAAATGTGTCTGTTATGTACGCTTAAGAAATGTAATATGATGAAGACCTTTTGTAGGCACTCTTAAAATAAAGTGTTACCCAAACGTATTTGCGAGTCAATGAAGCTGTTCAGCTAATCATATTGCCAATGATTCACTAGATACTGTACTGCATGTTGTATCATGTTAGCATAATTGGTCTCAGCTATATGACAATGATTGCAGGTGTGTGAACAAGAAATCAAATCAAATCAAATGTTATTAGATTTGATTTCTTGTTCACACACCTGCAACCATTGTCATATAGCTGAGACCAATTATGCTAACATGATACAACATGCAGTACAGTACATTATATTACATTTATTAATCATTAGGTACATTTGTTGTCACACTTAAAAAGGGATACATTAAAGGGATCGTGTGAGACTTTGGCAATTAAAGACCTTTTCTACTTACCCAGAGTCAAATGAACTGATAGATGAAAAGTTTATGTCTATGGTAGTTGAACTAGCATTAGTGCTATGACTGGAAGTCTACCGGAACAGCTAGCATGCGAGATTAGTCAGAGTTCATTTGATTTGATTTGAGTTCATCTGACTCTGAGTAAGTAGAAAAAGGGCTTAAAATAACTTAAATAGGTTTGTGAATTATTTTATTCAATGGTTTATGTATAGTAGCAAACAATATATTTAATGGTTTATAGTATAATATAGTAGCATGAGTCAATGATACACATCAAGCTCATGAACCTAATACCGCTTACGCGGTGCCCCAATACCAAAATATTGAAATAATGTAGCACACTCAAATGTTATGGATTACTAATCACTTTTATTTGGTCAATATAAGATATCTAACACATATCAGTGATACGCCTCATGCTCATGAACCTCATGCCACTCATGCCCATCTCTCTGAAGCTCCTGTACTCTCCAGGCCTCATGTACATCTGCCTGCCTCTGAAGTGGGGCTGCTCGTACATCAGCCAGTGGCCGTCCATCACGTTGCAGGACTGGCAGTCTGACATACGGTAACGCTCCTGGATGGAGTCACAGTCGTCCATCATCTCGTGCATCTGACCCCCGAAGTTCTCCCTCTCGTAGATCCTCATCCTGTAGTTTCCACGGTGCTGTTAGGAGGAAAGAACATCATAGGGTTACTTTATTGATCAGTGAAATTATTAACAAACTCATTTTGTCTGAGAATACCACCATCAAAACATACTTTATTTTCAAAGATTAATCTATGTTCAACCTACCATGGGGATCATGCGACAGGACCTGAAACCATCGCTCATTCCCATCATACTCTGGTAGTCAGAGTACTCTCCCCTCTTCATGAAGTACTGGTTTCCCATGTAGTTGGGGCGCTCGTACACCATGAAGCATCCACTCTGGACCCTGCAGGATTGGCACCTGCTCATGTAGGAGGAAATGTCGGGGCAGTCGGAGCTGCACTCATAAGAGCGGCCCTGGAAGTTTCTGTCCTCGTAGAAGGTGGCCTGAAAATAAAATAGAATCATTTCTTGAAATTAAACAATTGTACAAAACAAACATTTTAGAAACATTTGCGATTCTATTCAGTCACAATGGTAACCAGGTTATCGGGATAAGTACAACGATCATGTTGTAGTTTAGGGTGCTAGAGCATTACAGCCCTTTTGTAGAACAATCTATGAAAATGAAAGAATAAGTTGAAAAAATAAACTTCCCCGTGCTTACCCTGCCCATGTTCATGCTGGTGTTGGACATGTTTGCTCACTGTACTGCTGGTTGCTGCTCCTGAACTGACTTCCTACTGGGTTTAACCCTTTCTTTTATACCTGACCAAACCTAAAGAATCCCCAGGTCCATTGTTCAAACCCCTGACCCAGCACCATGCTATAGAGGCCTATTGAGGCCACTGAGGTGACGTCCACATTTCCAGGGACTGGATCCCTCAGGTCCTATTGTAACCATCGATGGCCACTAGATTATCACCAGTTGATCTCTCCTTAAACCATAAATATGTGCTAAAATACCCCTGCACAGCTTATTTTAATTGCAACCATTATTGACCACCAAATTACTGCTCCCTGAAGCTGATGTCACTGTTAACATTTTAGTCCTGCTTGCTGTCAGAATCTTTGAAGACTTTTTCGGCCTCTGCTCTACATACATACATTCAATACAAGGAAGGTGTTCTTGTTTTGTACACTCAGTGTATATCTAAGTAAATAAACAGAGCTCTCTACACCAACAGATCTCTCTGTTTCACTGTAGACAGGGTTCCTGGATGAAGATAGAATCTAATCCTGAACTATAAAGAATGGTGCTATGATAGCTAACGTTTGATACTGTAGCTATCTGATAGAAAATGTTACCAGACTAGCTAGCTAGAAAACAACTTTGTCTGGCTTGTTATGAAGCACATTGAACACTGGAAATTAAACTACAAGGTGTGTATTTTGGTCATCTTTAAATTAGAACAGTTGGACCAACTGTATTTCTTGTGTTTGCTGCTGCCCACGATACTGGGTAAACCGTGAGGAAGCAGGTAGCCTGGTGGTTAAGAGTGTCGGGCCAGCAACAGAAATTCAAATCTCTGCTCTAACTTGGTGAAAAATCTGTCAATGTGCTCTTGAGCAATGCACGTAACCCCAATTGCTCCAGTAAACGGCTCTGAATAAGAATGTCTGCTAAATTACATAAATGTAAAATCCATCTAATGCTATAAAGTGGCTCTGGGTACACCTTGTGACTCAGCAAACAAATTGGTTCTGGCTCCTCCCACAGCTTCTCCGAGCTTCTCTCGGGGTTGTGATTGTTAACTATGGGGTTGTGCAGTGAGTCCCTTGGAAGTATTGTAAATCAGCTACATTTGTTCAGTGACTTGGCAGATTGTGTATGCTTGCTTATCCTTCCTTCCTTTTTAAAATAGCATAATTAAGTAGCACAAAGTCACCTTAATAAAGTCAATGATGCATTGTCTGTAATTCTGAAGATATCTCAAAGAAGTATTCAAATAAAAGTTCCCAGATGTAAAATACAAGGCTTTTAGCACACTATGTTGTATGTTTCTTAAAATAAAAAAACATACATTTGAATATAGTTGTGTAATATCAGATATCTCTTCACATATTACATTTCATAATATATATACATATATTACATTTCATAATAATGCATGATATGTTACGTCCTGCATTTTTTTGGTGTTGCAAATTTCCTGTTATTTGTACAGTGCATTGGGAAGGTATTCAGACCCCTTGACTTTTTCCTCATTTTGTTACCTCACAAAAAAAACATACCCTCATCAATCTACACACAATACCCCATAATGATGAAGCAAAAAACCTTTTTTAGAATTTTTTGCATATTTAAAAAAACAAAAAAACAGAAATATCACATTTACATAAGTATTCAGACCCTTGACTCCGTACTTTGTTGAAACACCTTTGGCAGCAATTACAGCCTCAAGTCTTCTTGGTACACCTGTATTTGGGGAGTTTCTCCCATTCTTCTCTGAAGATCCTCTCAAGCTCTGTCAGGTTGGATGGGGAGCGTTGCAGCAGAGCTAGTTTCAGGTCTCTCCAGAGATTTTCAATCGGGTTCAAGACAGGGCTTTGGGTGGATCACTCAAGGACAGTCAGAGACTTGTCACGAAGCCACTCCTGCATTGTCTTGTTTGTGTGCTCAGGGTCGTTGTCCTGTTGGAAGGTGAACCTTTGCCACAGTTTGAGGTCCTGAGCACTCTGGAGCAGGTTTTCATCAAGGATCTCTCTATACATTGCTCCATTCATCTTTGCCTTGATACTGACTGGTCTCCCAGTCCCTGCCGCAGGATAGCATCCCAACAGCATGATGCTGCCACACCATGCTTCACAGTAAAGTACTTCATTGTTACCCAGAAATGATTTGATATTGAGACAAAACGGCTGCATTGGTTATTTTAAATCTATTTAATTAAATCATTCAATCTATTCAATTAACAAATTAAATGTATTTAGTGTCACAGTTATCAACTATAAAGGATAGTTAAGTAACAACTCACTTTTAATGATGTATTCACTGGTTACCCACTAGGCACACACTGGTTACCCACTAGGCACACACTGGTTACCCACTAGGCACACACTGGTTACCCACTAGGCACACACTGGTTACCCACTAGGCACACACTGGTTACCTACTAGGCACACACTGGGTACCCACTATGCACACACTGGTTACCCACTAGGCCACACTGGTTGAATCAATGTTGTTTCCACGTCATTTCAATGAGTAGGAATGTCGGTCTACGTTAAGCCACTTTGAACAAAATATATATTGATTCTTGAAGAATATAACTTATAAATGCATCGTGACCTTAGTTTAACTGTTGTACCCCATCAGAATCCACAATATGAGCTTGTTTGAATCCAATGTTTGTAAATATTATACATGTGAACAAATGCTGTATAGCCTCCAAACATTAAAACAGTAATTATCGTATATTGGATAGTCGGTTCTTAAATCCAGAGCTCTGTCTATGAATCTGAGAGTGATTACATTTCTCCAGGCACATCTTTCAGCTTTTTACCAAAACAGAGGTGGGGTGTGCTTTGTTATTGTTTCAACTGTAGATTTCCCATTTAAGTCAATATGTGTGATTTCTTTTAAATGTCTTAAATCGTGTGCAATCTTTTTTTTTTTTTAAGTAATGCTCAATGTATGGAGAACCTTCTATTTCAAGGCTGTTACTAGCTACTCTCAAAAGTCTTTATGTTACTTTGTTTGAGAAACAGCCAATTGAGAAGCAGCCTTTCTAAAGACAGTGAGGGATCCAGTCCCTGGAAATGTGGCCTCAATAGGCCTCTATAGCATGGTGCTGGGTCAGGGGTTTGAACAATGGACCTGGGGATTCTTTAGGTTTGGCCAGGTATAAAAGAAAGGGTTAAACCCAGTAGGAAGTCAGTTCAGGAGCAGCAACCAGCAGTACAGTGAGCAAACATGTCCAACACCAGCATGAACATGGGCAGGGTAAGCACGGGGAAGTTTATTTTTTCAACTTATTCTTTCATTTTCATAGATTGTTCTACAAAAAGGCTGTAATGCTCCAGCACCCTAAACTACAACATGATAGTTGTACTTATCCCGATAACCTGGTTACCATTGTGACGGAATAGAATAGAATAGTATCTAAAATGATTGTTTTGTACAATGGTTTAATTTCAAGAAATTATTCTATTTTCATTTTCAGGCCACCTTCTACGAGGACAGAAACTTCCAGGGCCGCTCTTATGAGTGCAGCTCCGACTGCCCCGACATTTCCTCCTACATGAGCAGGTGCCAATCCTGCAGGGTCCAGAGTGGATGCTTCATGATGTACGAGCGCCCCAACTACATGGGAAACCAGTACTTCATGAAGAGGGGAGAGTACTCTGACTACCAGAGTATGATGGGAATGGGCGATGGTTTCAGGTCCTGCCGCATGATCCCCATGGTAGGTTGAGATATTTAATCTTAAACTAGAATAATCTTGTCAGTGAATAGAAATCTCTCATATCACACAAGTTTATAAATAATTTATCTGAACAAGGAAACCTGTTCTTTCCTCCTAACAGCATCGTGGAAACTTCAGGATGAGGATCTACGAGAGGGAGAACTTCGGAGGTCAGATGCACGAGATGATGGACGACTGTGACTCCATCCAGGAGCGTTACCGTATGTCAGACTGCCAGTCCTGCAACGTGATGGACGGCCACTGGCTGATGTTTGAGCAGCCCCACTTCAGAGGCAGGCAGATGTACATGAGGCCTGGAGAGTACAGGAGCTTCAGGGATATGGGCATGGGAATGGGAGGCATGGGCGGCACGAGTGGCATGAGGTTCATGAGCATGAAGCGTATCATGGACAACATGTCTATGTAAATCCTTCAAATGTTGTATGAACATTGTTGATTAAATTTGTTCCAATTTTAGAACTGCTAAATTGTCTTCTGTTTGTGATGCTTTTAGTCAGAGCACTTCATGTTTGAGCGTTTCACTATTTCACTCCCCACATCTTTAACATTTCAAAGTTTCTGTGTAGATATGATTCTGTACAGTAGATTTCATTTTTATTTATTTAATTAGGCAAGTCAGTTAAGAACAAATTCTTATTTACAATGACGGCCTACACCTGTCAAACTCGGACAACGCTGGGCCAATTGTGCACCACCCTATGGGACTCACAGTCACGTCCGGATGTAATGCAGCCTGGAATCGAACCAGAGTGTCTGCAGTGACACCTCAAACATTGAGATGCATTGCCTTAAACCGCTGCGCCACTTGGGAGCCTAATGTACTGTAGGCTAGATGTAAAATAATATCCAGTGATATCTCAGATCTTTAATTTAGAACATATTACTCGATCCTGCCATGCTATATTGTAGTGCACAATTTTAAGGATTGTCAAATAAATAAACTTTCAAAATCAAGGTAACAGTTATCGAAAACAATAAATATAAGGTGAGGGGAATGTGAGCCACAATTAATTAGCATTTGTTTCCTTATCTAATATCTACAAATATAAAAGTAGAAGAAAATAAGTAATATGTAACAATGTGTACCTCAATGTGTACCTACATACAGTGCCTTGCGAAAGTATTCGGCCCCCTTGAACTTTGCGACCTTTTGCAACATTTCAGGCTTCAAACATAAAGATATAAAACTGTATTTTTTTGTGAAGAATCAACAACAAGTGGGACACAATCATGAAGTGGAACGACATTTATTGGATATTTCAAACTTTTAACAAATCAAAAACTGAAAAATTGGGCGTGCAAAATTATTCAGCCCCTTTACTTTCAGTGCAGCAAACTCTCTCCAGAAGTTCAGTGAGGATCTCTGAATGATCCAATGTTGACCTAAATGACTAATGATGATAAATACAATCCACCTGTGTGTAATCAAGTCTCCGTATAAATGCACCTGCACTGTGATAGTCTCAGAGGTCCGTTAAAAGCGCAGAGAGCATCATGAAGAACAAGGAACACACCAGGCAGGTCCGAGATACTGTTGTGAAGAAGTTTAAAGCCGGATTTGGATACAAAAAGATTTCCCAAGCTTTAAACATCCCAAGGAGCACTGTGCAAGCGATAATATTGAAATGGAAGGAGTATCAGACCACTGCAAATCTACCAAGACCTGGCCGTCCCTCTACACTTTCAGCTCATACAAGGAGAAGACTGATCAGAGATGCAGCCAAGAGGCCCATGATCACTCTGGATGAACTGCAGAGATCTACAGCTGAGGTGGGAGACTCTGTCCATAGGACAACAATCAGTCGTATATTGCACAAATCTGGCCTTTATTGAAGAGTGGCAAGAAGAAAGCCATTTCTTAAAGATATCCATAAAAAGTGTTATTTAAAGTTTGCCACAAGCCACCTGGGAGACACACCAAACATGTGGAAGAAGGTGCTCTGGTCAGATGAAACCAAAATTGAACTTTTTGGCAACAATGCAAAATGTTATGTTTGGCGTAAAAGCAACACAGCTCATCACCTTGAACACACCATCCCCTTTGTCAAACATGGTGATGGCAGCATCATGGTTTGGGCCTGCTTTTCTTCAGCAGGGACAGGGAAGATGGTTAAAATTGCTGGGAAGATGGATGGAGCCAAATACAGGACCATTCTGGAAGAAAACCTGATGGAGTCTGCAAAAGACCTGAGACTGGGACGGAGATTTGTCTTCCAACAAGACAATGATCCAAAACATAAAGCAAAATCTACAATGGAATGGTTCAAAAATAAACATATCCAGGTGTTAGAATGGCCAAGTCAAAGTCCAGACCTGAATCCAATCAAGAGTCTGTGGAAAGAACTGAAAACTGCTGTTCACAAATGCTCTCCATCCAACCTCACTGAGCTCGAGCTGTTTTGCAAGGAGGAATGGGAAAAAATTCAGTCTCTCGATGTGCAAAACTGATAGAGACATACCCCAAGCGACTTACAGCTGTAATCGCAGCAAAAGGTGGCGCTACAAAGTATTAACTTAAGGGGGCTGAATAATTTTGCACGTCCAATTTTTCAGTTTTTGATTTGTTAAAAAAGTTTGAAATATCCAATAAATGTCGTTCCACTTCATGATTGTGTCCCACTTGTTGTTGATTCTTCACAAAAAAATACAGTTTTATATCTTTATGTTTGAAGCCTGAAATGTGGCAAAAGGTCGCAAAGTTCAAGGGGCCGAATACTTTCGCAAGGCACTGTATGTACCTTACTGAGCACAGTACCTACATTTGTACCTAAATGTGTAGTGTCCTGTTCCTAAATTTGTGCTTTACATAAATGTTTACCTTCAGCAACTCGCCCAAGCCTCCCCTATTTCTCCTTCACCCAAATCCAGATAGCAGATGTTCTGAAAGAGTTGAAAAATCTGGACCATACAAATCAGCCGGGCTAGACAATCTGGACCCTCTCTTTTTAAAATTAACCGCCGAAATTGTTGCAACCACTATTACTAGCCTGTTCCACCTCTCTATCGTATTGTCTGAGATCCCCAAAGATTGGAAAGCTGCCGCAGTCATCCCCCTCTTCAAAGAGGAGACACTCTAGACCCAAACTGCTACAGACCTATATCTATCTTACCATGCCTTTCTAAGGTCTTCGAAAGCCAAGTTAACAAACAGATTACTGACCATTTTGCATCCCAACGTACCTTCTCCGCTATGCAATCTGGTTTCCGAGCTGGTCATGGGTGCACCTCAGCCACGCTCAAGGTCCTAAACGATATCATAATCGCCATCGTAAGAGACAATAATGTGCAGCTGTATTCGTCGACCTTGCCAAGGCTTTTGACGCTGTCAATCACCACATTCTTATCGGTAGACTCAACAGCCTTGGTTTCTCAAATGACTGCCTCGCCTGGTTCACCAACTACTTCTCAGACAGGTCAGTGTGTCAAATCGGAGGGCCTGTTGTCCGGGACCTCTGGCAGTCTCTATGGGGGTGCCACATGGTTCAATCCTCGGGCCGACTCTCTTCTCTGTATACATCAATGATGTTGCTCTTGCTGCTGGTGACTCTCTGTTCCACCTCTACGCAGACGACACCATTCTGTATACTTCTGGCCCTTCTTTGGACACTCTGTTAACTAACCTCCAGATGAGCTTCAATGCCATACAACTCTCCTTCTGTGGCCTCCAACTGCTCTTAAATGCAAGTAAAACTGAATGCATGCCTTTCAACTGATCGCTGCCCACACCTGCCCGCCCGTCCAGCATCACTACTCTGGACGGTTCTGACTACAACTACAAATACCTAGGTGTCTGGTTAGACTGTAAACTCTCCTTCCAAACTCAGATTAAGCATCTCCAATCCAAAATTAAATCTAGAATCTGCTTCCTATTTGGCAACAAAGCATCCTTCACTCATGCTCCCAAACATACCATCCTACCATCCTACCGATCCTTGACTTCGGCAATTTCATTTACAAAGTAAAGCCCTGCCTTATCTCACTGGTCACCATAGCAGCACCCACCCATAGCATGCGCTCCAGCAGGTATACTTCACTGGTCACCCCCAAATCAAAATTCCTCCTTCGGCTGCCTTTCCTTCCAGTTCCCTGCTGCCAATGACTGGAACGAACTGCAAAAATCTCTGAAGCTGGAGACTAATATCTCCCTCACTAGCTTTAAGCACCAGCTGTCAGAGCAGCTAACAGATCACTGCACCTGTACATAGCCCACCTGTAATTAGCCCATCCAACTACGTCATCCCCATACTGTTATCTATTTTATTTTATTTGCTCCTTTGCACCCCAGTACCTCTACTTGTACACTCATCTTCTGCACATCTACCATTCCAGTGTTTAATTGCTATATTGCAATTATGGCCTATTTATTGCCTTACTGTCGTTATCCTATCTCATTTGCACGCACTATATGTAGACATTTCTATTGTATTATTGACTGTATGTTTGTTTATTCCATGTGTAACTCTGTGTTGTTGTTTGTGTTGCACTGCTTTGCTTTATCTTGGCCAGGTCGCAGTTGTAAATGAGAACTTGTTCTCAACTAGCCTATCTGGTTAAATAAATGTGAAATAAATAAAATAAAAATAGAAGTGTACCTAAATGTGTACTGTACCTAAATGTGTACTGTACCTAATTGTGTACCTAAATGTGTACTGTACCTTCATGTGTACCCAAATGTGTATTGTACCTAATTGTGTACCTAAATGTGTACTGTACCTTCATGTGTACCCAAATGTGTATTGTACCTAATTGTGTACCTAAATGTGTACTGTACCTTCATGTGTACCCAAATGTGTATTGTACCTAATTGTGTACCTAAATGTGTACTGTACCTTCATGTGTACCCAAATGTGTATTGTACCTAAATGTGTAACTAAATGTGTACTGTACCTAAATGTGTACCCAAATGTGTATTGTACCTAAATGTGTACCTAAATGTGTACTGTACCTAAATGTGTACCTAAATGTGTACCTAACTGTGTATTGTACCTACATGTGGACCTAATGTGTACTGTACCTACTGTAAATGTGTATTGTACCTAAATGTGCACCTAAATGTGTACTGTACATAAATGTGTACCTAATGTGTACTGTACCTACTGCACCTAAATGTGTAACTAAATGTGTAGCTAAATACATGCATTTTATATTTTTCCTACCGATCTACACAACCTTCTCTTTTTCAAAATGAAAGAAAAATTATAGAAAATGTTCCTAATACAAAATAAAATACAACAATTAATTTGGAATTAATTTGGAAAATATTTTATAATTTTTGTATTACTTTGAACATGTGGAGTAGGTTGTGTACTTCAGTAGGACAAACATCTAATATAATTATATTTTTGGATTACATTATAAGGCTTTGCAAGGGATGTGTAGACTTTCACTAGGCACTGTAGCTACACATTGATACATAGTACTTACAACTTTTATACTTGTTTGCGATATGTGTAATTACACCTTGACAGATTTCATAGATATACGATTTTGTAAACAAATGCAAATTAATTGTGGCTAATGTTCCTCTCACCCTATAATCATTGTTTTAGATAAGTCTGTTATTTTGATTTTGATCTTTGAAAATACTTAAAATTGTGCATCGCAAAATAGCATGTAAAGATCTGAGATATCACTGGATATTATTTTACATCCAGCATTCATCTATTGTACACATTCATGTCTACAGTACACATAAACTTTGAAATGTTAAAGATGTAGGGAGTGAAGAAATAGTGAAAGGCTTAAACATGGAGTGCTCTGAGTGTAATAATCACAAAAGAAGACAATTTAGCAGTTATAGAATTTCAAAAAACAATTTAATCAACAATTTTCATACATTTGCGGAATTTACATAGACATGTTGTCCATGATACGCTTCATGCTCATGAACCTCATGCCACTCGTGCCGCCCATGCCTCCCATTCCCATGCCCATATCCCTGAAGCTCCTGTACTCTCCAGGCCTCATGTACATCTGCCTGCCTTTGTAATGGGGCTGCTCGTACATCAGCCAGTGGCCGTCCATCACGTTGCAGGACTGGCAGTCTGACATACGGTAACGCTCCTGGATGGAGTCACAGTCGTCCATCAGCTCCATCATCTGACCTCCGAAGTTCTCCCTCTCGTAGATCCTCATCTTGTAATTTCCACGGTGCTGTTAGGAGGAAAAAACAGGTTTCATTGATCAGAGAAATTATATGTTAAACTTGTGTAATAGGAGAGTTTTATTTTCAATAACAAGATTATTCTATTTTAAGATTACATATTTTCAACCAACCATGGGGATCATGCGGCTGGACCTGATGCAGTCATTCATTCCCATCATACTCTGGTAGTCAGAGTACTCTCCCCTCTTCATGAAGTACTGGTTTCCCATGAAGTTGGGGCGATCGTACACCATGAAGTTGCCGCTCTCAACCCTGCAGGAGTGGCACCTGCTCAGGTAGGAGGACATGTCGGGGCAGTCCTGGCTGGTCTCATAGGAACGACCCTGGAAGTTCTTGTCCTCGTAGAAGATGATCTGAAAACACAACAATAAAATACATGGAAATATTATTATAAAATAAATATTTTGAAAGATATTGTAATTATGATTTCCTTAACCAGCCATTAGTCAAGCATTAAACGTACAACTTAAAATTATAGGATGAAACACTCTGCCTACCTTTCCCATCATGGTTGCGGTTGTTTCTTTGAGCTGTGCTGCTGCTTCACTGGTGTCCTGTCTGTTTTAACACTTACTTTTATACCTGACCTAACCCAAAGAATCTGTGTGTCCCATTGTGTAAACCCCTGACCCAGCAACACAGTATAGAGGCCTATAGAGTGCTGAAGTGCTTTCCCTACATTTCCATGTGACTGGGTCTCTAGAAGACTTTAGAATGGGTTTTTCCATTTAGAAGTCAAAACAACTGAGCTTTTCAAAGCAGTATACAATGGTCTGTTTTACACATTTCAAAACACACCAGGTATTTATTGAAACATGTTCAGTAAAAGTGTTCTTTTGCTTGAGTTCATTTTTAATGCTATAGCCGTGACATAAGCCATAAATCTATACCAACAGCTTTCATTTTGGTTTCACATGCCAGTTAACTACTGTGTATAGATGCAAACAAATGAGTTAAGAAAATAGATACCAATCACATAGTTTGATGGATATGATATTAATAGATACATATTACAGTGTCTTTAAATAGTCACTCTTAATGAAAACGAAATTGCCAGAACATTTATAAATGTATTAATTGTATATTTCCCTCATTCAACCATAAAAGTTTACCTATAATCTCCCCTATAGTTCACTGCCTCATTTCCTCTATTTTCGAGGTGTAAGATAGCTTGAATTCACCATATTTATCACTGCAGTGTTCATATGAATTATAACATGGTATTTGCTATTCAGCAGACACTTCTGTCCAAAGCGACTTTCATCAGTGAATGAATGCATTTTCACATGGGTGACCCCAGGAGCAGTTGAACCCACGACCCTGACGTTGCTATGGACATGCTCCTACCAAATGAGTCGCACAGGACCACTATACATCATTTCCTGGGGCAGAATGATAACTTGAATTCTGCTTGCATACCTCAATCTATAACTCAAAACTCCAATTCAGTGTATGACTTTTGTGAAAGTCGAAGCTAAGGCGTTAAATTAGGATTAAGCCCTCCTAGAACACTGTAACATATTCTGTAGTCTTGTAAACCCTGCTTTAGGATGTTTTATTCTGGCCTTTGGTTTTTGCTATTGCCTAATCATTATACTATATTTGCTTCAACCTCTAAAAGTCTAAGCCGTTGGGAGGGATTTTACTAAGATAACATATGGAATTGTTTTAAGCTGGATGGATCATTTAACTATTTGATTTAGAATTTTAGGACCCCTTTAGGTACACATTTGGCCTTTACCACTATAGTCTATAGAAGCGCATTGAATAACACATTCATAAATAGAAAAAAAGAGTCAAAAAATAAATGATAAGGAACACGTTTTTGAAGTGGTTGTCCTATATCTAAGAGATATAAGAAACTCAGGAAATATGAATGTTATTTTTATAAGGAACACGTTTTTGAAGTGGTTGTCCTATATCTAAGAGATATAAGAAAACTCAGGAAATATGAACGTAATTTTTTTATACACATACGTATTTCACCCTTTATTTTTGTTGGCACCAAACTACCTCGATTCATTTGTTTGGGTTACCTTCAGACGAGTCCCGTGACACTTGAGGGGGTCGTAGAGCAAAACGGAGAACACCATCGTGTTCGTGAGAGTCTCCTCTTTTTCGAATGCTGGAGACGTTTTTGTGAGAAGACCGATTTCAGGGAAGTCCCATGGTCTGACTAACATCGCTGTAGCTCGGCCACCTTCCACCATAGATGCAGAAGGCTGACATAGGAAAAAGCTGAGGATTAAAACTGTCAATAGACTCTTACGGAGGCCCAATGCAGCCATTTATATCTCAATATCAAATCATTTCTAGGTAACAATTAAGTAACTTAATGTGATTGTTTTCAATTAAAATGGTCAAAAAGAAACAAACGTAGCTTCTTAGCAAGAGCAATAACTGCAATTTGTGTGACTTATAGATCTTTAATTTTGATTGAAAGCAAGTCTAAGAAGCGGTAGATTTGTTCTATATGTGCTATTTCTATGCTTCCCATTCAAACAGCTGAAAATCCAATTATTTTGGATATAGAAAATATATTTCACAGCGGTTTAGATTGAATAATGATTTTCAACACTGTCAAAAAAAAACTGAAATTAGGCAAACTATTAGAATTTTTGCAACCAGGAAATTGCATGTGATTTCTGCATATTGCACCTTTAAGGTAGTCCTTGTGCCTTCCTATAGTACTCGACAATCCATTTATTCATGTCACGTAGAGTCGGCCAGAAGGCTATACTGGAAAACCTAACCTCTATTAGAATAAAAAGATGGCTGAGACGCAAAAGTTCTTCTGCGCAAAGATGTTTATTAACAAAGTGATTCCTGAACAAAAACAACAGTACTGCCATCAAACATATACCTTATGGCCCAGCTAAAAACAATGCTACCCCATCCACAGGTCAATCCAAAATGCCTCGCCAGAGGCTCCTTTTGTAGGGCTAGCCCCTCCCCTCAGAACAATTAACACTAATTAATTCATTAAGCAATTACCTATGCAAACCTACATTTTCCATTTAACTAAACAAACATACAAAAGTATATACATTGCAACATGTTTATGAAACAGTATCACAACATAACATTTACAAAATGATATCACTACTGACAGTGTCTTTCAATATACACATTTAGATTAATGAGCCATTTGGGACAGGCACTACAAAGTCAGCCCAATTCCCTTTGCTTGGGTCCTTATCTAGCATACCCGGAAGCCACAGAGATAGAGATTGAGAGGAACAGAACAAACAAACAAAACAAACAAACAAACAAACAATGCGCTCATCCACAACATAGATAAGTATAATAAATATTGCTTATATTAAATATGAACACTGACACGTGTGAAATGTATGTACTAAGACAGAGGAGTTAACTTGTGTGTCGACCCACATTGTTAATTTATCTTATAACGGAGCAGGGAGGAGTGATGAATGTGTGCGATAAAGAACCAAATGCGGCCTGCGGCCAGTGACGGACTTCTACGTCACAATTCACAAACTATTTTGATAAAAGTATTGTAAGCAACTATTTTATGGTGATGAAACTAGCTAGCTTGTAAAATTAATTTATGTTTTTAATTATACACCAATTGTTATAGATGTAATTATGTTGAAGTAAATCAAATTCAACTACATTTTGTTTGTAAATGTAGGTTAAGTAACCATGTCTCAGAAACTCAAATAAGTATTTTTAAGAAAAATGTTGTTCCTTTTCAAATGCACAAAAAGGCTTCTTTTTAGCTCTTTATATTATTTTCTTATTATTTGTACGTATTTTATTTCTTGCTTTTTTGTACAACAATATATTTTGTATTAGTATGTAGTAGATAGTTGTGATTTTTTAAAACATTTTATGTGGTATTTAAATTAAAGTAAATATAACATGTCACTGATAACAAATCACTCAAACTCAGATTTTGGTTTTATTTTTTATTTTTTTAACCTTTCATGAATCGTCCCACAGAGACCAAACAGAAATACATTTTTCATGAAACATTGGAGCATTTACATAGACATGTTGTCCATGATACGCCTCATGCTCATGCACCTCATGCCACTCGTGCCGCCCATGCCTCCAATTCCCATGCCCATATCCCTAAAGCTCCTGTACTCTCCAGGCCTCATGTACATCTGCCTGCCTCTGAAGTGGGGCTGCTCGTACATCAGCCAGTGGCCGTCCATCACGTTGCAGGACTGGCAGTCTGACATACGGTAACGCTCCTGGATGGAGTCACAGTCGTCCATCATCTCGTGCATCTGACCCCCGAAGTTCTCCCTCTCGTAGATCCTCATCCTGTAGTTTCCACGGTGCTGTTAGGAGGAAAGAACATCATAGGGTTACTTTATTGATCAGTGAAATTATTAACAAACTCATTTTGTCTGAGAATACCACCATCAAAACATACTTTATTTTCAAGAATAGATTTACCAACGTTCAACCTACCATGGGGATCATGCGACAGGATCTGATGCATTCCCTCATTCCCATCATACTCTGGTAGTCAGAGTACTCTCCCCTCTTCATGAAGTACTGGTTTCCCATGAAGTTGGGGCGATCGTACACCATGAAGTTGCCGCTCTCAACCCTGCAGGAGTGGCACCTGCTCAGGTGGGAGGTCAACTCAGGGCAGTCGGAGCTGGTCTCATAGGAACGACCCTGGAAGTTCTTGTCCTCGTAGAAGATGATCTGGGGATGACATAGGGTCTGTGAGTAATACTGTCATGAAGAGAGAAGCTACAATAGATAATTAACTAAATCAACATTGAACTTGAACTACATTTCCCCCGAAACTATGTCTGACATTATGAAAATGTTGTAGATGTCAAACAGTCTATCACATACAGATAGAAGAAACAGAGGGAAAATTATTCTCCGGTTCATACCTTGCCCATCATGATGACGTTTGTTCTTCAGGACTGCACTGTGACTGCACTGAATTCCTGTCTGTGTTAGCCCTAACTTTTATACCTGTCCAACACCCAAAGAATCTGTGGCCTCTCATTGTGTAAAGTCCTGACTCAACAACACAGCACAGGGCCTACTGCTCAGTGTGGACTCAAAGGGTTATTATCTGTCTCTGTTTGCTTTTCTGTCGCAGGTGCATCTGTGTCCATATTGTGTTCAACATATAAAGAGTAAAACAGAAGATTCTAAACATTCATGACAACGTATTATACATATAGTGTATATTATTGACTCTACGTATGTAAAAACATATGGTTGTTACATCGGGTATTATAGCAATATGGCGATTGAACTTGACATTCGTGTCTGTCTTTATTCATTATGGTAGAATACATTCTGAAACATATTTCTCAGAAATATGTTATTAAATACTTAACACTTTGTCATTATTCTGGCCTAACCCTAGCCCAATCCAAAGTATGGCCACTATGTTCATTCCAAAACAAGAAGACAGATGGGTGTTGAACAATGGCCTGTGAGATACATTGAACATTGTTGTTGTTTCAAATGAAAAGAAGGGGGATAAAGATGGGCGGGGGTTACACCGGAACTAGTACACTATTAGTGGGGTGTATGGGGACATCATTAAGTGTGACACAAGATGCACCACGTATGAAATGCTAATGGTGAAGTAAACATTGGACATTTACACCAGCAGTAACGTTGTCAGACTCCCTTATTCGCGATCGCATTACAACAGCAACATGTCCATTCCATACACAGTCTAACTCTCTTGGATTACATACTAATGTTTATCTCCAATAAAGTCAAAGTTATTTTCACTCTCAAATGTCATCATGTGAACATTTGGGAAGCGGGACAACTGTTAGTATTCTAGGTCAGGGTTAGGTTAAGTTTTTTGTCAGGCATGCTAGTGACTGGATAAGGTTAGGGTTAGTTTAAAAGTTAGTTAACAAAAATATGACACTCACCGAGTCAAACAAAAACATGTCTGGTGTTTCAGTAACCTGTTGTCCAACTTCCCATATACTGTATCCACATGTTGACTTCTCTTTTGTAATACTTAAACATATACTGAGTGTACAAAACTTTAGGAACACCTTCCTAACATTGAGTTGCACTCCCTTTCCCCCTCAGAACAGCCTCAATTCGTTGTTACATGGACTCTACAAGGGGTCGAAAGTGTTCCACAGGGATGCTGGCCCATGTTGAATCCGATGCTTCCCACAGTTGTGTCAAGTTGGCTGGATGTCCTTTGGGTGGTAAAGCATTCCTGATACACATGGGAAAGTGTTGAGCATGAAAATCCCAGCAGCATTGCAGTTCTTGACCGCAATCCATGTTTCAATTGTCTCAAGGCTTAAAAACCTGGTTACGGGATTTACAAGGATATACCGCCCAAAACCAGTCATTTTCCCGGGATAAATAACTGTGAGAAACCAGTAAATTATAATACATTATTTATATGAACAGCATGGTGTGAAATGGAACAGTTAAATTACATGTCTAAATCTGTCTTCTCTAATGCCTCTGCATGAATCATCAACGCTCAGGGTGGGAACAGACAGCCTATCTCAGTATGGAGTGCAGTTCACTATGCATGTGTAGACCTATCATCGCATCTTGGTAACTTTTTGTTGTTGTTGTGACATGTAGGCCTACATTTGCGGCAGCATAGCCTATGCTATAGTAATATAAAGACCTTTACCCATCTCCATCTGGCATAAGGGGGTCACCTTGTTTTTGAATTATAAAGATGTTTTATGTTTTAGTGCAGAGTTTTAGAACAGCCTATAACTGGAATATCTATCATTGCTTTAAATCAGTGCACGGCTGAGCTCTCTTTCACGGAAAAGCTAGACTAGAATAGCTTGCTAGTCATCATTTTTGTCTTGCATTTCTGATATCAATAAAGAATTTGAACAGGGACGCAACCTATTTTTTTGCTGAATGTTAAATACAGCAGCCAATAGAACTCACGGACATAGCAGTTATTTATTCAGACCAGTAACCATTCAATCTTCATGAAGAGAAGTGAAAGCCTTCTGCATCTAATTCTAGTCCTGTATTATTCAAGGATGTCATTAGAATGATGAAGATAAGGACAATGAAACGTATTTCAATTAACTGTTGAAAGGAGAAAGGAATGAAGCAACAACAGAGAGAGAAAGAGGAGATGGCTAATAACATTTGGGGAAATATTATGAAAGGTACAGTTGAAGTCTGAAGTTTACATACACTTAGGTTGAAGTCATCAAAACTTGTTTTTCAACCACTCCACAAATTTCTTGTTAAAACCTCTTGATACTCCCCATCCCGGATCCGGGATCGGGAATAAAGCCTCAGGCTCATTAGCATAACGCAACGTTAACGATTTCTGAAAATCTCAAATAAAATGATAATAATGCGCCTGCTCTCAAGCTTAGCCTTTTCTTAACAACACTGTCATCGCAGATTTTCAAAATATGCTTTTGAACCATAGCAAATCAATCATTTGTGTAAGAGTATTGCAAGCTAGCTTAGCATTTTGAGTAGCATTTAGCACGCAACATTTTCACAAAAACCAGATAACCAAATAAATAAAATCATTTACCTTTGAAGAGCTTCGAATGTTTTCAATGAGGAGACTCTCAGTTACATAGCAAATGTTCAGTTTTTCCTGAAAGAATCTTTGTGTAGGAGAAATCGCTCCGTTTTGTACATCACATTTGGCTACCGAAACGAACCGAAAATTCAGTCACCAAAACGTCAAACTTTTTCCGAATTAACTCCATAATATCGACCGAAACATGGCAAACGTTGTTTAGAATCAATCCTCAAGGTGTTTTTTTACATATCTCTTCATTGATATGCAGTTCGTGGAAGCCTGCTTTCCCCTCAGAATCGCATGGAAAAATACCAGCAGCTGAAAAAGACACACCAATTTCGACGGAGGACACGGGCAGACACCTGGAAAATGTAGTCTCTTATGGTCAATCTTCCAATGATATGCCTACAAATACGTCACAATGCTGCAGACACCTTGGGGAAACGACAGAAAGGGCAGGCTCATTCCTCTCGCATTCACAGCCATATAAGGAGACAATGGAAAACGGAGCCTCAAAAATCCTGCTGATTTCCTGGTTGCCGTTTCATCTTGGTTTTACCTGTAGCTCCCGTTCTAGGGCACCCACAGACAATATCTTTGCAGTTCTGGAAAATTCAGTGTTTTCTTTCCAAAGCAGCGTAGCCTAGTGGTTAGAGCATTGGACTAGTACCCGGAAGGTTGCGAGTTCAAACTGACAAGGTGCAAATCTGTCGTTCTGCCCTGAACAGGCAGTTAACCCACTGTTCCTAGGCCGTCATTGAAAATAAGAATTTGTTCGTAACTGACTTGCCTAGTTAAATAAAGGTAAAAAAAATATGCATAGTCGAGCATCTTTTTGTGACAAAATATCTTGTTTAAAACGGGAACGTTTTTCATCCAAAAATGAAATTGCGCCCCCAGAGTTTCAAACTATAGTTTTGGCAAGTCGGTTAGGACATCTAAACAAGTAATTTTCCAACAATTGTTCACAGACAGATTATTTCACTTATAATTCACTGTATCACAATTCCAGTAGGTCAGAAGTTTACATACACTAAGTTGACTGTGCCTTAAACAGCTTGGAAAATTCCAGAAAATGATGTCATGGCTTCAGAAGCTTCTGATAGGCTAATTGACATAATTTGAGTCAATTGGAGGTGTACCTGTGGATGTATTTCAAGGATTACCTTCAAACTCAGTGCCTCTTTGCTTGACATCACGGGAAAATCAAAAGAAATCAGCCAAGACCTCAGAAAAGAAATTGTAGACTTCCACAAGTCTGGAAATTACTCCCAAGGATGAACCAAACGCCTGAAGGTACCACGTTCATCTGTACAAACAATAGTACGCAAGTATAAACACCATGGGACCACGCAGCCGTCATACCGCTCAGGAAGGAGACGCGTTCTGTCTCCTTGAGATGAATGTACTTTGGTGCGAAAAGTGTGAATCAATCCCAGAACAACAGCAAAGGACCTTGTGAAGATGCTGGAAACAGGTACAAAAGTACAAAAAAGACTACGGTTTGCAACTGCACATGGGGTCAAAGATCATACTTTTTGGAGAAATGTCCTCTGGTTTGATGAAACAAAAATAGAACTGTTTGGCCATAATGACCATTGTTATATTTGTAGGTAAAGGGGGAGGCTTGCAAGCCGAAAAACACCATCCCATCCGTGAAGCACGGGATTGGCAGCATCATGTTGTAGGGGTGCTTTGCTGCAGGAGGGACTGGTGCACTTCACAAAATAGATGGCATATTAAGTGAGGAGAATTTGGTGGATATATTGAAGCAACATCTCAAGACATCAGTTAAAGCTTGGCTGAAAATGGGTCTTCCAAATGGACACTGACCCCAAGCACACTTCCAAAGTTGTGGCAAAATGGCTTAAGGACAACAAAGTCAAGGTATTGGAGTGGCAATCACAAAGCCCTGACCTCAATCCCATAGAAATGTTGTGGCAAGAACTGAAAAAGTGTGTGTGAGCAAGGAGGCCTACAAACCTGACTCAGTTACACCAGCTCTGTCAGGATGAATGGGCCAAAATTCACCCAACTTATTGTGTGAAGCTTGTGGAAGGCTACCTGAAACGTTTGACCCAGGTTAAACAATTTAAAGGCAATGCTACCAAATACTAATTGAATGTATGTAAACTTATGACCCACTGGAAATGTGATGAAAGAAATACAAGCTGAAATTAATCATTCTCTCTACTATTATTCTAACATTTCACATTCTTAAAATAAAGTGGTGATCGTAACTGACCTAAGATAGGGAATTTTTCCTAGGATTAAATGTCAGGAGTTTAAATGTAGTTGGCTAAGGTGTATGTGAACTTCCGACTTCAACTGCATTATATGCGCCAGCCTGCTAATTTGACAAATAAGCCCTATTATACAGTATTTCAGAATTAAAATCAAATTCGCTAGCCAATACTTGTCCCTTCATAGGTAACATGAGCTGCACCAGTATTGCATTTCTCTTCTTCTTTATCATCGTTTGAATGATGTGTATAAGTCCAGTCCAAAAAATACAGTATAATACAATACAGTACAGTAATACAGTTGATACTCAAAAAGTTTAGCCTACTGAAGCTGGTTTATTAATTTATTTATGCAAGAGAACATATATAGCTTGCTACATCTATTGGCTTTTATGTTTTTCTGTCGTGCGTAATGTGCCTATATCACTTGTGTATTGGATAACGGCGCAATCATTTGGGCTTCTTTGGGCTTGGGCTCATTAAATGTTGTTAGTAGGGCTCATAATAATGTATTTAATATGTGGCACATCAGGTTCAGATAGCATCAGATTTTAATGTTAATGCTGATTAAAGCTCTAATCAAATCTAGACATTTATATGATTTATAATGCTTTTTAAAGCTTTAGAATTACATTTCTGGTTTTGGCGGGAAATACCGGGTTACCTGGGAGAAAAAGGGATTTATTCTCGGGATGGAACCCTAACATCTCTCAAACCTAGAGTACAATCCTTTTAAAAAATCAATATGAATTGTACATCTCAAGTATGCGAGATCTGGTTGAAAGGGAAGTCTTAATGCAGTATCTATTGATGTCAGGCTCCTACATGAAGTCTACACTATTTGACAAGTACAATACTGAACACGTGTTGTGAAGGGAGTAAAAGAGCAAAAGTCTTACAACAGATAAAAGCATATATTTATTAGGATTAGGTGGAGTATGATGGGGGTTTAACAGGAGTCCATGATACGTCTGATTGAGCCGATTCTCATGTCCACGGGGCCCAAGCCCATATCCCTCAGTCTCCTGTATTCTCCAGGCCTCAGGTAGATCATTCTGCCTCTGAAGTGGGGCTGCTCATACATCAGCCAGTGGCCGTCCATCACGTTGCAGGACTGGCAGTCTGACATACTGTAACGCCCCTGGATGGAGTCACAGTCGTCCATCATCTCATGCATCTGACCTCCAAAGTTCTCCTTCTCGTAGATCCTCATCCTGAAGTTTCCTTTGTGCTGTTTTGGGGAATTTGATTGGAATTTCTTATCCATGTGTGGTAAATGAAATAAACAACACACTGAATTGAACCATGACACGCTAGCTCTTCTTACCATGGGGATCATACGGCTGGACCTGATGCAGTCGCTCTGGCTCATGCCCATCAGGCGCTGGTTGTCGGGGTACTCTCCTCTTCTGACCAGCATCTGGTGTCCCATGAAGTTGGGGCGCTCGTAGACCATAAAGCAGCCGCTCTCAACCCTGCAGGAGTTGCACCTGCTCAGGTGGGAGGTCAGCTCAGGGCAGTCCTGGCTGGTCTCATAGGAACTACCCTGGAAGTTCTTGTCCTCGTAGAAGATGATCTAGGAAGTTATGTTTTTTTTATAAAGTTATTCAAATATGATCACATACATAAATGTGAACTCGATCTAGGTGTGTTCACTCACATTTCTGTATTTTAGAATTTACATGATTTTTACTTAATAACACATTGAATTTTTTGTGTCAGCGTCTTTGACCTACCCATGAAAGTCCACAATATATATAGTTATCCTACCTTGCCCATGATTTCTCCTATCACTGACAACACTGCTCCTTTGCTCATTCATCCTCCCCTGTCACTTTTATACTCAACTTGATTGCTAAATGATCTATGGTCCATTGTTTTTAATGCCTAACTCAGCAACACAGCATAGCATGCTGTAATGTTTGTTAAATCAGTCTGTAAATGGTTATTATTCCAGATTGTGTGCATCTGGGGCAGTGCCAACTGAAACCCGCTGCTACGGGGAACAGGTGCATGGGGGCAGCGAATGTATCGACTGTTCTGTCTTTTTTTGGTTTTTACCTTTAGTTATACAGGTTAGTCAATTAAGAACAAATAAATTACACTATATATATATCTATATACACGTAAATGACATTATACATATCTATACACACATCAATTACACTATACATGTCACGACTTCTGCCGAAGTCGTTGCCTCTCCTTGTTCGGGCGGTGCTCGGCGTTCGACGTCACCGGTCTTCTAGCCATCATTGATCCATTTTTCATTTTCCATTGGTTTTGTCTTGTCTTCCCACACACCTGTTTTCAAATCCCATTCATTACCTGTTGTGTATTTAACCCTCTGTTTCCCCTCATGTCTTTGTCAGAGATTGTTTATTGTCAGTGTAGTGTTTTTGTACAGGTGCGCGTCGGGTCTTCGTACCCATATTTATTTTATTGTTCATTTGTCTATTTAGGGTTATGGAGCATGTTACTTGGACTTTATTAAAAGACTCCATTTTACACTCCGTTTGACTCTCCTGCGCCTGACTTCCCTGACACCTATACACATATGCCTGACAAAACACATCTATACACACATCAATTGCACTATACATATCTATATACACATCAATTACACTACATATCTATATACACATAAATTACACTATACACATCTATATACACATCAATTGCACTATACACATCTATATACACATCAATTGCACTATACATATCTATATACACATCAATTCACGAAAAGCAAAACACAATCATATGAAACAAACACATTCTTCAAGGGGGAGTGACGGGGAAGTATATGGACCCTGGGGATGGTACCAGAAATCATTTAAAGATTTAATAGGTGTTTAAGATGCTGCAATCAGAGGCGCAGAAAGCTGGAGCAAGGAAGGATCAAGCAAATCAGCCCCCGTCTATTTTTTTTACTACAATCTTGAGCAAGCCGTCGAGCACATCGCAAGTAGAACATTGCTGAAATGAAAACAAAGATTCAAATCTGAGGGATTGGGCTGGAGAAATGTAACCACTCAAAATTATAGACAGAGCTATGGATGCAAGAACGGAACATCCATGATATCAACATTATCGTTTTAACCATGTTTTGAAGAGAGTAAAATGACCTTGTGTTTTTGGTTCTGATGGGGTAAGACAACTAAGCTCATAGGGCATTTCTAAGTTATATTCTTCAAGCATCATGGAGTGTGTATCACATATTTCTAAGTTCAAAAATGGATGTAGCAACTGCAGATTGCCCCTTTGAGTCACTAACTTTGGTTACGGTTGGTATCCAGTGGTGTAGTGCAGGGTCAACGCAAGTAAACACAGTTTGCCCAACAGTTTACCCACCGGTGGCAGAAAAATGCATTGAAAGTATAGGGAGTGTTACTTTTTTCACCGTGACCGGCAAACAGAGTTCAGCCACCTATTTTTTACCACTACGTCACTGTTGGTGTTGACCTGCTTTGTTTTATTTTTTTAAATGTTATTTTATATATATATATATATTTTTTTTTCTTCGACCTACTTTGTTGTAATGTTTCATCTAATTCTGTGTAAATTTTGTGTAAAAATAGTCATATCAAACCTCGGGAACTTCATTGTATTTTGCTTAAAATAAGTCAGAAAAGCACAAAACAAAATAGAATCAAATGGAAATATTTGTGTTGTGTTGTGAAAAGTCTTACGAAATGTAATGCCATGTAATATTTGTAATTGTATTTAACTGCCATAATGTTGCTGGACCCCAGGAAGAGTAGTTGCTGCCTTGGCAGGAACTAATTGGGATCCTTAATCAAAACAAGTACAAATAGGAATGACTGCAATCCTTTTTAATTTGTTTTTTCTTTTGGTACATTTTAAGTGTGAAGTGTTCAACTTAGTACCAACAATGAAGTTATAATCACAATTGCGTGCACTTTCTGTGGCCAAAAATGGAAAACTTTAGCAACAGGTGTCATGAGATTGCAACCCCAGGTATCACAGAGTTATTTCCTGCAACGTAGCAAAAATAGGGGCAGACCAATACTCAGTGTCCCAGTGAAGCGGCTTTTTGCTTTGCTCAGTTGGCACAGTTGGCAGTGTGCCAACCTCCATCTCTACTTCTAGGTGATGTACGAATTGTTTAGAGTTAGGAATCATAGTTCACGTTCCATGATCATCAAAGACATAGGCAAGACATTTACATGTTTAATTTACTACAGTATACTAACTCTTTAAAATATTATGCAAACACTACTAAAACCAATCATATTGAACCTGCTTTAGTTTACAGTAGATTACATGGTGATGACTCAGGAATTGAACACAATGTGGTTACATATGCTGTGGGCATCTAACAAAGTATAAAAGGGCAAGGGTGGCACAAGCATTTACAGTCAAGTTTAAACAACCAACAGCCACCATGACCATGGGCAGGGTAGGTGACATTTAAACAAATGTTCATATCATTCTAACTAAATGACTGCTTTGATGTGTGTCTGCACCTTAATTCTGTGTAGGTGTTGTATAGCATTCTAAAAACTTTTCTACAGATCACCTTCTACGAGGACAAGAACTTCCAGGGTCGTTCCTATGAGACCAGCCAGGACTGCCCCGACATGTCCTCCTACCTGAGCAGGTGCAACTCCTGCAGGGTTGAGAGCGGCTGCTTTATGGTCTACGAGCGCCCCAACTTCATGGGACACCAGATGCTGGTCAGAAGAGGAGAGTACCCCGACAACCAGCGCCTGATGGGCATAAGCCAGAGCGACTGCATCAGGTCCAGTCGTATGATCCCCATGGTACGGAAGAAATAGCATTTCTTCCTTGAAATTACAAAGTAGGCTTCTAAAACTGTCATACTTTGGAATTAATAATTTTTAAAAATGTTTTATTCTCCACCAACAGCACAGAGGATCCTATAAAATGAAGATCTACGAGAAGGAGAACTTTGGAGGTCAGAGCATGGAGCTGATGGATGACTGTGACTCCATCCAGGATCGTTACCGCATGTCTGACTGCCAGTCTGCCCAGGTTATGGATGGCCACTGGCTGATGTTTGAGCAGCCCCACTTCAGAGGCAGGATGATGTACATGAGGCCTGGAGAGTACAGGAGCTTCAAGGATATGGGCATGGGAATGGGAGGCATGGGGGCCAAGGGCATGAGGTTCATGAGCATGAGGCGTATCACCGACACATGCTAAATCATCTGATTGTCAATTGTTCAAATAAATGCAAAAACACTATGTACAGTATTTGTCATACTTGATCATCACATACCTCCTCTTCATTCTGAAATATAACTTACATTGTATAATATATGATATGACATGGTATACAACATTTATTCTGTGAAAATGAGAAAATACCTAAAAGCATCAATTAAGAGGGACAAGCACCATTGCTATCAAATATATAGCATTGCAGATGGCATCATAAAAAAAAGAGAGACCATATTGATAAAAGATACAACTGTATACCTAAAGCCCAATCAAATCACTGGCTGTAGCTTGTGCTGAAAATACGTTCTTTAATGTATCCTCTGTATTGACAAGTAGATTTGTCTTTCATCTGCATAGCAATGAAATATCATTCATTGTTTACAGGTTATTTCAAAGGGATGGCATATATGGAGAGAATAGTAAGGATCCAAGCACTGAACCTTGCAGAACACCAAATTCAACTTCCTGTGTTCCGCAAGGTTTAGTTTATGGACGCTTATTGTTCAATGTAAGCTAAGCCTTGAAAACATAACATATTTCCATTTGTTTCTTGAAGCCTAAGTGCATAGTCCAATGATCTGAGTAAAAATCAAAACAAAAAAACTAATATATGTACACCTATTTTATAGTAGCTACAACATTTGCATTGGTATTTTTTCTACTCTAAAGAGCTGTGCTGCCAGAAAATCAAATTTATCCATAAGTAATACAACTGTATTTGAAATGGTCTTTCATAACTTTTCATGTTTTTTGGTCATTTTGTTTTGATCCAATGCTTATTCAAACAATGATACATAATCTGAATGTGATTGAAATGGTATTTAAATGTTATTGATAAGTCAAGATATTATATTTCACTTAAAATGTGATTTTAGATTTTATAGCACATCTGAAGCAACCCCAATTTTTTTATGAATAAATTGACTTGAAAAATATAATGCTGACAAAACATATCGATGAAGTATCTCAGTAAGGGAACTAAAAACCCACGGTTTGTCTTGGGGAATCAACTACAGCCAAGTGGACAAATCATTTTCGGTTGTATTTTGAGAGGAACAACCAAAGTCAGTCATTAAATTCTAAATAAATCAGAAAATACAACAAAAACCACAATAATTTACAATAAAGGTGGGCAGATACAAAAATGTTCTTAGATTGTTTTTTATTGCATTTCCACTACGTGTTTCACAATTGAAAAGGGCTACAAATTAAAATAAGTATTTATTTATTTTACTAGGCAAGTCAGTTAAGAACAAATTCTTATTTTCAATGATGGCCTAGGAACAGCGGGTTAACTGCCTGTTCAGGAGCAGAACATCAGATGTGTACTTTGTCAGCTCGGGGGTTTGAACTTGCAACCTTCCGGTTACTAGTCCAACGCTCTAACCACTAGGCTACCCTAACAGGATTCCATGATGCATCTCCCATCTCCCTGAGGTTTCTGTACTCTCCGGGCATCATGTAAATCATCCTGCCTCTGAAGTGGGGCTGCTCGTACATCAGCCAGTGTCCCTCCATGACCTGGGTAGACTGGCAGTTGGCCATGCGGTAACGGTCATGGATGGAGTCACAATCCTCCATCATCTTGTGCATCTGACCTCTGAAGTTCTCCTTCTCGTAGACTCTCATCCTGAAGGATCCTCTGTGCTGTTGTGCAAAATAAATCATGTTCATAATCACCACTCCTTTACATCTGTAATTCCAATTAAAGTGTGCCAGGTAGCCTAGCGGTTGAGAGCGTTGGCCAGTAACCAGAAAGACACTGGTTTTGAATCCTAGCACCGACTAGGTGAAAAATCTGCCAATGTGCACCTAGGCAAGGCACTTAAACCGAGTTGCTCTTAGTAAGTGTTGCTCTCTGCTAAAGTGTAGAGAAAATTAAGTTTGTCATGGCTGTTAAATCCTGTTTGGAACCTAGATGAATTAAGACTTGTGTATTATAAAAGGTTTCATATTATTACCACATACCACATAGCATTGATTTTAAATGTTCTGTCATATTCAACTGTATCTGTGTAAACATCAATAGCTCCTTACAGCATCTATTGTAACATGAATTAGAGGCATTTGGAGATTGCGATTTCCCAGAAGAAAATCACCTTAGTTTATAAAACAACACAAGCAAGCCAAACCAATATACATAGGAAATTATAGTTACAGTATGTCAATTGTAAAGTGTTTTGTCTGTAATGTATTTTTCGCTATATGTCGGACCCCAGTAAGACTAGCTGTCGTCATTGGCATCGGCTAATGGGGAACCTAATAAATCACATCAAATCAAGCTGATTTAAGCAGAAATACACAGATGATAAAATATCCCCGGAGATATTGTATTGAGTTATATGGATCACTGAGACTTTCTCCTACCTGAGGGATCATATGGCAAGAGAGGACCGAGTCACTCATTCCCATATGCATGTAGTCTGAGTACTCTTCCCTCCTCAGGAAGAGCTGGATTCTCATGAAGTTGGGGAGCTCGTACGCCATGAAGCAGCTGCTCTCCACCCTGCAGGACTGGCAGCGGGACATGTAGGAGGAAATGTCAGCGCAGTCCTGGCTGGTCTCATAAGAGCGGCCCTGGAAGTTCCTGTCCTCGTAGAAATGATCTAAAAGAGACCACACATCAAACGTTCAATTCACTTTCTAAAGTTGTTTTCTGAAGTTCTGTGAAGTTTTGTTTCTAATACACAGGGTTTGTGACACTAAGCTGTTGCTTTCATCCTGCCTGAAAAGACACCCTGCTATATGTAATGATCTAATTAACCATCTTTGTTTATCTTGATCCCATTTCAAGCTGTCTGCTGTTCCTTTAGTTGAATCCCAGATGAATATGACTGTGTTGCGTTAGAGGACTGACAGGTTGACCCACATTTGGCTGATCTGTACATACCTTGCCCATGTTTGATGTGTGTGGGTTTCTGTCCAACGACCTGGAGCTGCGAGGGGGCTTTTATTGGAACAGCAATGGGGGTTTTGTTATTCACATTTTCTGGAACCTGATGAATAAGCAGGTCTGCAATCATCATAAATTTTTTTTGTACTATCGTGACTTACCATAGAGGAGTGTCCATGGCACTGAGGACCAGCTGAAGACACACGGAAAAGGCAGGAATGTAGAGAACAGGGACCATTTCTTACCGTTTAGGAGTAAACCTTTTAGGAGTCTACCATCTAGGAGTGCCATACAAAAACACAAAATGCTGTTTTTTATTATGATAATAATCAGCACATTTCAGGAAAGTGAGTTTAAACATTGAACTGCCAATATTATACTGAATCAATTGTTCTCTTTCTCAAGAGAAATACAAATGTCAGTCCCATTTCCCACAATAAGTCACCTAAATATGTGGGAACTGACATAATGCAAATGTCTTAATGAAAAATATAAGAAGAAGAAGAATCATTGCACCATCTAAACCGGGAAGCATAGAATTAGTGCACATAGAACAGATCTACCGCTTCTTAGACTTGCTTTCAATTTGAATGACACATCTACAGTATAACTAAAAGAGACAGTCCATGAGATCGGCATGACCGTTTTAAACATATTGAAGCTATACATTGTTTGTTTAGAAATACTCAATGGACTAATGCAGCCTTAGATTCAGAGTTAATACACTGCTCAAAAAAATAAAGGGAACACTAAAATAACACATCCTAGATCTGAATGAATGAAATATTCTTATTAAATACTTTTTTCTTTACATAGTTGAATGTGCTGACAACAAAATCACACAAAAATTATCAATGGAAATCAAATGTATCAGCCCATGGAGGTCTGGATCTGGAGTCACACTCAACCTAGGGGCCAACCGTACCAGCATATGGTCTCACAAGGGGTCTGAGGATCTCATCTCGGTACCTAATGGCAGTCAGGCTACCTCTGGCGAGCACATGGAGCGCTGTGCGGCCCCCCAAAGAAATGCCACCCCACACCATGACTGACCCACCGCCAAACCGGTCATGTTGGAGGATGTTGCAGGCAGCAGAACATTCTCTATGGTGTCTCCAGACTCTGTCACGTCTGTCACATGTGCTCAGTGTGAACCTGCTTTCATCTGTGAAAAGCACAGGGCGCCAGTGGCGAATTTGCCAATCTTGGTGTTCTCTGGCAAATGCCAAACGTCCCACACGGTTTTGGGCTGTAAGCACAACCTCCACCTGTGGACGTCGGGCCCTCATACCACCCTCATGGAGTCTGTTTCTGACCGTTTGAGCAGACACATGCACATTTGTGGTCTGCTGAAGGTCATTTTGCAGGGCTCTGGCAGTGCTCCTCCTTGCACAAAGGCGGAGGTAGCGTTCCTGCTGCTGGGTTGTTGCCCTCCTACGGCCTCCTCCACGTCTCCTGATGTACTGGCCTGTCTCCTGTTAGCGCCTCCATGCTCTGGACACTACGCTGACAGACACAGCAAACCTTCTTGCCACAGCTCGCATTGATGTGCCATCTAATTCTCTCTTTCTTTCTCTCTCTCGGAGGACCTGAGCCCTAGGACCATGCCCCAGGACTACCTGACATGATGACTCCTTGCTGTCCCCAGTCCACCTGACCGTGCTGCTGCTCCAGTTTCAACTGTTCTGCCTTATTATTATTATTCGACCATGCTGGTCATTTATGAACATTTGAACATCTTGGCCATGTTCTGTTATAATCTCCACCCGGCACAGCCAGAAGAGGACTGGCCACCCCACATAGCCTGGTTCCTCTCTAGGTTTCTTCCTAGGTTTTGGCCTTTCTAGGGAGTTTTTCCTAGCCACCGTGCTTCTACACCTGCATTGCTTGCTGTTTGGGGTTTTAGGCTGGGTTTCTGTACAGCACTTTGAGATATCAGCTGATGTACGAATGGTATATAAATAAATTTGATTTGATCCTGGATGAGTTGCACTACCTGAGCCACATGTGTGGGTTGTCGGCTCCGTCTCATGCTACCACGAGAGTGAAAGCACCGCCAGCATTCAAAAGTGACCAAAACATCAGCCTGGAAGCATAGGAACTGAGAAGTGGTCTGTGCAGAACCACTCCTTTATTGGGGGTGTCTTGCTAATTGCCTATAATTTCCACCTGTTGTCTATTCCATTTGCACAACAGCATGTGAAATTTATTGTCATTCAGTGTTGCTTCCTAAGTGGACAGTTTGATTTCACAGAAGTGTGATTGACTTGGAGTTACATTGTGTTGTTTAAGTGTTCCCTTAATTTTTTTGAGCAGTGTATATCTAAATCACATTTTTCACATCGTTTTGTTATAGAACGGAGTCACAAAGACCCTATATAGTCATCCAGGAACTCTGTACTCTGCACAGAGCTCACAGAGGAGTTCCTTTGTCAATACTATTTCACAATCCGAGTGAGACATTCATTGAAAGATTGAAGAAACTAAGTCATAGTGGTCACACTTGCAACCTGAGAAAATATCCTTGCTTTGGTTCGGAGTTCATGCTGTGTCATCAATAATTTCAGGCAGTTTTGTTAACAATCCATTGGCATGCTCATTCCTCTGTATCTACTGTAGATTAAGAGCACAGTGAAAGTCACAAAAGGAACACATCAATTACTACTAAATGATGACTCGATAACTAATATTGGGATGAAAATTCAGTCGTTAGAATTGTAGCGACTTCATGCCGCGCCACTGACTAGGAAGGACACCTCCTTCTCCCAATCTACAGTCGACACCAAGATGGAGAAGAACAAACAACCTTCAAATAAGGAGACACCGCTTCATGGGGGAGGAAGATCACCATTCTTCTTCCATGGCTTCACCTCATCCAGGAAGACACCCAGTTGAGAGGGAACCATTCTTCTTCCATGGCTTCACCTCATCCAGGAAGACACCCAGTTGAGAGGGAACCATTCTTCTTCCATGGCTTCACCTCATCCAGGAAGACACCCAGTTGAGAGGGATCCATTCTTCTTCCATGGCTTCACCTCATCCAGGAAGACACCCAGTTGAGAGGGAACCATTCTTCTTCCATGGCTTCACCTCATCCAGGACGACACCCAGTTGAGAGGGAACCATTCTTCCTCATCTTCCTCCTTTTCAAGATCAGATTACTGACAACCGTCAAAATGGCCACCTTTTAATAACAAAGGAACTAGCCCTGGAAAATAATAAAATACTGTGAAGGACATTATTGATGTCCTTCAGAAACTGTCCCGGTCCCCACAGGGGACTCCCTCCTGGACGACCTCTGTAGCACACATAGAACTTTGGGCTAAAGCATTGCTGCCTATCTTCCGTTTCACTAGTCCTTTGATATTGCCTTGAGATTGATTTAGTCTCGATCTCAGTGTACGAAGATCAAATATCAACCATAGATTATTGAACAGGGACAGTTTTCCTTTGTGAATGAAAGGAGCCATTCGGACCTCGACCTGAGATTACAACAGAATTTTCAAGTAAATTCAATATTGTCTTCTCATCCCGAAGATCGCTGATTGGTTTGAGTGTGTGGAATATGTGTGTACCTCTGTATTAGTTAGGCTATCTTTCTCCTAGTCATTCTTGCCTTGTTCCGTCAAATAATTATTTGAATAACTGTTTGCCTGATGCTTTTGGGCCACCTGATCCCCTTGAGATGCTGTATCTGTTACAATATCATATATATATATATTTTTAACCTTTATTTAACTAGGCAAGTCAGTTAAGAACAAATTCTTATTTTCAATGACAGCCTGGGAGCAGTGGGTTAACTGCCTTGGAGCAGTGGGTTAAACATCAGATTTTTACCTTGTCAGCACATGGGTTCAATCTTGCAACTTTCAGTTACTAGCCCAACACTAACCACTAGGCTACCTGCCTAATCCTTCATTGATTATTCAACAATGAGACCAGACAGTTGTACAACTTCAGACAATGAGAACAGACAGTTGTACAAGTTCAGACGATGAGACCAGACAGTTTGATGCTCAAGACAAAATTAAATCTCCACCCTCCCAAAAAACAATTATAGATCACACAATACTAGACGCCAATAGAAAACAAAAAAGGTTCCTTGATAGCAGACTGATTGAAAGCAATCCATATAACGCATTTAGGGGATAGGTTGGGAGACTTGGCCTTTAGAACTTTCACATCACAGTTCTGGCAATTCTTTGATAGAGCCATTACATTGGGACAAAGGGAAATCAAACTTGAACAAACCATTTTGATTATATGCAAATCAGACAAATTTAGGTAACAAAGGCGTTTCCCTTGTCGGCACATTCTGGATTTGCATATAACCCTCGGCAGTGCTGCTGGTGGGTGGGAGGTGAACAATAAAAACATTTGGATATAACCCTCGGTAGTGCTGCTGGTGAGTGGGAGGTGAACAATAACAATAAAAACATTTAGATATAACCCTCGGCAGTGCTGCTGGTGAGTGGGAGGTGAACAATAACAATAAAAACATTTAGATATAACCCTCGGCAGTGCTGCTGGTGGGTGGGAGGTGAACAATAAAAACATTTGGATATAACCCTCGGTAGTGCTGCTGGTGAGTGGGAGGTGAACAATAACAATAAAAACATTTAGATATAACCCTCGGCAGTGCTGCTGGTGAGTGGGAGGTGAACAATAACAATAAAAACATTTGGATATAACCCTCGGCAGTGCTGCTGGTGAGTGGGAGGTGAACAATAACAATAAAAACATTTGGATATAACCCTCGGCAGTGCTGCTGGTGAGTGGGAGGTGAACAATAACAATAAAAACATTTAGATATAACCCTCGGTAGTTCTGCTGGTGAGTGGGAGGTGAACAATAACAATAAAAACATTTAGATACAACCCTCGGTAGTTCTGCTGGTGAGTGGGAGGTGAACAATAACAATAAAAACATTTAGATATAACCCTCGGCAGTGCTGCTGGTGAGTGGGAGGTGAACAATAACAATAAAAACATTTAGATATAACCCTCGGCAGTGCTGCTGGTGAGTGGGAGGTGAACAATAACAATAAAAACATTTAGATATAACCCTCGGCAGTGCTGCTGGTGAGTGGGAGGTGAACAATAACAATAAAAACATTTGGATATAACCCTCGGCAGTGCTGCTGGTGAGTGGGAGGTGAACAATAAAAACATTTAGATATAACCCTCGGCAGTGCTGCTGGTGAGTGGGAGGTGAACAATAAAACATTTAGATATAACCCTCGGCAGTGCTGCTGGTGAGTGGGAGGTGAACAATAACAATAAAAACATTTGGATATAACCCTCGGCAGTGCTGCTGGTGAGTGGGAGGTGAACAATAACAATAAAAACATTTAGATATAACCCTCGGCAGTGCTGCTGGTGAGTGGGAGGTGAACAATAACAACATTTGGATATAACCCTCGGCAGTGCTGCTGGTGAGTGGGAGGTGAACAATAACAATAAAAACATTTGGATATAACCCTCGGTAGTGCTGCTGGTGAGTGGGAGGTGAACAATAACAACATTTGGATATAACCCTCGGTAGTGCTGCTGGTGAGTGGGAGGTGAACAATAACAATAACAACATTTGGATATAACCCTCGGTAGTGCTGCTGGTGAGTGGGAGGTGAACAATGACAATAAAAACATTTGGATATAACCCTCGGTAGTGCTGCTGGTGAGTGGGAGGTGAACAATAACAACATTTGGATATAACCCTCGGTAGTGCTGCTGGTGAGTGGGAGGTGAACAATAACAATAAAAACATTTAGATATAACCCTCGGTAGTGCTGCTGGTGAGTGGGAGGTGAACAATAACAATAAAAACATTTAGATATAACCCTCGGCAGTGCTGCTGGTGAGTGGGAGGTGAACAATAACAATAAAAACATTTAGATATAACCCTCGGCAGTGCTGCTGGTGAGTGGGAGGTGAACAATAACAACATTTGGATATAACCCTCGGTAGTGCTGCTGGTGAGTGGGAGGTGAACAATAAAAACATTTAGATATAACCCTCGGCAGTTCTGCTGGTGAGTGGGAGGTGAACAATAACAATAAAAACATTTAGATATAACCCTCGGCAGTGCTGCTGGTGAGTGGGAGGTGAACAATAACAATAAAAACATTTGGATATAACCCTCGGCAGTGCTGCTGGTGAGTGGGAGGTGAACAATAACAATAAAACAAATGGGAAAGGTAAGAAGAGCCTTTGGATTATTGAATACACTTAAAACTTAACAAAAAAGTTCACATTAGATTTTTGTAACTTCTGTAACTTCAAGCCGCATTGTATTTATTGCAGTATTGCAGCTTTGCCAGAAGAGCAATCGTGACAGCCCCAGATTGGAAGACATACTGTATGAAACGTATGGCTTGTATCTTACCAGGCTTTTCTCTTTCTCTCTCTCTCTTCCAGATCGTATTCATTGAGGATAAGAATGTCCAAGGTCATAGTTATGAGTGCAACAGCGACTGCCCAGACCTGCACTCCTACTTCAGCCACTGTAACTCCATCAGGGTGGAGAGCGGCGGCTGGGTGCTGTACCAGCGCCCCAACTACGGAGGCTACCAGTACGTGCTGACCCCTGGAGAGTACCCTGACCACCAGCAGTGGATGGGCTTCAATGACAACATCAGATCCTGTCGCTCTATTAAAAATATAAGCCTTCCTACCAAACGTAGGCTACAAACTGTAAGCCTACTAACTTTATCGTTAAGTTTGAAGATGGCACTGATGGATCGGATGTGTGTCAGTCGATAGATACTGACGACTTGAGGCAAGAAGTTGATAATCTGTGCTGTTTCTTGATTTACTATATTTCCAGCATGTTTTGCTTTTTGACATATCTTTCCCATATCTTAAAATGTTCTACATTTTATATCAGAGAGACATCATAAACTTGTCATTTATATTACACTTGTATATTTAGGTTTTGGCAATTAGGATGTTAAAAAAAGTGTCTAACCAGATTTGGATGCAGGACAGTGAATGGGATGACCCAGGGTGCACCAACCAGGCAATGATCTGTCAAAAGCACACAGACAATAAGGAGATAAAAGGCTCATGTTTTGGCAGCAGTTTCCCTCACGTCCAGGCCCATGCACATCAATTGTTGAAGGAAACCAGGACAACAGCCAAGAAACCCATTTAAAGAGGCATTCCATTCCTAATATTGTTAAGAACATACAGAGTGATGGCAATTTAAATAATTCAAGTGATTACTTTTATATTAATAATTAGGGATACTGGCATTTATGTATTTTTGGTTGTATTCATTTTGCAGGTCTATGGAAATTCCTACAAGATCAGGTTCTATGACAGGCCAGACTTAGCTGGCCAGATGGCAGAGTGGAGCGAAGACTGCCCATCGGTCCACGAAGCCTTCAGGTTCTGTGAATTCCACTCTGCTGTAGTGATGGATGGTGCCTGGGTCTTCTATGAGCTGCCCAACTACAGGGGTCAGCAGTACTTCCTGGAGCACGGAGAGTACCATAACTTCACAGACTGGGGCGCCACCTCCCCTGTCGTGGGCTCCCTCCGCAGGATCACAGAGTTCTGGAACCTTAAGACCCCTAGTGTTTTAGTTCTAGAGCCCTACGACAACATCCTTTCCCATGAACCTCTCTGCCTTTTTTTATGACACCCAACTCTGTGTGAGAGTGTTGCAGTCCAACAAATAAAATCCTGTCTAATCCGCACATATGCTGCCGTCTTCATTACTATGCCATGGGTATCAACACAGGGCACACATGTACATTAACACCAGTAGATCTACTTACTCAGTTTTCTTTAGTATTCTTTGCTAGCATTTGATCAACTGTAGAACAGAATATAACAGAATAATATATAATAGTTTATTTCCCTCCAAGGAAAGAAGTATTTACACAATTCTGTAAAGGTTAACAATAAAAATGAACATACAATACAATACAAGTCATAATGAAAATTTGGATGATAACAGAAGACTCCTGCATGTTTAAAATCAAGATACATTCCAATGAATCAGAATGTTACTGTACCACTCAAAGACCTAGAATACCATATCATATCAGCACACAACACAGTTCAGTAAGAATTGGATTGAGAAGGAAAGTATCTGAACAAAGGAATGTACACGTAACTGCCAAAATAAAGGAAACACCAACATAAAGTGTCTTAATAGGGTGTTGGGCCACCATGAACAAGAAAAGCTTTAATGCACCTTGGAATATATTCTACAAGTGTCTGCAACTCTGTTGGAGGAATGCAACACCATTTTTCCAGAAGAAATTCTATAATTTGGTGTTTTGTTAATGGTGGTGAAAAATGCTGTCTCAGGCACAGCTGTAGAATAAGTGTTAATATGGGTTGAGATCTGGTGACTGAGATGGCCATGGCATATTGTTCACATCATTTTCATGCTCATCAAACCATTCAGTGACCAATCGTGCCCTGTGGATGGAGGCATTGTCATCCTATAGGGCCATAACCATGGTAGCCAAGATACTTGCAAAAATAATGGCCTGACCAGCATTTTTATAGAGTTGAAGTGGGAAGTTTACATACACTTAGGTTGGAGTTATTAAAACTCATTTTTCAACCACTCCACAAATTTCTTGTTAACAAACTATAGTTTTGGCAAGTCGGTTAGGACATCTACTTTGTGCATGACACATCATTTTTTCCAACAATTGTTCACAGACAGATTTTTTCACTTATAATTCACTGTATCAGAAGTTTACATACACTAAGTTGACTGTGCCTTTAAACAGCTTGGAAATTTCCAGAAAATTGTGTCATGGCTTTAGAAGCTTCTGATAATTGACATAATTTGAGTCAATTGGAGGTGTACCTATGGATGTATTTCAAGGCCAACCTTCAAACGCAGTGCCTCGTTGCTTGACATCGTGGGAAAATCAAAAGAAATCAGACCTCCACAAGTCTGGTTCATCCTTGGGAGCAATTTTCAAATGCCTGAAGGTACCACGTTCATCTGCACAAACAATAATACGCAAGTATAAACACCATGGGACCACACAGCACTCATACCGCTCAGGAATGAGACGCGTTCTGTCTCTTAGAGATGAACGTACTTTGGTGTGAAAAGTGCAAATCAATCCCAGAACAACAGCAAAGGACCTTGTGAAGATGCTGGAGGGAACAGGTACAAAAGTATCTATATCCACAGTATAACGAGTCCTATATCGACATATCCTGAATGGCCGCTCAGCAAGGAAGAAGCCACTGCTCCAAAACCGGCATAAAAAAAGCCAGACTATGGTTTGCAACTGCACATGGATACAAAGATCATACTTTTTGGAGAAATGTCCTCTGGTCTGATGAAACAAAAATATAACTTTTTGGCCATAATGACCATCATTATGTTTGGAGGAAAAAGGGGTGGCTTGCAAGCCTAAGAACACCATCAGGAATACACCTCCATGAAAGCACCTGCTTTCAATATACTTTGTTTCCCTCATTTATTCAAGTGTTTCCATGATGCATCTGAACAACAAACACACACCACATCTAATATTCAAGTCAAGAAACACGGAATTTACAATACAACGTCATTTATGATGGATGTATACATAAGTTCCTGTGACAGTTGACATGTTAAATGTGATGAACTACAGTAAATATTACTGCTTTATCCAGGATCATATTCCAATGTTCTGACTGTGAAACAAGTTCACTCCTGTATCGTCATTAAGCTGTGTTGATCCTGGATCGTCATTAAGCTGTGTTGATCCTGTATCGTCATTAAGCTGTGTTGATCCTGTATTGTCATTAAGCTGTGTTGATCCTGGATTGTCATTAAGCTGTGTTGATCCTGGATTGTCATTAAGCTGTGTTGATCCTGGATCTGTCTATAACAATTTTGTAAATCAGTGCAAATAAAATGAATAACTTAACCAATAGCTAAAGCTAGCTACAATCATATAACTGTATCGCCTTACTAAAGTTGTTAGAAATCTGTCTTGGCGTTGTGCTGGTGGGCTTTTCTGTAAGTTTAAAGTATTTGACTGGCCTAACTGTAAAGTTTTCTTAAAATGTTACATTTTTTTCATGTTTTAATAGTAATTTCAATGTAAATGTAAAGGATTATCTAAATTAGGGGATACTGTCAGGGTTTTTTTCTGGATCAAAATGGGGCTTAGGTGGTGGGTGCGGCAGGGTGTGGCAGTGGGCTTGGCCATTAGCGTGGTCGCCAACCGAACAGTTTAGAGGCCCTCCTCTTGGCCGCATAGATAACATTTAGCTATTTTAAAGTTCTTATGCTCTCGGAGTGACTCAAACATTCTAACAAAATCAATGGGGGCCCCATGCCATGGACAAAAATACTCCTGAATGGATCATTTTGAGAATTTTAAATTCTCTGTGACTGTCTAGTTTTTATAATTATAAGTTCTCAAAGATGATTATATAAAAAAATACATTGGTCTATTATCTTTTCTATATACTGTATAACTGTTTTTTGTTGTTTAAGTGTACAATGAAGACCTTTTACCATTCATTCATTCATTCATTTATACATATATATATGGCACTTTCCACCTGCTATTGTGTGTGGATCGGTGATTCAGTGCTTTTGAACAATGCGTAGAGCCTACATAAATATTTGAATAGCTGATTGAAATTTCTGATTTGTTTGGTGCTAATCATGTGCTTGGTGTTCGTGTCTCTAACATGTATAAAAAGGATACCTGCATACCCTGAGCTTTAATGTTGTCACTACGCCTGGTGTTCTGAACTCTGAAGAAATTAAGGTGAGATGTGTTCTGGTGAAGATTCCTGTAATGAATAGTACTAATTCCATAGTTCCATACTTCTATGTCCATATTTCCATAGTTCTGGAATTCTGGAACTATATTATAGAATTCAGAATTGTGACCAACTGTCTTTTCTCCTTCAACAGAAGACAGAAACTTTCAGGGGCGGTCGAATCCAAAGGAGACTCCGCTGACCTGCATGGCTTTTTTGCTTGATGAAACTCTTGCCAGGTGGAGGGCGGCTGATGGGTCCTCTATGAGCGCTGCGACTACATGGGCTATCAGTACATTGTAGACCCCGGGGGGTATGCAGACTGCCAACACTGGATGGGCTTCAACGACTGTATAGGTTCCTGTCGGGTCATCAGAAATGTACAGTATGTCATGTAGACGTGGGGACCAAAGATGATGTGGAATGATAAAGGCTCAGATATACACTGAACAAAAATATGAAGGCAACTTGCAATAATTTCAAAGATTTTACTGAGTTACAGTTCACGAAAGTTAACCAGTCAATTTAAATATATTAATTCGACCCTAATCTATGGATTTCACATGACTGGGAATACAGATTTGCAAAAGAAAAAGTAGGGCGTGAATCAGAAAACCAGTCAGTATCTGGTGTCACCACCATTTGCCTCATGGGGCGCTACCATCTCCTTCACATAGAGTTGATCAGGCTGTTGATTGTGGCCTGTGGAATGATGTCCCACTCCTCTTCAATGGCGGGAACTGTAGCACGCTGCCATACACGTCGATTCAGAGCATCCCAAACATGCTCAATGGGTGATTTGTCTGGTGAGTATGCAGGCCATGGAAGAACTGGGACATTTTCAGCTTCCAGGAATTGTGTACAGATTCTTGCGACATGGGGCTGTGCATGATCATGGTGAAACATGAGGTGACGGTGCCCAGATGAATGGCACGACAATGGGCCTCAGGATTGTCACTGTATCTCTGTGTGTTCAAATTGCCATCGATAAAATGCAATTGTGTTCGTTATCCGTAGTTTATGCCTGCCCATACCATAATCCCACCACCGCCATGGGGCACTCTGTTCACGATGTTGACATCAGCGTACCACTCACCCACACACATCTGTGGTTGTGAGGCCGGTTGGACATACTGCAAAACTCTCTAAAACAACGTTGGAGGTGGCTTACAGAAGGAATAGCTACACTGTTTGTATTCTGCAATATTGGTTTGCGGTTTCAGTTTTGCGTGAATGCTGCCAGCTATCCATGGTTTCCGGTTAAGATAGGTTTTAATAGTCACAATGTTATTCTCGGATGCTTCCCGGAACATATCCCAGTCTGCATGATCAAAACAATCTTGAAGCGTGGATTCCAATTGGTCAGACCAGCGTTGAATAGTCCTTAGCACGGGTAAATCCTTTTTGAGTTTCTGCCTATAGGAAGGGAGGAGCAAGATGGAGTCGTGATCAGATTTGCTGAAGGGAGGACAGGGGAGGGCCTTGTAGGCATCCCGGAAGTTGGAGTAGCAGTGGTTGAGTGATTTAGCAGCGCAAGTACTGTAGTCAATATGTTGATAGAACTTCAGTAACGTTTTCCTCAAATTTGTTTTGTTAAAACCCCTAGCAACAATAAATGCGGTCTACAGAAGTATACAGAAAATAGCCCTATTTGGTAAAAGACCAAGTCCATATTATGGCAAGAAGAGCCCAAACCCTTGAACGAGTAGGTGTGTCCAAACTTTTGACTGAGATTGTATGTCTATTTGCTCTCCTCTTCTCACCTTTTCCCTGCGCTTGTGGACTTCAGTGCACAACACATTAGCTGTCTGTGACTAGGCAAAAAAAACAACTTTCCAACCCAATCCTTCCTGTCAGTACCGCTAACCGCAACACACAGCTTACACGTTGTCACGTCATAGTCGACATAGCTACTAGAACTGACGCAGTAGTAAACACTACAAACATGCAGTACAGTGTACAGTCAGAAAGCAGTTACACCAAAAGTTTTCCTTGACCTGGAAGAGTTTCAGTGTTGGATAGCCATAGCCAGCTAGCTAACATATCATCCCTCTGTTTGAGTAGGCTAAACTAGCTAGCTGCATTTGTTTAACTAAGTGAAAGAAAAAAATCTCTCTCTCTCTCATTTTGGAAGAAATTAATTTCTTCAAAACTGTTCAACTATTGTCCTTCTCTCTCTTTGATCAATTACTCACCACATTTTATGCCCTGCAGTGTTGGCTATTTGTAGCTTATGCTTTCAGTAGTAGATTCATTCTCTGATCTACTGATTGGGTGGACAACATGTCAGTCCATGCTGCAAAATCTCTGATAGGTTGTAGGATGTCCTCTGCATGTTGTCATAATTACTGTGTAAGTCAATGGAAGGGGGTGAGAAACATGAGCCTCCTAGGTTTTGTGTTGAAGTCAATGTCCGCAGAGGAGGACAGAAGCTAGTTGTCCTCCGGCTACACTGTGGTGCTACCCTGAAGAGTTCAGTTGAGGCTTTTGCAATTTTCATTGCAAAACAGTGTGTTTTAATCAATTATTTGGCGACGTGAATATATTTAGTATAGTTTTATCTAAAAAGGATAACTTTAATGTTTCACTATTTCTTCCTCTGAGGAGCCTCCACTGACTCCAACACACACTCACATACAATCATAATTTATGGTGCTGCTACTATGGTTATCATATATACTGATTGCCTAGTCACCTTACCCTTAAACATATCTACCTCTATCCCTCCAATATCCCTCCCGAGTGGTGCAGCGGTTTAAGGCACTGCATCACAGTGCTAGATGCGTCACTACAGACCTGGATTTGACCCCGGGCTGTATCACATCTGGCCGTGATCGGCAGTTCCATAGGGTGGGGCATAATTGGCCCAATCGTTCAGGTTTGGACATCATTGTAAATAATATTTTTTTTAACTGACTTGCTTACTTAAATAAAAAATACAAATAAATCCCTGCACATTGTAAATATGGTATTGGAACTGACCCTGGATATAGCTTACTTTCTCGTTTTCTTATTTTCATTTCTTGTGTTTTTGTTCTACCTTATGTTATTTTTTAGTGCTATTCATTTCTGCATTTTGGGGTTTGGAGCATGCAAGAAAGGCATTTCACTGTACTTGTGCACGTGACATTAAAACTTGAAACTTGAAACATCCATTTAGGTATCAAAGTACTTTGCTGGAGAGAGTTTTAAATCCTGATTGAAATATGCAATTTGCATAGGTAGAAATTATTATTAAGTCCAAGCAAATATGAAGTTGGGTATAAATGGCCTAACTTATCATGCCTGTTCCTGCTCTCCTTCCCTGGCACTCGAGGGCACCAGGCTGCCCTGCATTACACATTCCTGCCACCATCATGACGCACACCTAAAATCAATCAAATCAAATTTTATTTGTCACATACATTAATGGTTGTATGCAGATGTTAATGCTGACGTGTTCTTGTCCTGTTCAATGTCTGTGCTATTGTTCCGACAAATGCAGTAATAACCAACAAGTAATCTAACTAACAATTCCTAAACTACTGTCTTATACACAGTGTAAGTAGATAAAGAATATGTACATAAGGTATATGAATGAGTGATGGTACAGAGCAGCATAGGCAAGATACAGTAGATGGTAGAGGGTCCCTGTATATACATATGAGATGAGTATGTAAACAAAGTGGCATAGTTAAAGTGGCTAGTGATACATGTATTACTAAGGATGCAGTCGATGATATAGAGTACAGTATATACGTATGCATATGAGATGAATAATGTAGGGTAAGTAACATTATATAAGGTAGCATTGTTTAAAGTGGCTAGTGATATATTTACATCATTTCCCATCAATTCCCACCTGCTTCCCTCGCCACGCGCATCAGTGATTCATTGCATTCACTTCTGCATTAATTGTTGTATGTCGTTATGTTACCTGGAGGGCCTGAGGAGAGGGACCTGTCCTGTTCAAATGTCTGTGCTCATCTCCAGCGTTGGTTCTAAAATAAGACAGATATATAAAACATACCACGAAGTTGTACATTTTCAAAAACGTACTTCTACTAGAAACACTTTACAAGTGTAAAAATATATGAAGTGTTAAAACCTGTTAGTAGTGAATTTAGTAGTTTTAAATGAATTATTAGCTTATAAATCTTTAATAAACAGTTATATTGAACATTGATTGAAGTTGTACATTGTGAGACTGTCATTTAGATTCTTGCCCAATGCTGAACCTATACATGATCAGGTGTAAAGGCATTTAGTGTGATTAACTACAAGAACACTGATCAGAAATTATAATCCTCCATATGAGTTAAGAGAACCCCAATGTTAGCCAACCCCGACTCGTTCTAGATGTTGTAGATGGAGGGTGGGGCATGGGTGTTGGAATCTTGAGGTGTATTGAACTGTAAGGGCATTCCAAGACTAAGATTATAATCCTTCTACTCTATATGAGTAACTCCATGTTGGTAGACTCATTCTACATTAAATGTGGTGTGCTGTACAGTAGCCAAGATGTTGGGTGGGGCATGATGGCTGTTGGAAATGTGCCTATCAGTTCCATTGCAAATGTTAAAGCTTACAGGACAGAGCCATGTGGCCAGAAGCCGCCCAGAAAACAATTTAATTAATCAATAAATCATTTTCTGGAATCGGCGTTGTATGATCGAAAGGTCAGCTGGTATACAATTACCGGATAAACATTGTATAAAGTGGGTGCACTTTTAAAACATTTGCCACATCAGCTATTGTGCCGATAACAATGCTGAGGCTATTCAAATGACAATGATTCCCCTGGCATTGCATTTCAATGTCCCACATATATAAATATGGTCCATGCCAGTAGCGATACTACTGTATATGATAGGGGGGGTATAAACACTCAGTTATCAAAAAAAGTCAGGGTTAAGCCCCAATCATGGACCGCATCAGAAAGGTCATTTAACTGTCGTTTTCCTTTTGACACCACCCCTATATTCATACCTAACAGGGTTGCAAAACTCCAGAATCTTTTCCATGTTCCCTGGTTTTTCAGAAAACCTGAAATCCAACTAGGAATCCTCCAACCAGGATTTCTGGTTATCCTGGGAACTTTGTGAAAGTTTCAGAAAATATGCAACCATCTAATTTAACTTGCATACTCTCACCCACTAGCCTGGTCAAGCAGACTGACCACTGTGCTCACGTTTAGTTTGTCTTAAAGTTAAACAAAATGTGAGCTATCGCAAGATCAGTTTGGTTTCTCAAGGGTACTCACCCACTTCCCTTCTTCTCAATCCACAGATCATCTTCTATGAGGACGAAAACTTCCAGGGTCACCACTTTGAATGCAGTAGCGATTTGCCCTGAGCTGAGCTCCCACTTTAGCCACTGCAACTCCATCCGGGTGGAGAATGGGAACTGGGTGCTGTGCGAGAGGCCTGACTACCTGGGCTCTCAGTACATCCTGACCAGGGGGGAGTACCTTGACTACCAGAGCTGGATGGGCTACAATAACAGCATCAGGTCCTGCCGCATCATCCGCAATCTAAGTCCCACCCAGGAGGCCAAGGGTTTGGCTTCAAGACTGGGGGCCATGCCGGGCAGCGTTGGTTTGGGTTAATGCCAATAGAGAATGTAATTCCACTTTTTTTTAAATGATCTCTCCCTACCTCTCTCAACCCTCCTCTCTCAATCATACACATGCGCACACAGAGGTTGGCACGCACAAACCTGCGTGTTACATGTGTCCTGTGCAGCCGAACGGCAGTCTTATGAGGAGACTGATAAATACACAGAAATAGTAGATAAGATCAAAAAGCTTCACACAACTCAAAACCTAGAAAACACCGTTTCTTTATGTTAGAGCTCTGGAGGATGCTTCTTGGAGAAAGAGTGTCAAGTGTCTTCCCCAAATAAAATTCAAAAATAACTGCCACCGCTCAGTAGCCACATCATGTGGAACCAAACGTTGCATATCTCCACGTAGCATTTTCCCACAATAGCTCTACCCACTATCTCATCAATCATACTGTACAACCAAATGACCTGAATATGCTGTATTGCATTCAATCAAATCCATTAACCAGGTATTGAAAGAAAACATAACATATGATTCCTACTGTAGCCTAGTGTCATGTCCTGACCTTTTTTTATGTCTCTATTTTTGGTTTGGTCAGGGTGTGAGTTGGGGTGGGCATTCTATGTTTTGTATTTCTGTGTTTGGCCTGGTATGGTTCCCAATCAGAGTCAGCTGTCTATCGTTGTCTCTGATTGAGAACCATACTTAGGTAGCCTGTTCCCACCTGTGTTTGTGGGTAGTTGTTTTCTGTTTAGTGTGTCTTCACCTTACAGAACTGTTTTGTTTCGTTCACGCTGTCACGACTTCTGCCGAAGTCGTTGCCTCTCCTTGTTCGGGCGGTGCTCGGCGTTCGACGTCACCGGTCTTCTAGCCATCATTGATCCTTTTTTCATTTTCCATTGGTTTTGTCTTGTCTTCCCACACACCTGTTTTCAATCCCATTCATTACCTGTTGTGTATTTAACCCTCTGTTTCCCCTCATGTCTTTGTCAGAGATTGTTTTATTGTCAGTATAGTGTGATTGTTGTATAGGTGCATACAATTCCTGTCGGGTCCTCGTACCCATGTTTGGTTTGTTTGTACATTTATTGTTATGGAGCATACTCTTAGAACTTTATTAAAAGACTCCATTTGACTCTCAGTTTGACTCTCCTGCGCCTGACTTCCCTGCCACCTATTACACCTATGCATGACACATGCTCTCTTTGTTGTTTTTTGGTTTTTGCAGTGTTCAGTTTATTTATTAAAATTAACATGGACACTTACCACGCTGCGTTTTGGTCTGATCCTTCCCATTACTCACCCGAGGAGGACAACGAGCGTTACACCTAGTGGATTACTGATTACGTATATCCAAACGTGAAATCTAATCTAGATATGCAATGCCTTAAAACAGCTAAAGTTATGAGCATGGGTATATACATAGTCATGACTACATGGAAGTAACTGACGCAAGCAGTAAAATTAAATGTAAAAAACAGATCAAAAACACCTTATGGAACAGCGGAGACTGAAGCAACACAAACATTGGCACAGACACTTGCATACACACACACACACACACACACACACACACACACACACACACACACACACACACACACACACACACACACACACACACACACATGATAACATACATACACACACACACACGATAACATACACACACACACACACGATAACATACACACACACACAATAACATACACACACACACACACACATGATAACATACACGATGACCAGTATCCCTTCTTTCTTTTCTCTCCAAAACTCTTGAACGTGCCGTCCTTGGCCAGCTCTCCCGCTATCTCTCTCAGAATGACCTTCTTGATCCAAATCAGTCAGGTTTCAAGACTAGTCATTCAACTGAGACTGCTCTTCTCTGTATCACGGAGGCGCTCCGCACTGCTAAAGCTAACTCTCTCTCCTCTGCTCTCATCCTTCTAGACCTATCGGCTGCCTTCGATACTGTGAACCATCAGATCCTCCTCTCCACCCTCTCCGAGTTGGGCATCTCCGGCGCGGCTCACGCTTGATTGCGTCCTACCTGACAGGTCGCTCCTACCAGGTGGCGTGGCGAGAATCTGTCTCCTCGCCACGCGCTCTCACCACTGGTGTCCCCCAGGGCTCTGTTCTAGGCCCTCTCCTATTCTCGCTATACACCAAGTCACTTGGCTCTGTCATAACCTCACATGGTCTCTCCTATCATTGCTATGCAGACGACACACAATTAATCTTCTCCTTTCCCCCTTCTGATGACCAGGTGGCGACCGCATCTCTGCATGTCTGGCAGACATATCAGTGTGGATGACGGATCACCACCTCAAGCTGAACCTCGGCAAGACGGAGCTGCTCTTCCTCCCGGGGAAGGACTGCCCGTTCCATGATCTCGCCATCACGGTTGACAACTCCATTGTGTCCTCCTCCCAGAGCGCTAAGAACCTTGGCGTGATCCTGGACAACACCCTGTCGTTCTCAACTAACATCATGGCGGTGGCCCGTTCCTGTAGGTTCATGCTCTACAACATCCGCAGAGTACGACCCTGCCTCACACAGGAAGCGGCGCAGGTCCTAATCCAGGCACTTGTCATCTCCCGTCTGGATTACTGCAACTCGCTGTTGGCTGGGCTCCCTGCCTATGCCATTAAACCCCTACAACTCATCCAGAACGCCGCAGCCCGTCTGGTGTTCAACCTTCCCAAGTTCTCTCACGTCACCCCGCTCCTCCGCTCTCTCCACTGGCTTCCAGTTGAAGCTCGCATCCGCTACAAGACCATGGTGCTTGCCTACGGAGCTGTGAGGGGAACAGCACCGCAGTACCTCCAGGCTCTGATCAGGCCCTACACCCAAACAAGGGCACTGCGTTCATCCACCTCTGGCCTGCTCGCCTCCCTACCACTGAGGAAGTACAGTTCCCGCTCAGCCCAGTCAAAACTGTTCGCTGCTCTGGCCCCCAATGGTGGAACAAACTCCCTCACGACGCCAGGACAGCGGAATCAATCACCACCTTCCGGAGACACCTGAAACCCCACCTCTTCAAGGAATACCTAGGATAGGATAAAGTAATCCTTCTCACCCCCCTCAAATGATTTAGATGCACTATTGTAAAGTGGCTGTTCCACTGGATGTCATAAGGTGAATTCACCAATTTGTAAGTCGCTCTGGATAAGAGCGTCTGCTAAATGACTTAAATGTAAATGATAACATACACACACACGCACACACACACACACACACACACACACACACACATGATAACATACACGATAACATACACACACACACACACACACACACACACACACACGATAACATACACACACACACACACGATAACATACACACACACGATAACATACGCACACACACACACACACACACACACACGATAACATACACACACACACGATAACACACACACACACACGATAACATACACACACGATAACGTACACACACACGATAACATACGAACATACGCACACGCACACACACACACACGATAACATACACACACACACGATAACATACACACAATAACATACACACACACACACACGATAACATACGCGTACACGCACACATAACACACACACACGATAACACACACACACGATAACATACACACACACACGATAACATACACACACACACACACGATAACATACACACACACACACACACGATAACATACACACACGATAACACACACACACACACACACACACACGATAACATGCGCACTATACATACACATGGATTTAGTACTGTAGATATGTGGTAGTGGTGGAATAGGGGCCTGAGTGTGTTGTGAAATCTGTGAATGTGTTGTAATGTTTTAAAATGGTATAAACTGCCTTAATTTTGCCGTACCCCAGGAAGAGTAGCTGCTGCTTTGGCAGCAGCTAATGGGGATCCATAATAAATACAAATACCCTCTCTGTTCCCTCTTTGTATTCTAGACCTCTGGCATGTTCAGGATCTGCCTCTATAAGCGTCCTGACTTTGCCGGTCAGATGATGGAGTTCAGCGAAGCCAAGCCTAACCTCCCCGAGCACTGGCGTCACCGCGATGTGGTGTTCTACGAGCACCCCAACTACCGCGGCCGCCAGCACCTGCTGGAGAGGGCAGAGTACCGCCGCTTCACCGAGTGGAACGCCATGCACCCTAAAGTGGGGTCCATCTGCCACGTTCAGAACTTTTAGAGTTGCCTCACTACATGCCTGTTAATAATACTTATTTCACATTTATTAAAACAATTAAAACATTGTCTTCAAATGATAGATGAACCTCTGTCTTTCTTTTGGTATTCGTTTCGGTAGTCCATTGTTGTCATAGTCACAAAAAACGTTTTCAAGATATGTAAATTTAAAAATAAAGAAATCATTCACTTATGATGCAAAATTCATAATTCTTCTAAATCAAGGGGTATATTTTATTAATTAAAATGACTTTAATGGGTTAGAAAGGAGTCAATTCAATTAACTTCAGTCATGCAAAGATTGGATGCTGCAACTATCATGACTTATTGCAGTCAGACTAACAATACTTACTGCAGACTATAAACTCCCCGCAGATAATCAAAACTTATTACAGACTATCAATACTTACTGCAGACTATAAACTCCCCGCAGATAATCAAAACCTATTACAGACTAACAATACTTACTGCAGACTATAAACTCCCCGCAGATAATCAAAACTTATTACAGACTATCAATACTTACTGCAGACTATAAACTCCCCGCAGATAATCAAAACTTATTACAGACTATCAATACTTACTGCAGACTATAAACTCCTTGCAGATAATCAAAACCTATTACAGACTAACAATACTTACTGCAGACTATAAACTCCCCGCAGATAATCAAAACCTATTACAGACTAACAATACTTACTGCAGACTATAAACTCCCCGCAGATAATCAAAACTTATTACAGACTATCAATACTTACTGCAGACTATAAACTCCTTGCAGATAATCAAAACTTATTACAGACTAACAATACTTACTGCAGACTATAAACTCCTTGCAGATAATCAAAACTTATTACAGACTAACAATACTTACTGCAGACTATAAACTCCCCGCAGATAATCAAAACTTATTACAGACTATCAAGACTTACTGCAGACTATAAACTCCCCGCAGATAATCAAAACCTATTACAGACTAACAATACTTACTGCAGACTATAAACTCCCCGCAGATAATCAAAACTTATTACAGACTATCAATACTTACTGCAGACTATAAACTCCTTGCAGATAATCAAAACCTATTACAGACTAACAATACTTACTGCAGACTATAAACTCCCCGCAGATAATCAAAACTTATTACAGACTATCAAGACTTACTTATAAACTCCCGCAGATAATCAAAACCTATTACAGACTAACAATACTTACTGCAGACTATAAACTCCTTGCAGATAATCAAAACCTATTACAGACTAACAATACTTACTGCAGACTATAAACTCCTTGCAGATAATCAAAACCTATTACAGACTAACAATACTTACTGCAGACTATAAACTCCTTGCAGATAATCAAAACCTATTACAGACTAACAATACTTACTGCAGACTATAAACTCCTTGCAGATAATCAAAACCTATTACAGACTAACAATACTTACTGCAGACTATAAACTCCTTGCAGATAATCAAAACCTATTACAGACTAACAATACTTACTGCAGACTATAAACTCCTTGCAGATAATCAAAACCTATTACAGAAACAATACTTACTGCAGACTATAAACTCCTTGCAGATAATCAAAACCTATTACAGACTAACAATACTTACTGCAGACTATAAACTCCTTGCAGATAATCAAACCTATTACAGACTAACAATACTTACTGCAGACTATAAACTCCTTGCAGATAATCAAAACCTATTACAGACTATCAATACTTACTGCAGACTATAAACTCCTTGCAGATAATCAAAACCTATTACAGACTATCAATACTTACTGCAGACTATAAACTCCTTGCAGATAATCAAAACCTATTACAGACTAACAATACTTATTGCAGGCTGTCAAGACTCATCACAGGCCATCAAAACTTTTACAGACCAGCAAGATTTATTGCGTACTATCAATATTTGTTAGACTATCAACACTTATCGCAGACTATCAAGATTTATCGCAGACTATCAAGATTTATTGCAGAATCAGACTGGCAAAGCATTCCACTCTTCTCTTTGTTATTGATGTTCTACTCTCATTGAGCCAGCACCTACTGTACATTGACTCCCAGTCTGGTTATCAACGGGAAACTCTCTACCCCTCTACTGCAATAGTTCACCATATACTTTAATACCCAAATTTCAGTGGAAAATAAATATAAATAAATAGACTCTACTTCTGGTCAATACAGTTGTTTTCTGTCAATAACATGAAATGCTAAATACTTCAAAAAATGTCACTAAATCTTTCAGATAGAGATTGGGTGTAACTAGGGAAACTATGACATTTTGCAAAAACATATGTGGTGAAGGTATTAGGCCTATGTATTGTCTCTGTTTATAGGGCCCAGGTGGGAGGGTTGGAGATGTGTGTGTGTGTGTGTGATGCGTCAGGTCAGGGGGGCAGGCCGGTGTGTGCCCGCTGCACATGATGTGGTATGCCAGGAGTCCAGCACCGTTACCAAAGAAAGTGGTCAATAGGCAGCATGCAGTTAAACCATCTAACAAAGAGGTCGGACCACTGTGCTGATGACTCATGGGATTTGCCAATAAGGGCCCAGCGCATGCCAGTCCCGCTTGGTGCTGATACTAGCAGGCACAGGGCTCTCTGAAACAACACAGGCCTTTTCAACAAAAAGGCCCTATGCCAGCACTTTTCCCCAGCGGGGTCACTGGCCTCCACCATACCCTTGTTAACCTAAACTGGCCTCTTCTAGCATGGACACCAACATGCTCAGAGGTTTAGAAAGACAAACAGATTATACATGGGGGTGCAGTTACACTGAGTTACACGGACAGCGACCCCTGCTGATTGGTGTGGTGTGTCACATCTGGGTCATATAGTGATAGCATAATGTCCTCCATCCAGATAGGGGAGCCAGCCATGCTTGCTCAGGTCAACAACTGAGAGGAAATACACTTGAATAACATTGCTAAATGGTTAGTGCAATGTAGAAAACTTGGGACATTCCTACCTTAAACTCCTTCCCTTACACTAACCTTAACCATTACCATTTTAAATGTCAACTTTCATGGTGTAATGTCAGGACATCCCAAGGATCTTGGATAGCTGGGACCATTTTTTATTTATTTAACAAGGCAATTCAGTTAAGAACAAATTCTTATTTTCAATGATGGCCTAGGAACAGTGGGTTAACTGCCTTGTTTAGGGGCAGAACAACAAAGTTGTAACTTGTCAGCTCAGGGATTTGAACTTGCAACCTTTCGGTTACTAGCCCAACGCGCTAACCACTAGGCTACCCTGCCACGCCCCATTGCCAAATACAGGGAATGTTTCAGGGTTTTTACTTTGGTAATGGATAAGAAGAACTTACAGGAAGGTGTACACTCTTAGAAAAAAGGCGCTATCAAGAATCAAAAAAGATCATCATAGGACAACCCACATGGGTCTACCTGGAACCAAAGGGGTTCTTCAAAGGGTTCTCCTATGAGAAACCTTTTGGAACCCTTTTTTCTAAGAGTGTACCAAGCCAAAGCCCTGTCACTAGGCCAACTCAGGGGTTAATTACCTGGTACCTGTGGGGTCTGCCACTGCATCTCATGCCAATAGAGAATCTCTCCATTGAAGACATCTGACACAACGTCCTAGCAGGCTGCCACCATAACATCACAGCTTGGGGATTTAATCTACAGAGCTTTGCTTCTACCCAGGCCCAGGGAATGACAATAGACAGAGAAGGCCCAAACTACCAGGAGATACAGTAGAGACGTGCACCCAGTGGCAACCCGTCATTCAGGCAATACAGTACAGACATGCACGCAGCGGAGACTCATTTTGAGCCCCAGCTGTTATAATAAACTCAGCAACAAAAAAACTTCCCTTTTTCAGGACCCTGTCTTTCAAAGATAATTTGTAAAAATCCAAATAACTTCACAGATCTTCATTGTAAAGGGTTTAACACTGTTTCCCATGCTTGTTCAATGAACAATAAACAATTAATGAACATGCACCTGTGGAACGGTTGTTAAGGCACTAACAGCTTACAGACGGTAGGCAATTAAGGTCACAGTTATGAAAACTTAGGACACTAAAAAGAGACCTTTCTACTGACTCTGAAAAAAGAAAAAAGAAAGATGCCCAGGGTCCCTACTCATCTTCTTGAAAGTGCCTTAGGCATACTGCAAAGGAGGCATGAGGACTGCAGAGGTGGCCAGGGCAATAAATGACAATGCCCGTACTGTGAGACGCCTAAGACAGTGCTACAGGGAGACAAGTTGGACAGCTGATCATCCTCGCAGTGGCAGACCACGTGTAACCACACCTGCACAGGATTGGTACATCCGAACATCACACCTGCAGGACAGGTACAGGATGGCAACAACAACTGCCCGAGTCACACCAGGAACGCACAGTGCGTCCATCAGTGCTCAGACTGTATGCAATAGGCTGAGAGAGGCAGGACTGAGGGCTTGTAGGCCTGTTGTAAGGCAGGTCCTCACCAGACAGGGCATAAACCCACCGTCGCTTTTTTAAGTACTTAATGCAGCTGGTGGCCACACCAGATACTGACTGTTACTTTTGATTTTGACCCCCCGCCCCTTTGTTCAGGGACATATTATTCAATTTCTGTTAGTCACATGTCTCTGGAACTTGTTCAGTTTATGTCTCAGTTGTTGAATCTTGTTATGTTCACATAAATATTTACACATGTTAAGTTTGCTGAAAATAAACACATTTGACAGTGAGAGAACATTTCTTTTTTTTCTCAGTATATAATATATACTGTATATATATTATTTTTCTCCAACTCAAATCAAAATGTATTGGTCACATTAACATATCCAGCAGATGTTATTGCGGGTGAAGTGAAATGCTTGTGTTCCTAGCTCCAACAGTGCAGTAGTATCTAACTAAATGCTTGTGTTCCTAGCTCCAACAGTGCAGTAGTATCTAACTAAATGCTTGTGTTCCTAGCTCCAACAGTGCAGTAGTATCTAACTAAATGCTTGTGTTCCTAGCTCCAACAGTGCAGTAGTATCTAACTAAATGCTTGTGTTCCTAGCTCCAACAGTGCAGTAGTATCTAACTAAATGCTTGTGTTCCTAGCCCCAACAGTGCAGTAGTATCTAACTAAATGCTTGTGTTCCTAGCTCCAACAGTGCAGTAGTATCTAACTAAATGCTTGTGTTCCTAGCTCCAACAGTGCAGTAGTATCTAACTAAATGCTTGTGTTCCTAGCTCCAAGACATATATAAATATTAGGACAAGCAATGTCGGAGTGGCATTGACTAAAATACAGTAGAATAGAATACAGTAGATACATATGAAATGAGTAAAGCAGTATGTAAACATTATTAAAAAGACGAGTGTTCCGTTATTAAAGTGACCTGTGATTCCATGTCTATGTAAATAGGGCAGCAGCCTATAAGATGCAGGGTTGAGTAACCGGGTGGTAGCCGGCGACTGATGGCTATTTAACAGTATAATGGCCTTGAGATATAAGCTGTTTTTCAGTTTCTCGGTCCCAGCTTTAATGCACTTGTACTCACCTCGCCTTCTGGATGGTAGCGGGGTGAACAGCCCGTGGATCGGGTGGTTGATGTCCTTGATGATCTTTTTGGCCTTCCTGTGACATGCCTGTTTTGCATGTTATTTTGGCATTAATACGTGTCACATAAGAGTTTCCAAACAATGTAAAAAAAATAATATTGATTTAATAAAGCTACATAAAAACATGGTCTCTTTTTTGCTTTCTTTGAGTAAGGCAGCTCCAAAATGCAGGTGTTTCAGCCTCGCTCAGTCATTTCTGTATTGGTGGGGCAAGTGAAAAATACAGAGCGAAGGGGTAGGTAATCTTCTCTAGTTGCACCGTGATTGGCTCAGTGTTCTGTCACTCATTAGGACACTACATCACCGCAAAACCTACAGGGAGAGCTACTGTAGAAAGTTCAAGCCCCCTTGGGTGCTGTCATAGATTTACATTAGAAGTGCATATCCAAGAAGGCTCAAGGTCATTGGCCACAGATAAAATGACATCAAATCACATATCCACCGAAGCTTTGATTGGACTGATCATGTCAACATTATACTTTCAAAATCTTAGCTAGCAAGCTAAACAAGCAGTCATCATCATGAATCAAGTTGACAATCTACTGGCAAATCTTTTCAATCCTTGTCATAATTATGAAGATAAAACGTATCGGTGCTCATCTGCCATTGGACAGAAACATTACACAACAAGTTTAAAATAGCAAATTCAGCAATGAGTGGTTTGGAAGGAATCAGTGGCTGACTGCAAGAGGTGCAAAGAAATCACTATTTTCCTTCCGCTGCTATTCGGTGGAGAGGGGGTGCGGTCCAAGTCTGGGTTTATGGGTCTCTTTTCCAAACTTAAAAGGATAAACACACACACACACACACACACACACAACACCATGAGCCATAAAAGGTTGACTTCATTGGCCATGCGGTCAGTCCAGCATGACGTCTGCACATTCCAAAAAACTGGAAACTCGGAATTGGAAATCGCAGACTTGGGTGAGTTCAAAACAACTGAGAACTTGAAAAAAAGAGCTCCAACTGGGAAAATATGTTTTGAACGGTCATCCAACTCGGAATTCCAAGTTGGGCGCCTCTTTCTAGAGCTCTGACGTCATGATAAGACTTTGATTTTTTTTCAGATTTCCCAGTTGTGTTGAAAGCACCATCAATCCAGAGAATGCCAGACTTGATGAGAAAGTTTCATGAAAAAATTTGCCCACAAGAAAGACGACTGCGCCACTTTCCTGTTCAAGTGAGCACAGTGCAACGGTGAGCCCAAAAATGTATTGTATGCTGCTGCATAAATTATGTGATATGCCAGGAAGATAAGAAAGTAATACTATGTGTATGTTGTGTCGTAAGCTGTTGTGCCTCACCCTAATCAGTTGGTCTATTTACCCCTCTTAATTTTACCTACTGTTCTGACTTGGTGGCGCACATGTAGCCTATAGCCTGTTTTAGAGAAATGTCACCATCAAATATGGTAATTGCTTTCATTGTCTGCTTATATGCCCCCTTTATTTATCCTACGGTTCTGACTTGGTGTACAGGGAGAATACTGTAAGAACGGCCCATGTTCTGAATTCTGTCACTGTTCATTTCAAAAGTGCTGAAGAAATAGTTATTTTGACTACGTCCGTCTTCGCTCGCTCATTAATGTCTTAATCAAAATTACAGATTGCCTCTTATCCGCTCATCATTCCCTTATGCCATAGTTTGTACATCTCAATTGTCATTAGCAACCAAATTTGTTTAAGCAAGTCAGCCATATCAGCTTTTTTTTTGAAAGGCAGTAAATGAGGCTGAATTAACTGTTTCTCTGCCAGACAAGGTGTCAGGCATATGTGTATAGGTGGCAGGGAAGTCAGGCGCAGGAGAGTCAAACGGAGTGTAAAATGGAGTATTTTAATAATGTCCTAGTAACATGCTCCATAACACTAAACAGGAAAAAGAACATAAACAAAATATGGGTACGAAGACCCGTCGCGCACCTGTACAACAAAAACACTACATTGACAATAAACAATCTCTGACAAAGACATGATGGGAAACAGAGGGTTAAATACACAACAGGTAATGAATGGGATTGAAAACAGGTGCGTGGGAAGACAAGACAAAACCAATGGAAAATGAAAAATGGATCAATGATGGCTAGAAGACCGGTGACGTCGAACGCCGAGCACCGCCCGAACAAGGAGAGGCAACGACTTCGGCAGAAGTCGTGACACAAGGCTCCTCTGATAGCCAGGAGTAGCGGTGGTAAGGATTCACTCCATTGTGATGAAAAGAAAACTCAGCTTTATGTAGGCCCTAACAGTTTGTAGACACAGTTTGTCATTGTTATAGTGCAATGAATGTATTGCCTAGTGTTGTTTTGTGTTGTGTAGTGGCTTTGCTGGCATACATTTCAAAAAATCAAGTTGAGTTTGCCCCACCAAGATTGACATGCTAAAATCGCCACTGCATGCACCATAGAGCCTATACTGTAAAAGCCATTAAGACATAAACATGTCCCTCTCCGATATGGTCATCTTAGTGGATTCGGAAGCTGGACCACACTGGTCAACATCCCCCATCCTCTGAGCTATTTATCTCTGAGGTCGGCTGAAAGGAATTACTCTAATCCCAGGGAAAGGATGTGAAAATAAACTTTCTAGACCAGAGATTTGCCATGTATGGCAGCTATGGATTGAAAGGAAAATAAAGTAACTTTGCTATAGAAAGAGTAGGTGGAGAGAGAAAAGGATCATCTACTAAAAGGGGAAAAAGAGAGAAAGGGAGAGAAGCGAAAAAGAGAGAAAGTGAGTGCTGAGGCAACTACTTGACAAGGGGCTAACCTTCTCTGTGGGTTGACTGAGTATGACTAAAACAATAGTGTTATATACACAATAGTATGTGGACACCACTTAAAATTATTGGATTTGGCTATTTCAGCCACACCCGTTGCTGAACAGGTGTATAAAATTGAGCACACAGCCATGCAATCTACTGAAAGTGCTGTTATTGTGAAGTGTAAGCATCTAGGAGCAACAACGGCTCAGCCGCGAAGTGGTAGGCCACACAATCTCACAGAACGGGACAGCCGAATGCTGAAGCGCGTAGGGCGTAAAACTCGCTTGTCCTTTGTTACAACACTCACTACCGATTTCCAAACTGCCTCTGGAAGCAACGTCAGCACAATAACTGTCCGTCAGGAGCTTAATGAAAGTGGTTTCCGTGGCAGAGCAGCCGCACACAAGCCTAAGATCACCATGCGCAATGCCAAGCGTCTGTTGGAGTGGTGTAAAGCTCGTCTCCATTGGACGTTCTCTGGAGTGATGAATCACGCTTCACCATCTGGCAGTCCGACAGACAAATTTAGGTTTGGCAGATGCCAGGAGAATGCTACGTGCCTGAATGCATAGTGCCAACTGTAAAGTTTGCTGGAGGAGGATTAACGCTACAGCATACAATGAAATTCGAGACGATTCTGTGCTTCCAACTTTGTGGCAACAGTTTGGGGAAGGCCCTTTCCTGTTTCAGCATTGTAATGCCCCCGTGCACAAAGTGAGGTCTGCATAGAAATGTTTTGTTCAGATTCGTGTGGAAGAACTTAACTGGCCTGCACAGAGCCTTGACCTCAACCCCATCGAACACCTTTGAGATGAATTGAAACGCCGACTGCGAGCCAGGCCTAATCACCCAACATCAGTTCCTGACCTCAGTAATGCTCTTGTGGCTGAATGGAAGCAAGTCCCCACAGCAATGTTCCAACATCTAGTGGAAAGCCTTTCCAGAAGAGTGGAGACTGTTATAGAAACAAATAGGGGACCAACTCCATATTAATGCCCATGATTTTGGAATACTTTTGGTCATGTAGTGTATCTGCTTGGGATAAGATTTCTCCAAGTATAATGTTGTTTAATAACTGACACTTATCTATTACACTAAGAAGTTAACAGTACAGCCAATACAGTACAGTTACCAGCCAGCAGCTGTGATGAAATCCTTCCCCTGGCTTCCCCAGAGGTCTGTCAGAGGTTTACAGGATGACGTACCTCTTATAGGAAGGGGGTTCACACCCCAAACCTGACACCAAACAAAACCCGACATTAGCTATTCTCCTGATCAGCTCTCTCTGCAATATTCTTAATGGTCTGTTTAATTAATGAGGTTCATTGAGGCACTTCATTTAAGGGGATAAAATGAAAGCCCTATTTGACATCTTGGCACATTTCATGCTTCTTGCCTCAGCTCAAACTGATTTAGGACGACAAGGTCCAGTGTTACTAGAATGTCTCTGATCCAAAATGATCATGGCTATAAATAGCCGTTCATGTAATGTACATACACTGCACTAACTGATCCTTTTGTGCCATGTTTTTTTACGAGGTGGCTATGTTTTATGACAAATGCAATAATGGCGGAGCCCATCTTTCAACGAGGCTTTTTGTGGTTCATTGAAACATCTAAATCCCATCCACTTGTCAGTCATCAGGTCCAGAGCTTTAAAACATTACAAAATATTGTTGCTCATGAAAATCTTTGCATTAGTGTGATGTCACTTGTTTTAGACGGGTGCAGAAAGAGTAAGTAACTTCTCTCACACGTTGTTTAACAATGATGTCACAACGGGGCCATGATAAAAATGTGCTTTTATAAACATCACCAAAGTTAGAAGTTTAATTTGGCAGACAAATGTCACTGAACATTTACGATCTTGGAACTTATTTCCAAGATCCATTTTAAAATCCTCAGATGAAGACTATTCCTATCATCCCCGAGAGACTGATAAATAATTTATGGGAAATGACAATGACATGACGTGGATGGGAAGATTTGTCTGCTATGGCTTGTGATCAAAATAATCTCCCTAAGAAGAAAACTACAGTCACACAGCCCTAAATCATATTCAGCTTGTAGCTGATAGAGAGCTCTTAAAACAAGCTTCAGTTCATTAAGGTGGATAGAGGTGCAGCGATCTTAACGATTTTGTCACTCAGCAAGTGCTTGTGAATTGATCATCAGACAGTGCCACTCTCTTTCCATCGCTCTGTGTCTCTCAGCTAGTAAGGAGTGGCCACACTGCTTTACTGTAGTTCTGGACAGGCAGGCAGACAACTGCAATCTAAATGAAATAGTTGCATCTAAGAACCATAGAACTACCCGCACAAAAATATTACTACAATACTTACTATAGTTTGATTTAGTAAACTGTAGTATACTACACACTATAGTATTCCCCGATCATGTGTAGTACTTACTATAGAATGTTGTAGTATACTGTAGAATACTGCAATAAATACTACAGTATTATCCGCAAAAAAAACTACTTGTAGTAAATACTACAGTAACGACCACAAAAAAAACACCTTAGTCCGCAAACACAATACACTTTTTTAACTTGAGTAAATACTACCTTATTTAATTTGCATATACCCTGTCCATTCCACTCCCTCATAGCGCAATTTGTGCCACCCATGAGTGAGAACTGCATGCAGAGTATAGACTATATTGTGTGCCCTACAGGTTATCATAAAGAGCAGAAGCTACATTCCTACCTATGTACAGGTTATGGAAAAATGTGCTCTTTCAGTATTTCTCCAGAAGGTTTCCTTTATGTCTATGTTGAATATAATATCAAAAATACTACAGTAAAGTCTGTTGAAACCTTACAGCAAGCATACTACAATCTGCAAAAACAGTACATTAATATAGTATATATATTTGTTTTCTACTACAGTATTTAACAGTATTCACTTTAGTGTTTTTGCAGACTTTAGTGTGCATTTTGGAGGCCATGTTGTTGAGGTCACTGTGCTGTGTGTCGTATGACCATCATGCGCCCAGCTGGCAGTGACAACCTCCCTGCCACACACCTCGCCTGGCACATAACTGCATGCTGGAACATTAATTAGGGCTCCTGGCCCAAGCCGGGAAGACGCTCCACTGCTCCGACTGAACCTGCCTGTCTGTCTATATGCAACAGTCTCTCGTCTCTCTCTCTCATTAGGGGCTCTATTTAACAAACCTAATGCAATAGTCAATCTAAGCGTTGGTGATAGCGCTATAGGTTCAGTGGTGTGTCAGAAATATGTTATTTTCACAACCATAATTATCAGCGCAATGTTGTTGGTGTTGGCGTGATGGGGACGGTTTTTGAGGTATTAAAAAGTTGTGGGTGTGTCAAGGCTTGGACCCTCACTGGCCAATCAGAACGTACTCCATGGAGAAAGATGTGGTTGCTTCAAGTTGTTTATGTCCTTTTGTGTTGTATCAACTCCAATGTTAGTCTGTTATAGTTTGTTAAATAGCTTACAGAAACACAATGTAAGTATGCTAACTTGAACCTGTTTGCAGTCCACATTGTTCTAAGTCATTGCATGGCTTCAACGATGAAATATATACAGTACATAGCATTCACACTGATATAGGGGCTAGACCTGCTGTAAATTACATTATGTCTGAGCAAGATTCCATTCATTATTGACAAGGCTTAAAAAGAGAGAATAATTTTAATCAAATTATAAACCAACTGAAAGAATAGTTATAAATAGGTTGTCTAAGTACACTTACAGGCACCATAAGTGCTTCCATTGGGAATATAATATTAAAACAGAGTATGGAGAGTTTTACTCACATCCAAACGTTTCACAGTAGTTGGACAAAAGACCCAATATAAAGAGAAAGGGAGATTGTCTCATGTTTAACTTGAGACAAATACATATAAGAACCGTCTTATAGATCACATTCCCACTTCTCCAGAAGTTGCATTGCATGCGTGCCACGGAAGGACAGTGAATCATTATAATACGTTTGGTTCGAAAAACATTTTACAAAAAATAAGCAATCTGTTAGTTTTTCAAAAACAATAAGTACATGTAATGATATCAGAAAAATGAGCAGCATAAAAAAGAGATTGTTGCTGAAACAGCCTTCGTTATAGTAGGCCTAGGGTAAAGGTAGCCTAAGGAGGGTTTTGGTTTTAGAAATATGAAAACGGAAAACAAACTAAAAGGTACAGGAAAATAACTTTTAAATAAGAGGTTCACCCATACTCACCAAGGTTCTCATCTCTCGTTTCATGATGAGCATGGACACAGCCTACATCATGCATGTGTAACGATGTGCGCTGAGAGTCAGGAAGCAAGTCCAGGGAGGGAGTGTGTTAATAAATACAAGAAACAATGAACACGAAACACAAACAACACACTGACATGAAAACAGAGTCAATTACACCTGAGGAAAGAACCAAGGGGAGTGACAGATATAGGGAAGATAATCAAGGAGGTCATGGAGTCCAGGTGAATGTCATGAGGCGCAGGTGCGTGAGACGATGGTGACAGGTGTGTGGGATAATCAGCAGCCTGATGACCTAGAGGCTGGAGAGGGAGTATACATGACAGTACCCCCTCCCCGACGCGTGGCTCCAGCCACAGGACGCAGTCAAAGGGGACGAACCCGGAGATCAGGAGCGGACCGGTCACCCCTGCTGATGTGCGAGAACCTGTCACGTCAGCTAAGGCATGGGAACCTGTCGAGTCAGCTGGGGGGCAGGAACCTGATAGATCGGTTGAGACAGGGGAGCCTGGCGATCCGGCTGAGGCATGAAAGCCTAGCGATCTGGTTGAAGCATGAGAGCCTGACGATCCGGCTGAGACAGGGAAGCCTAGCGATCTGGTTGAAGCATGAGAGCCTGACGATCAGGCTGAGACAGGGAAGCCTCGCGATCTGGTTGAAGCATGAGAGCCTGACGATCCGGCTGAGACAGGGAAGCCTAGCGATCTGGTTGAAGCATGAGAGCCTGACGATCTGGCTGAGACAGGGAAGCCTAGCGATCTGGTTGAAGCATGAGAGCCTGACGATCCGGCTGAGACAGGGAAGCCTAGCGATCTGGTTGAAGCATGAGAGCCTGACGATCCGGCTGAGACAGGGAAGCCTCGCGATCTGGTTGAAGCATGAGAGCCTGACGATCCGGCTGAGACAGGGAAGCCTCGCGATCTGGTTGAAGCATGAGAGCCTGACGATCCGGCTGAGACAGGGAAGCCTAGTGATCTGGTTGAAGCATGAGAGCCTGACGATCCGGCTGAGACAGGGAAGCCTAGCGATCTGGTTGAAGCATGAGAGCCTGACGATTCGGCTGAGACAGGGAAGCCTCGCGATCTGGTTGAAGCATGAGAGCCTGACGATTCGGCTGAGACAGGGAAGCCTAGCGATCTGGTTGAAGCATGAGAGCCTGACGATTCGGCTGAGACAGGGAAGCCTAGCGATCTGGTTGAAGCATGAGAGCCTGACGATTCGGCTGAGACAGGGAAGCCTCGCGATCTGGTTGAAGCATGAGAGCCTGACGATCCGGCTGAGACAGGGAAGCCTAGTGATCTGGTTGAAGCATGAGAGCCTGACGATCCGGCTGAGACAGGGAAGCCTAGCGATCTGGTTGAAGCATGAGAGCCTGACGATTCGGCTGAGACAGGGAAGCCTCGCGATCTGGTTGAAGCATGAGAGCCTGACGATCCGGCTGAGACAGGGAAGCCTAGCGATCTGGTTGAAGCATGAGAGCCTGACGATTCGGCTGAGACAGGGAAGCCTCGCGATCTGGTTGAAGCATGAGAGCCTGACGATCAGGCTGAGACAGGGAAGCCTAGCGATCTGGTTGAAGCATGAGAGCCTGACGATCCGGCTGAGACAGGGAAGCCTAGCGATCTGGTTGAAGCATGAGAGCCTGACGATTCAGCTGAGACAGGGAAGCCTAGCGATCTGGTTGAAGCATGAGAGCTAGTAGCATTTACTATGACAAAAAAAAATATTTTTAAATGATGCTTCCCTTAGGTGAGGTGTTATTCTGTTACGAGTGCACTGAGAGTCGGGAAGCAAGTTCACGGAGTGAGTGTTTTAATAAATAAAATAAACAATAAACACGAAACACAAACAACACACCGACATGAAAACAGAGTCAATAACACCTGAGGAAAGAACCAAGGGAAGTGACAGATATAGGGAAGATAATTAAGGAGGTGAAGGAGTCCAGGTGAGTGTCATGAGGCGCTGGTGCGTGAGACGATGGTGACAGGTGTGTGGGATAATCAGCAGCCTGATGACCTAGAGGCCGGAGAGGGAGTATAAGTGACAGCATGGCTAAAATAATGCAGGCCTTCCTACAATACATATAGAAAAAGGGAACTTTTCAGCTCACTGTTTTGCTCCTCTCACACTTTATATTTTAATAAAGCTTTTAACAAAGATTAAGATTAATTTCCAAGCGGTCTCAAGAGGCAAACACTTTAATAAACGTTGTGACTAGTCTACTTGATTACATTGGGCAGGACAAAAAGAAAACATACTTCATTGAAAGGAGGGGAGGCTATGCTTGGTTTTTAATCAAAGAAAATGACATGGGGAACACACACATCGGTATTTTATGTTTCTAAATATGAAGTATACAGGCACCACATCTGGTTCCATGTACAGCACGGGTGGACAGGCTGTGTTTCTTCTGTCAAAACTCATGTTACAGGGATTACAGGCGTGTAGCTAGTAACAGATTGTTCACAATACAACTGTGATAAAATATACTAGTCCCCATCCCTCACAGCGAGTAAATTGGATAAACATGCCTACTTGATGTTACCTGTTGCCATGTGAGCAGCAGGTCAAGCATTGTCCTTTTTGTACACCCCTTTACAATGTTATGCTGTTACCATTAGGTGGCAACATTGCTCATACAGTCCTTGACTGTTGTTTGACTTTGAACATTATGACGTCTGTCCGAACTGGGCACCTTCACAGCATTGTTCCTGCAAAGTAGTCTTACCATTTTATATATGAGTTGTGACATGGCTCAGTGTTAAAAGTCAACAGAGTACAGATGTGTCCCTGCCAATACTGTATGTATGTACTGGTAGGTGTTACTGCACTGTTGGAGATAGAAACATAAGCATTTCGCGGCAACATGATAACATCTGCACAATATGTGGACGCAGCCTATAAGCTTTGGTTTGATGTGTCTGTATTGCATCAGATAACATACAATCATGTCATTTTCCTTATGTCACACACGTTGGCTAACGGGGATCCTAATAAAATACAAAATATTGTTCAGTACAATTCTTTAACACGGTATCCTGTAGCTTCCTGACTAATTGATTTATAATGCCGTTATATATTACAACCCAACCAGACTAAAACAAAGGGGAGGTATAGCCTACAATTATGCAAAAGCAGCACTATGACTGTGTGACTGACTTCGTCCTCAATCAAGGCAGTCAACAGACTACTCAAATTACAGTCATCTAACAGGAAGTATAGATTTGTGTGGTCAGATGCCTTTCCTCCTCTATCGCTCTATGATGCACCTCACATGCACAACGTACACACACACACACACACACCTTTGTGCAAAGGATTTACCAGAGACGCTGATGTGACGTCAACCAAATGAAAAAAGTATTGCCATGGAAACCCATTTCCCCAGTTTTATTAACATGATCTCACAAACACATCAGTGAATTAGGTTTCTTTACCTTAACACTGAATCACTTTAGCACGTTGTCTTATCGCGTAGGCCTATTGGTGTTCATGTAGACTATGCCTGTGGCCATAAGTTAGTTTTAGAAATGACATGAGTTACTTGCAGCAAAACATTGTGTGTGTAGATGTTTGTTGAATAAATTGCAGGCCCTACAGACTGTAGGGAATAGAGTTCGCCAGCTTGTAGTCCTAAAAGTGTGAAATGATTTACCACTGGTTCGTTCAGCCATTCCTATAGGGAAAATGAACAACAATCCCCTACCGTTGGGCCCTTGACCAAGGCCCTTATCCTCACAACATGCTTTCCATCCAGGGGCACTGCACTGCAGCTTGACCCTGTGCTCCTTTCAACTGTGTATCTGTGTGATGTGTTCATGGGGTTGACAAATAAAGAGCGCAGAAGACACATTTCTGTTGTTCACTGTAACTATGGACAATAAAGTTGTATTGTATTGAATTTGCTCAATGGCCCTTTGTAATTACTGTGATCTGCTATCAGAGCGCAGGTGATTTTTGTGTAGCCTAATATTGTTATTTCCAAACCACCTAAATCTAAGTCGTTAGACTATGCTACATAAATAAGATAACAGGAGTTGTCTAGTTCCAGTCATTCAAATGCTTGATACAGTATGTTACCTTCACATCTTTTATATGATCCTAGTAAATGAATCTGAGATTTGTTGTTTGGATAACAGTGTGTATGGTACGTAGTGTGTGTGTACAGTATGTAACGCTGTAACATTATCTTGATTGTCCAGTAAATGCCTCTGAGCCTTTTTAAGAAAAACACCACAGATGGCTTTCAATGTATCGTATGCTTCCTCTCTTTTCACGGTTGATGATGCGTTGCCTGACAATCTAAACAGTGGTTTATATGGGATGAGGAGCAGAGAAGCCAAGGCTGTAGGGCTGCAGAGTGTCTGCCACTGCATTGAGGCTGCCTGCTGTCACTGGGCTGGCTCACAGTGTTTACAGTGTGACGGGGGGGAATCCTAGGAGGGGGATATTTTTAGCTCTGCTTTCATCATTCCTCTCTGTTGTTCTGCGCAGCATGGAGGGAGGGAGGGAGGGAGGGAGGGAGGGAGGTAGGGAGGGAGGGAGGGAGCTGCATTCTAATGACTATGAAAGGGATCTGGATGGTGGCTATGAAACAACATTTTCTTTAAGTGTGTGTGTGTGTGTGTGTGTGTGTGTGTGTGTGTGTGTGTGTACGGGTTGGAAGGCTGCTATGAAGCAAAGGGGCGACTGGTAGCCTCTGCTGTTCTGCTCTTGAGCAAGGCAGTTAACCCAAAACAACAACTGCTCCTCTGCACCGATGCCGTGGACGTGAATTAAGGCAGCCTCTGATTCAGACGGGTTGAGTTAAATGCGACAGACACATTTGGGTTGAATGCATTCAGTTGTGCAACTGACTAGGTATCCCCGTTCCTTCTGTCAAGACTCTCCCTCACTCTCTCTATAGAAGCTTTGATGGTTCTGTAAATACATGGAACGAGCTGGGAATTGGGATGGGAACCCCTGTCTTGTCCCCCTCGCCTGAATTTCCATTTGTTTTTTTTGTTTTTTGTGGATGCTGTTCTCTCACTGTTTGTTTATGCCGCATTGCGAGCGAAACTGCGTCACATAATTTTAGGGTGACGTAATAGTGTTGGAATTGTATCTGTGAACGACTACTCGAACAAGCTATGTTTATTTTGTGTCTCGAAGAGAGTGAGACATTGGAACCCCAAGCAGTGTCAGGGTCTATTGTGAAGGTAGGCAGACATTATTATGTACCTTGTACTGCAGTCTTGCGTATTGCATTCTTGTGTAATGCATTCAGGGACACTCTCGCTGCCCTGACAGTGTTTTTCCTCTGGTTACCACAACAGACGGTAGTGTGATCAAAATATAGCTCCTTGTGCCATTTAACATTACGTAATATTCCCTTCATAAATCACTTTCAAACTCTACACTTCATAACAAACGATATTGACATACGAATGAAAAGGGTAATCCTCACTGTTTTTGAGGCCGCGGCCACACACACACACACACACACACACACACACACACACACACACACACACACACACACACACACACACACACACACACACACACACACACACACACACACACACAACCCCCAACCCCCAACCCCTTATGGAGGGCCATGGGAGAGAGTACTCAGGAAATGAGATACTAACCAATACCCTCCCTGCCTTCACCAGTCAGTCAGTCTTTCCTCTGTGTGTGTGTATTTTTGGATGTATTTGAAGTGAACCTTTAATGCGTCCTGAAGGAATTGCCATGGAGACAAATGGAAAAACAAGCAAATAATGGAATCAAAGTTCCCTCAGTGGATGCCTATTGTTAGACCTCTGGGCTCAGGGAAGAAAACAGACATACAGTATCTATCTGATATTAGAAACTGGGTGGTTTGAGCCCTGAATGGTGATTGGCTGACACCCTTGGTATATCAGACTGTATACCACGGGTATGACAAAACATCTAATTATGTTGGTAACCAGTTTATAACAGCAATAAGGCACCTCAGGTGTTTGTGGTATATGGTCAATATATCACGGCTAAGGGCTGTATCCACTCCTCTTTGCTTGGTGCATAATAACAGCCCTTAGCCGTGATATATTGGCCATATACCACACCCCCTCGGGCCTTATTGCTTAAATAAAGAGGGGTATGTTTTTGAACCTTCGCTCCTCCTCATTATTGACCTCTGTTCTGTTTGTCCATGTCTTTCAACTGGAAGCATCTGTTCTATATGAGGTCTTCATTTACACTTTAAGAATTCATAACAACAAACGTTAGCAAGCAGAACTATTTTTGGCTATTTTCGACAAGTCTGACCTCCAGAAATCAGCATGTGTTTGTCTGCCTGGACACGGCTGTTACAGGGCAGAACGCAGTGACAGGTAACAGAGCAGACTCTCTCTCTGTGAAAAGCTTTCTTCGTGAATAGGACCAGGCTAGATGGGTGACAGAGAGTCCCTGCAGTGAAAGCTAAATAGCCATATTACATCTTCAAAACACATTGGTTGCATCCCAAATGACACCCTATTCCCTATGTAGTGCACTACTTTTGACCAGGGCCCATTGTGCACTATATAGGGAATAGGATGCCATTTGGGAAGTACACATTGAGATTTTCCATTGTGTGATGAGAGTGCCGAGGTTGCTGGGCAGGCTTGCCAAGCCTCATGACTAAAAAATATCCTACTGGAGGCTGTTTGGGGGAAACTGTACATTGGATCTTTATCTTTCTTTTTGTCACCTCGTTTGCTCACCTCCAACCTCATCTCTCTTTCAATACTTTCTTTTCCCCATTCTCTGTCTCATTATATCCCAAACACACACATTTCAAAGGACAGTGTCATTTTAGTCATGGCTTTACCCAGTCAACAACACAGCCAGGGAATAAGTTCTAGTCCAATAGTACTGTTCTTATTGGTACACAGAGAAAACTGAGAGAGAGAAAAGAGGAGCCTGGGTAACATCATGTCATCCTTCTAAATACAGCTGCTCTCCTCTTGTTTGAATGTTCACAAATTTGATTTACAATGTGGAATAACAGAGCAGGTTAGGGCAGATGAGTCAGTTTCACAAAATAGAAGGAGCCCACTACTGTTTGTTCAGCTTATCCAGGAAGACAAATATAGGGATTTAGCAGTATATTCCCCTGCCAACTCCTGGTTTTTCTGAACTCAATGAACCCTGCCTCTGGGGTGGAAAAGAACCGAAAGCAAAGTGATCAATGGCCTCTGCATAGATTACAGTGCCAGGGCCTCTGCATAGATTACAGTGTACAGTGCCATGGCCTCTGCATAGATAACCAGTGTACAGTGCCATGGCCTCTGCATAGATTACAGTGTACAGTGCCATGGCCTCTGCATAGATTACAGTGTACAGTGCCATGGCCTCTGCATAGATTACAGTGTACAGTGCCATGGCCTCTGCATAGATTACAGTGTACAGTGCCATGGCCTCTGCATAGATAACCAGTGTACAGTGCCAGGGCCTCTGCATAGATTACAGTGCCAGGGCCTCTGCATAGATAACCAGTGTACAGTGCCATGGCCTCTGCATAGATTACAGTGTACAGCGCCATGGCCTCTGCATAGATTACAGTGTACGGTGCCATGGCCTCTGCATAGATTACAGTGTACAGTGCCATGACCTCTGCATAGATTACAGTGTACGGTGCCATGACCTCTGCATAGATTACAGTGTACGGTGCCATGGCCTCTGCATAGATTACAGTGCCATGGCCTCTGCATAGATTACAGTGCCATGGCCTCTGCATAGATTACAGTGTACAGTGCCATGGCCTCTGCATAGATTACAGTGCCATGGCCTCTGCATAGATTACAGTGCCATGGCCTCTGCATAGATTACAGTGCCATGGCCTCTGCATAGATTACAGTGTACAGTGCCATGGCCTCTGCATAGATTACAGTGTACAGTGCCATGGCCTCTGCATAGATTACAGTGCCATGGCCTCTGCATAGATTACAGTGTACGGTGCCATGGCCTCTGCATAGATTACAGTGTACGGTGCCATGGCCTCTGCATAGATTACAGTGTACAGTGCCAGGGCCTCTCCATGGATTACATTTATAGTAAATGCACTTAAATTACACTGCATATATTTAATTGCACTTACATTTCTCTTCCAGATAATCCTGTATGTTTAGCTATCTGAACAATGTCAATTCTACTGCTGGCTGACCTAACTTGCCAATACAATGTGTCGTATAATCATGAATTAAACTGTACTTTGGCGTCTAAAATAGAAATGCATATGTGAAACAGTCTGCACTGACTCCACACAAAGACACATAAACATAAGTAGGCAGACACACATAGGCACACATAGGCAGGCACATACACACACGCGCACGCACGCACGCACGCGCACGCGCACGCACGCACACACACACCTATGAAATAATTGCGCTGAAGGGGATGGATGCTGTTTTACGGGCTCCTAACCAACTGTGTTATTTTGTCTGTTTTTTTCTCATTGTTTGGAACTTATTTTGTACATAATGTTGCTGCTACCATCTCTGGGCAGCAGGTAGCCTCGTGGCTAGAGCATTGGGCCTGTAACTGAAAGGTTGCTAGATTGAATATCTGAGCTGACAACGTGAAAACCTGTTGTTCTGAACAAGGCAGTTAACCCACTGTTCCTAGGCTGTCATTGTAAATAAGAATTTGTTCTTAACTGACTTGCCTAGTTAAATAGATGTTTAAAAAGTATATTTATGACTGAAAAGGGTTTCTGGATATCAGAACAGCGATTACTCACCTTGAACTGGACAAAGTCTTTTCTTTAATGTGTCCAACATGAAGGATATACTGCTTTTCCAAGACCAGGTCCAAATCCCCGTCATTTGCGTGTTGAAAAGATGGAAATACAGGGGGCGGAGATCGGGGTGACTTGTGAGAATTCGTAGGCGAGTGTGTAACCCGCCTCTACCATCCGTTCTATTGGCCAACGTGGAATCACTGGAAAATAAACTGGATGATCTTCGCTCGAGACCTTCCTACCAACGGGGCAGAGTCGTGGCTGAATGACGACATGGATAATATACAGTTGGCTGGGTTTTGTGTGCATCGGCAGGACAGAACAACTACGTCTAGATAAGATGAGGGATGGGTGTGTGTGTCTATTTGTCAATAACAGCTGGTGTGCGATGTCTAATATTAAAGAGGTCTCGAGGTATTTCTTGCCTGAGGTAGAGTACATCATGATAAACTGTAGAGCACACTATCTACCAAGATTTTTCATCTATATGTTTCATCTATATTTATATAAATACATTTAAACTCAGTTTTTCACAATTCCTGATATTTAATCCTAGCAAAAATTCCCTGTTTTAGGTCAGTTATGATTACTACCTTATTTTAAGAATGTGAAATGTCAGAATAATAGTAGAGAGAATTATCTATTTCAGCTTTAATTTCTTTCATCACATTAATATTTGGTAGCATTGTCTTCAAATTGCTTAACTTAGGTTAAAAGTGTTGGGTAGCCATCCACATGCTTCCCTCAATTAGTTGGGTGAATTTTGGCCTATTCCTCCTGACAGAGCTGGTGTAACTTAATCAGGTTCAGGCCTCCTTGCTCACACACACTTTTTCAGTTCTGCCAACAAACGTTCTATGGGATTGAGGTCAGGGCTTTGTGATGGCCACTCCAATACCTTGACTTTGTTGTCCTTAAGCCATTTTGCCACAACTTTGTAAGTATGCTTGGGGTCATTGTCCATTTGGAAGACACATGTGCGACCAAGCTTTAACTTCACTGATGCCTTGAGATGTTGCTTCAATATATGGGTTGGCAGGGTAGCTTAGTGGTTAGAGCGTTGGACTAGTAACCGAGAGGTTGCAAGTTCAAATCCCCGAGCTGACAAGGTACAAATCTGTCATTCTGCCCCTGAACAGGCAGTTAACCCACTGTTCCTAGGCCATCATTGACAATAAGAATTTGTTCTTAACTGACTTGCCTAGTTCAAAAAAAGTAAGAAATATACACATAATTCTCCTCACTCATGATGCCATCTATTTTGTGAGGTGCACCAGTCCCTCCTGTCGCAAAGCACCCCCACAACATGATGCTGCCACCCCCGTGCTTCCCAGTTGGGATGGTGTTCATTGGCTTGCAAGCCTCCCCCTTTTTCTCCAAACATACCGATGGTCATTATGGCCAAACAGTTCTATTTTTGTTTCATCAAACCAGAGGACATTTTTCCAAAAAGTGCGATGTTTGTCCCCTAGGGCAGTTGCAAACCGTAGTCTGGCTTCTTTATGACGGTTTTGGAGCAGTGGCTTCTTCCTTGCTGAGCTGCCTTTCAGGATATGTCGATATAGGACTCGTTTTACTGTGGATATAGATATCTTTTGTACCTGTTTCCTCCAGCATCTTCACAAGGAACTTTGCTGTTGTTCTGGGATTGATTTGCACTTTTACCACCAAAATACGTTCATCTCTAAGAGACAGAACGCGTCTCATTCCTGAGCGGTATGACTGCTACGTGGTCCCATGGTGTTTATATTTGCGTACTATTGTTTGTACAGATGAATGTGGTACCTTCAGGTGTTTGGAAATTGCTCCCAAGGATGAACCAGACTTGTGGAGGTCTACAATTTATTTTCTGAGGTCTTGGCTGATTTCTTTTGATTTTCCCATGATGTCAAGCAAAGAGGCATGGAGTTTCAAGGTACGCCTTGAAATACATCCACAGGTCCACCTCCAATTGACTCAAATGATGTCAATTAGCTTATCAGAAGCCTCTAAAGCCATGACATCACTTTCTGGAATTTTGCAAGCTGTTTTAAGGCACAGTCAATTTAGTGTATGTAAACTTCTGACCCACTGTAATTGTGATACAGTGAAATAATCTGTCTGTAAACAATTGTTGGAAAAATGACTTGTGTCATGCACAAAGTAGAAGTCCTAACTGTCTTACCAAAACTATAGTTTGTTACAAGAAATTTGTGGAGCGTTTTTTTTTGTGGAACAAGTTTTTTTTTACTTCAACCTAAGTGTATGTAAACTTTTCACTTCAAATGTATGTAATATTACTCACCTCATATGTAAATACTGTACCTTATACCATCTATTGCACCTTTCCTATGCCACTCGGACATTGCTCATCTAGATATTTATATGTACATATTCTTATTCCATTCCTTTAGATTTGTGTGTATTAGGTAGTTGTTGGGGAATTGCTAGATTACTTGTTAGGTTTTACTGCACTGTCGGAACTAGAAGCACAAGCATTTCGCTACACTCGCATTAACATCTGCTAACCATGTGTATGTGACCAATACAATTTGATTTGATTTGAATTAATTCAGTATCCACTCCGCTCGTTATAGAATTGGATGGTCATTAGGTTCAGATGGGAATTTGAAAAAAATGTAGGCGGACTAAATCTATTTCCTGTTGAAATGTGGTAATTCTCTGATGGCAATGTTGTGGTTTGTCAGATTATGTGCTTGTATTATAGAAGTACAGAACATTCTCTGCCAGAGAGAGAGAGAAAGAGGTAGAGAGGGAGGGAGAGAGAGAGAGAGAGAGAGAGAGAGAGAGGTAGAGATGCCGAGAGGAAGAGAGGGAGAAAGGGAGGGAGAGTGAGAGAGGGCAGGAGAGAGAGTGGGAGGGAGGGGGAGAGGGGAAGAGAGAGAAAGAGAGATACAGCGAGAGAGAGAGGTACAGCAGGAGATAGAAAGGTACAGCGGGAGGGAGAGGTTCAGCAGGAGAGAGAGAGGGAAATGACAATGTGAGAAGTGAGCACTCTAATCAGAGAGAAAAATTATTAACTTCGGTTGTGACAAGATCCCATTAGAGTGGACCCATTAGAGTGGACTCGTATCAGGCCAGAGCAGGATTCAATCATACAGGTAATCTACTCTGGATGTGTGTGTGTGTGTGTGTGTGTGTGTGTGTGTGTGTGTGTGTGTGCTAGCCAGACCAAAAATTACAATATATTATTTCCCCCTTCTTATCAAATGGACAATCATAGTTCCAGCCAACAACCGTACAGGGTATCAGTTCTAATGCACTGTGGTGAAACCACCGGCTAAAGTCAGCTGTCTGGAGATGAATACACAAATATATTCTGTTGTATTTTCCCTGCCAACCATGGGTAGGTGGCACAAATGGAGCATTTGAATGAAAAACTGCTGAGACACTGTGATCCAGGAGGGAGACAGGCTGGCAGAGCAGTGCCAAGGTTTCCCACACGGAGCAGAGCCTACACAGTACACACCGCATCTGTCATTCGCCTTATCGTGATTCATTTAAGAAACATTGAATTCTTTACGATAAACGTTCTTGTATGTGTCTTCCATTCTGGTCATCTACATTTTAGCATGACTGCAGAGTAATGGCTCCAGTGGGTGTTTGGTTCAAATCTCAAGTAGAGTGATATTTGTGTACTGGTGGCGGAGTCAGATTCAGGAGAGCAGAGTGTTGTGAACAGGCGCACACTTTATTCAGGCTGGAGTGAACTAACAGACGGACGCAAACTGTGTCAAAACCTCCAGAAAAAGGCAAAAGTGCAAAGTGCGAAAAAACACTCACCAAAGCTAATGTACCAAATGAACATACAACGTCCACAAACACGGAAACACAGCCTGGCGCGTCACAATAACCACATAACAATAAACAATTTCACACAAAGACATGGAGGGGAACAGAGGAATAAATGCATGCAGTGTGATTAGATAATGAAAGCCAGGTGTGTATGGAACAAGACAAAACAAATGGAAATAGGAAAAATGGAGCGGCGATGGCAAGAAAGCCGGTGACGTCAACCGCCGAACATCGCCCGAAAAAGGCAAGGGGCCGACTTTGGGGGAAGTCGTGACACTTCTACAGCTGGCATGAAACTGTGTGCTTTACTCCACTGCTGGGATTATCAATGGTTTCATAAATTCATGATTAGAATCAAAATGTAATTTTTTGGGGAAAACATAGCAATTGATTTTGTATCTACCCTTCCTCTGGAAGTGATTACCCAAATGCCATCATGTTTATTTGATGTTGATTGGCTGGCAAGGCAGCCCGATTATGGTGCAAGAGTGTTTATGTAATTTGGTAAACTACTTGATTGGGTTTTTAATGACTGCTGTTTACCAGGCTGACCAGATGGCTCAAAAAAAGACAGAGAAATTCAATTACACTTTAGCTTGAGTGCATGTGTCTCTTCTGTCACACAGTGTGTTTTAAAGACCATCTGCAGCCATGTTGCCTTTTAGAGGAGTTGAAGAACGTGACCCACACTCAAATATGATGAAATATGATTTTTTGATCATGAAACTGTTATTGCTTTATAAACCTTTCCTATACCATGAAGCTTTTATGTATGTGTATATTGTGGGTATGGCAATATGTTGTGTACATAATAGCTGTATAATGTTAATATGTCCATCCATGAATCTACTGTGATGTTTGATTAGCGTTCGTCATGGTTTTTCATATTTTCCTGGTTTTATAGACGTGCAACACATCGCATCGTTATGCACGTGTCCGTCCACTGAGATGTTTGCCAGAATGTTGGCCTCCTCCTTCTCTGCTCCGCCAAATCCAGGGAGATTACCGTTGTTATGGTTATGGTAGGTTGCTGATGTCATCCAGCCAGGTTGTCGGGTTGGACAAAGTGGGCAGTGTGACTCCCCCTCCTTTCCCTCCTCCCCCTCCGTTTCCTCTTCGATCACCCACCCCATTTCCTCTCTCTCCTTCCCCTGTTCCCTTCTTTCCATCCCCTCTCCAGTGAGGAAACCAAAACATCACCGCTGGCTACCACGTCATTGATAAATAGTAAGGTGATTAAAATGTGATTCAGATTTTGCTGTCCTCCTCTTCATCTCTCTAACATTATTAATATTATAAGTCATGCCAATATGAAGAATTGGAAAAACAAAACAAGTGGGTTGTTTGGGGTGAATTTCTCTCTTCTTTTCCCACCTCCCTTTCAATTGGTAATCAAGTGGCCTCCATAATGAGCATTGGAAGCATGGTAATCACGTTATGGCCATATATACTGTAATGGGAGGGCTGGACAGACAGGGTGCATATTTATTAGGGGGCAGCGGGAATACATCAATACTTGTTTTTTTTTTTAAATTTTTTTATTTTACCTTTATTTAACCAGGCAGGTCAGTTAAGAACACATTCTTATTTTCAATGACGGCCTGGGAACAGTGGGTTAACAGTGGGTTAACTGCCTGTTCAGGGGCAGAACGACAGATTTGTACCTTGTCAGCTCGGGGGTTTGAACTCACAACCTTCCGGTTACTAGTCCAACACTCTAACCACTAGGCTCCGTAAGTGGAAACACAAGAACATTTTCCTAGGATGCTTTTCTAACCAAGGGTGTCAAGCTTGTTTTGTTTCCATTCATTTGGACATTAATCCAGGCAGTTCATCGTCCATTACGTCTCACCGTATTTTTCCCCTTGCAACATGAGTCTTGGTATATGATTGATTGATTTGATTTATTTTATTATTAAAGTGTCATGCATCTTCAGGATGCCCAGCCCACATGGGCTTATAAGATACTGTATTTGCTGTAGCAAAATAAAATGATCATGTCTATACACTGGGTATACAAAAAATGAGCAACATCTGCTCTTTCCATGACAAAGACTGACCAGGTGAATACAGGCTAAAGCTATGATCACTTATTGATGTCACTTGTTGAATCCACATCCGTGTAGATGAAGAGGAGGAGACACGTGAGACATAGATTGTGTGTGTGTGCCATTCAGAGGTTGAATGGGCAAGTCAGAATATTAAGTGCCTTTGAACAGAGTATGGTAGTAGCTGCCAGGCGCACAGGTTTGTATCAATAACTGTAACGCTGCAGTCAAAAGTTTGGACACACCTACTCATACAAGGGATTTTCTTTGTTTTTCCTATTTTCTACATTGTAGAATAATAGCGAAGACATTAAAACTCTGAAATAACACATATGGAATCATGTAGAAATTGCCCAAAAAAGAGTTCAACAAAGTAACCACTATAAGGGCACAAGGCGAGTCCCATACTCAGACACAGGAGGCAGATGGTTGAGCTCCGATATTTATATTACACAAGGGATTGGCAAAAGGCAGGCTGGGTACAGGCAAGAGCTCATAAACCAGGTCAGAGTCCAAACAGTACAAAGGGGTTAGACAGGCTCGAGGTCAAGACAGGCAAGGGTTCAATAACCAGGTCCGAGTCCAAACAGTACAAGGCGTTTGTCAGGCTCGAGGTCAGGGCAGGAAGAATGGTCAGGCAGGCGGGTTCGTGTCAGGACAGGCAATGGTCAAAATCAGGAGAACTAGGAAAAAACAGAGACTGGGAAAAAAATAGGAGCTAGGAGATAAACATTGGTTGACTTGGCAAACAAGACGAACTGGCACAGAGAGACAGAAAACACAGGTATAAATACACCGGGGATGATGAGCGACACCTGGAGGGGGGTGGGGTCAAGCACAAAGACAGGTGAAACAGATCAGTGTGACAGCCGCGCTTTGCCTTGATGACAGCTTTGCACACCCTTGGCATTCTCTCAACCAGCTTCAACTGGAATGCTTTTCCAAAAGACTTGAAGGAGTTCCCACATATGCTGAGCACTTGTTGGCTGCTTTTCGTTCACTCTGCGGTCCAACTTATCCCATCCCATCTCAATTGGGTTGAGGTCGGGTCATTGTGAAGGCCAGGTCATCTGATACAGCACTCCATCACTCCCCTTCTTGGTCAAATAACCCTTACAGAGCCTGGAGGAGTGTTGGGTCATTGTCCTGTTGAAAAATAAATGATAGTCTCACTAAGTGCAAACAACGTGGGATGGCGTATCGCTGCCTAATGCTGTGGTAGACATGTTCCTTGAATACTAAATAAATCACTGACAGTGTCACCAGCAAAGCACCCCCACAACATCACACCTCCTCCTCCATGCTTCATGGTGGGAAATACACATCCAGAAATCATCCGTTCACCTACTCTGCGTCACACAAAGACACTGCGGTTGGAACCAAAAGTCTCACATGTCCATTGCCCCGTGTCTAATGTCCATTGCCCCGTGTCTAATGTCCATTGCCCCGTGTCTAATGTCCATTGCCCCGTGTCTAATGTCCATTGCCCCGTGTCTAATGTCCATTGCCCCGTGTCTAATGTCCATTGCCCTGTGTTTCTGGGCCCAAGTAAGTCTCTTCTTATTATTGGTGTCCTTTAGTAGTGGTTTATTTGCAACAATTCGACCATGAAGGTCTGATTCAAGCAGTCTCCTCTGTACAGTTCAAGGTTGAGATGTGTCTGTTACTTGAACCCTGATCTGATTCACCTGTCTTTGTGCTTGCCTCCACCCCCTCCAGATGTCGCCCATTTTCCCAGTATCCCCTGTGCATTTATACCTGTGTTCTCTGTTTGTCTATTGCCAGTTCGTCTTGTCTTGTCAAGCCTCCCAGCATGCTTTTCGTACTTTCTGTTCTTGAGCTCCTGTTTTCTAGTTATTCCAGGTTTGATCATTCTGCCTGCCCTGACCCTGAGCCTGTCTGCCGCTCTGTACCTTATAGACTCTGCCCTGTACTACCAAGCCCTGCCTGCCCTTGATCTGTCATTTGCTTGCCCCCTGTTTATATAATAAACGTCCATTATTCGAACTGTCTGCATCTAGGTCTTTTCCTGATAGTATGAACTGGCATTGACAGTCCCAGCAGACTCGACCAGCTCCGCAATGCTGTCTCCTCCCAAGGGGTATACCATTGGAAGGCACGAGGAGTTGCTTTGTGGTCTTATGGAAGGTTTCCAAACCTTAGCATAACGCCATGACCGCGCATTGAATTCATTGTTGGAGCAATCCCGCGGGTTGTCTGTTAGGCAGCCTACCACGACAGTAACCTCCCAGCCCCTCAGTAACCCGGCTGTTAGCTGAGCGTCTCTCCTGACCAGCCTTGCTTCCAGAGAATCCCGCTTACCTCCCACGGAAAGCTTCGCTGGAGAGTCTGGAACACGTCAGGCATTTCTCTCTCAGTGGTCCATCATCTTCGAGCTGCAGCCCTCCTCGTTCTCCTCAGACTGCTCGAAGATAGGGTACCTCATCATGTTGATGTCCGGGAGGGCTCTCGCCTGGGCTATGGCAGTGTGGGAACAACAGTCTGCCATGTGCTTCAGTCTGGAGGAGTTTGTGGCGGAGATGAAGAAGGTTTTTTTGATTCTCCGTTGTCTGGGAGAGATGCTACCCGGAAGTTACTCCAGCTTCGGCAAGACTCCTGCAGTGTGGCAGAATATGTTGTGGATTTCTGCACGCTGGTTGGCAAGAGTGCCTGTAACCTGGAATCCCTGTTTGACACATTCCTGCACGGATTATCGGAGGAAGTTAAGGACGAGCTTGCAGCCCGGGAAATGCCGACTGATCTCGACACGCTCATCGCCCTGACCATCCAGATCTAAGGGCAGCTAAGGGAACGTAGGAAGGAGAGGAGGTCCGATTACGGTCACAAAGGATTCCACCTCGCCTCAAAGGCATCCCGGAAGTCCACCGAAGTCTATGTTTCCGAGAGAATCCAAGGCTACCTGAGTTTCCCCGAGAGTCTCCGAAGTCTTTGCCTTTTCCCAAGCCGATGCAACTAGGCAGAGCTAGGTTTAAACGTTTACACAGGTTTAACATAAAGAGTTGTCTGTATTGCAGGACTACTGGTCATTTCGTTGCCATACCTGTCCACTAAAAGACCAGGCTCACTGGTAGGGGCGGGTACTCAGTTGGGCCATACGGAGATCTTTCCTTGTCCAATTACTTTCATCCCTCTCCATGCCATCCTGCTGTGGGGGAACCAGTCAAAATCTCTCCAGGTAAAATCTCTCAGTTTTATGGACACTACCCTGGTGTCAGAGCTGGGTATCCCCACTCAGTTCCTCTCCATTCCCATGGATGTAAGAGCGCTGGACGGTCGCTCTATAGGCAGGGTCACCCACAATACCACCCCCATCAACCTGCGAGTGTCAGGGAACCACAGCGAGGCTATACAGTTCATGCTTATTAAGCCTCCTCAGGTTCCTATAGTATTGGGATTCTCTTGGCTCCAAAACCCTGCACCCGTGTATCGACTACCGAGGCCTCGATGACATCACAGTTAAGAGCCGCTAAACCCTCATCTCCTCGGCCTTCGAGCCACTCCAGGGGCTTTAGACATTACAGAGTAAATTCAATGGACCAAGTCATCTCTCTCTCCTATCTCCTCTCTCTCTCTCTCTCTCTCTCTCTCTCCCTCTCTCTCTCTCTCTCCCCTCTATCTAAGCATTGTTTGTGCATGTTAATGTTGTCCTGAGGAACGAGTATGTTTTGTATTGTGTGCATGTAAAATGAAAATGAAGTGGGTTGATTTGAATGTCAAATTTGAGGAAGTACCCACTGTCATTACATTTTGAATGTCAATCCCATTTCAATTCAGTGCATTCAGGAGGAAGTCTGGTTAAATACTTCCCTTCAGTCTATTGTTATCTGCCTGGCTGTGGTTGTGTTGCAGGACTGCCCTCTTCAATTTTGTCCTTGAAAAGCCAGGTGCAGCTTAACGCAGTAATTCAAAAGTGTGTTTCAGGAGCAGATAAAAAACTATCTACAAGACTACATGAAGACTGCATGATACAACAGGGGTGGAAAGAGACACAAATGCTGTGTAGTACTATTGTTGCACCTGCTACAGATGAGGTAGCAGCCTTCTAAGAACTGTCCCCTCCCCTCTCTCCCTCTGTTCTCCCCCTCCCTCCCCTCCCTCTACACTCAAACTCTGTTTCTCTTTCCACCTCCACAACACCGGCCTCTCAATAAACAGAAGCATCTTCTGTTCAGTCACTCCATGCAAATATACACAACCCACAAACCCCCAACAGAGGTGATTAAGAGAGGAGCAAACTCCCTGGATGGTCTGGATGGATTCTCAGCTGCTGTTGCAGCCAAGATGTTAGTAAAAACAATACGAGGATCTGTGGAAAAAGCATTGATATGATTTAACCTACTGTAACTAAACAAGGCCCAACACTATGCTTGGTTACATTACCAGCTAAACAACGGTTATCTATGGAACTGTAGATGGAAATCCCTCATTGGGTTATTTTTACATTGGACTACCCACACAAACAAAACAATGATAAAATCTTAGGCAGAATGGGCAATCTCACCAATCTGATAAGGAGTGTCACATGCAAATGTGGGTGTTACTTGACTGTTTTGTTACATGTGATGTTTTTGCTATGCACATTATAAAGTGGTGAACCAAGTGTCAGCAACACCAGTAAACCAATCATAAAGCTTTACAGTTGCCCCTCCAGGTGCTTTATCTTGAGTCTTGACAACCTCTGCAATATCGAACCAATTGCATTTTTATTAAAGAGGTAATATATTAAACTTGGATGCGTGGTGAAATGAGACACACACACACACACACAGTTTTATGACCCCCTAGCATAGCTTCCTGTCTTTCTAGCCGTCCTGTTCCCATGGGGCGTCCCGGGCCCTGGCTGCTCGATATGCCAGATATGGATCTGCAATGTATCTGCATGGCTGGGGCCAGACTGGCTCGTCATTCTGCTGGGAGACTCATGCGTTATCACAGGCAGAGGCATGGATCTACTCTGGTGGGGGATACACGTATTGTTGCACACATAGACGGGCTGGCTGACAACTTCACAATGATGCTGGCGCATCGATAAGGCAGAAAGCCGCGTGGTGTTATGATTCTGAATAGTCAGATCCCACTGGGCACACACTGGTTGAATCAACGTTGTTTCCACGTAATTTCAATGATATTGCATTGACCCAAATGGAATAGATGCTGAATTGACATCTGTGCCCAGTGGGATAGATAGAAACCATGACAAGAAGCTGCCATGTGGAGAAGCTGCCATGTGGGGAATCCTAAGTGACTCGTTTCAGCTAATTGTATAATGTTCTTGATACCATGTGTTGTTTTAAAGTGTTTTGGCTCATGTCGTGTCTATGCTAATATGGCAAAACATTGGCTAACTAGCTAACCAACTAGCTAACCAACATTAAGTGCTCATTGTCCAAATGCATATGTTTTCAATAAACATTTGGAGACTAAATATAGTTCACATGTTGTCAACAATCTAAGCCAACCCTGTCTGTTTTGACCAATAATTGTGCACACTTCAGTTTGTTTGCTAAACAACCAACCATCTATAGACTCCCATATTCCATCTGGACACGCCCCCTCTCCTTTCCATTCACAGCACCAGAACTTCCTCTGCTGATCACCATTTCTCTCCTCTGGTATATAACTAAGCAGCTAGTTTAACCTCAGTGTATGTTCAGCGTTTATGGTGGCATGGGCGGCCCAATTCCTTACCTTTTGTTGTGCGTGAACTGACTCAATTAAGTACCTTGTATTGTGTAATTGTAATATATAACCTGTGTACATTTATGTTCGTCAGCTCATAGTTTGACCTAATGTCTGCATTGGCCTAGTACATTTTCAGCAGTGCAGCATATAATATGCTATGTTTATCATAGGTTGTGTATTACTATATCATGTTGCCATAGATTTTAAATGAGTATTCTACTTCCTGTGTGAAGCCTACTTTATATAATCCAGTTGTTAGTTATGGCAATGGTCAGTAATGTATGCGAATATGTTGTCTGCCCTTTCTACCCTCCAGAACCACCTCTGAAACCTCACTCACCGACCATACAAGCCATTTAATATCTGATCCTGTTTCCTTGTGCTGTGCCATTGTTTGTCAGTTAGTAAATACCTTGAACCGGAAACCTTGTCTTCAAACAGCATTCCTGCATTATTACAGATGCACCATAGTGGCAATATCACTCTTCAACCTAGCCTAACATACACTGTAGTCCTTTTCTTTAAATGCATTGATTTTACTTGATTTCACCTTGTAGAACTAAGCAATAATACGATATGAATGTACAAACCCACGACTACTGTACCAACAAAAGCATCCCATGTCTCCCTGTACACACTAAATGCACCAATTCTAAGATGGCCCCTTTTCGCTAGATGGGAGTTTTATGCGAGGGTTTCCCCAAACTCGTTTTTTTTTCCGTCCTAGCATTACACAGCTGATTCAAATCATCAAAGCTTGATGATGTGTTGGTTATTTGAATCCCCTGTTTAGTGCTGAGGCAACAACCAAAACGTGCACCCAGAGGGAGCCTCAGGACAGAGTTTGGGAAACCTTTCGATGACCTACACTTGACCGTCTGACTGAACCCTCCTCCTCCAGGTCTGCTCTCTCTGTGGTCCAGTCAGAGCTGTCAGGGAACCATGCTGTTCTACCGTGTGTTACTGGGATTACTAGAGATCTGACACACACACATGCACATTTTCAACGCACACATATACTGTATGTATGTGTATACTTTACATAAGCACGCACATAGGATAAAACATGCAAATCCACACACAAGACATGACATTCACTGTGCAGGAAGAAGCACAAGGCCGTAGATCAACAGGATGTATAGGGAACATAGGGATTGTCACGTTCGTTGTATGGATGAGACCAAGGCGCAGCAGGATGTGAATACATCTTCTATTTTAATGAAACAAAGATCACTTCAACAAACATACAAAACAAACGTGCCGCTATCTCGAATATGTGCAGCCACAGGCAACTAATACATAGACAATCACCCACAAATTACCCAAGGAATATGGCTGCCTAAATATGGTTCTCAATCAGAGACGACGATACACAGCTGCCTCTAATTGAGAACCAATCTAGGCAACCATAGACATACAAAACACCTAGACTAGTAAACACCCCCATAAACATACAAAAACCCTAGACAGTACAAAAACACAACAAACCACCCCTTGTCACATCCTGACCTACCCAAAACAATAAAGAAAACAAAGATAACTAAGGTCAGGGCGTGACAGGGATGATGTATAGAGCACTGTTCTCCAACCCTGTTTCTGGAGAGCCACCGTCCTGTAGGTTTTCACACCAACCCTAAACTAGCGCACCTGATTCTAATAATTAGCTGGTTGATAAGCTGAATAAGGTTAGTTACAACTGGGGTTGGAGCTAAAAAACCTACAAGAGGGTAGCACTCCAGGTTCAGGGTTGGAGAGCCCTGGTGTAGGGACACACAAGCCCTGTTACAACAGCTGCAGGTTCCTTTCCCAACTACTGAGCCTTTACGAGTATCACACCACACTGACTGCACAATGAGTCAGACTGGTCATAAGCACGAGTCTGCTACTCCGCACCATGCACTTTGTTGTCAAGTAGTAGTATTGTGTGTGTGTGTGACTTAGAAAACAGAAACAATATTAATTGTTAAATGAAACTGTGTGGTTTCTGGTTTGTGATGTTGTCGGTGTTACACTGGAAATAAAGAAGAGAGACTTGAGAATAGGAACCCGACAGGAAGTGAAACAGCATGTTACAGAGAAAAGAAGAGAGAGAAGCCCTGCAGAGCCCTGTCTCAACTACGTCAAACAGCCACTATTATGGACAACATCCACAGGGAACACACACACACACACACAAAAATATATCCCAATACATATATCCATTGTCACATATGTCTGTATATACGTTTTACTGCTATATATTTATTTTCTTATATGTATAGTACATCAGGTCTGTTTATCCGGTTCTTGTTCTACACCTCAACCCATACAGTAGTTGGTTTTGACACCCTATTCCCTATATTGTGATTAAGTGCAGAATAGGGTGCCATTTGTGACGCTCCCCAGAGCAGTTGTGTGTTGTGCTTTAGAGTGGGTGTTGTGGGGGAGGCAGGTGGTCTCTGCTTAGTGCGGTGACAGTTCTGTAGCATTCTGAGAAAACCACCTTGTCAGCCACGCCTCCCAAAAGGACACCTTCCCAAGACGGTTAGACAGTTAAAGGTCGTCAACCACCGAGTCTGCAAACACACACACACACACCCTCATTAGGCTGCGGGAGGTTAGCTGGATCGTGAGAGAGTCTTGAACAGCACAACTGTGAATCATAATTGATTAATTTGAATTTATAAAATCATAAAAGTAGCAGGCCGCTCAAACATTACAAAATGGTTGAAGATACAAAGACTGGAGGTTTATATCCATTGTCCTCTTTGGCATTACTCGATTCAGTTAAAATCAACAGGGAGTACCAATTACAAATAGGAACCATTTACAGCAATTCCAACCGCACAGGGGGGCCTGTTTTTAAGTCTCCTCGTGAAAGAATACCCCTCGGTTTACCGAACAACTTCAATGACTAAATTATCTGAACAGAGGTAAAAAAATACCTGGGAATTCATGACATATAGTAAGATGAAGAAACAGTACTCTGAGCCGCAGCTCCATACTAAGGAGCAGATAAAAAACTATCTACAGAACTGATACTACTGTGTATACTGGTTGTTGGGCGGCATGGGGGGTGTGTGTGTGTGGGGGGGATGCAATCAATTTGTGTAAATTCTCCAGAGATCAAATAATATTTAGACAAAATAATGTTGCAGGAATGTTTGAAACAATATCAGAACAATCTGACATGGTGGGTGTCAAAATCCTCTTTCTTGTTCTTTTTGAGGTGGAACGACCCAGAGGAGAGCTATACTGTAATTGCAGTTTTTGCCAAAAAATAAAGACCGAAAGAAAGTACAAGCCAGACAAAAACGGTCTGCTTTTGATCAGGCAGGAGGGGCGGAGCACTCTGAAGCTATTTTTATCCCTTTTGTCTACCTCTCAAATGAAGCAATGGACCGTTGGTATTACTAATGCCCCCTACATCAAGCTCCCTAACGCTACAGAAACAGGAGATGGGCTCCTGCCTAATGCCCTAAGGTTTTACTTAGGGCACCCATGGCATAGGGCTGTTCACTCTGTCTGCTATTGCTCTGCTACTGCTCTGCTACTGCTCTGCTACTGCTCTGCTATTGCTCTGCTGCTACTGCTCTGCTACTGCTCTGCTACTGCTCTGCTACTGTTCTGCTACTGCTCTGCTACTGTTCTGCTTTAATGAATCTGAACAAACGTTCAGTTTAAGATTAATTGGCAAAAATGCAGTAAAAAGAGATGGCTGTATAGAAAAGTCAGAGATAGAAAGAGGGGGGCCAATACATTAATGGCATGTTTAGACTTAAGATAAAACTTACACACAGGATGTTGTGTGGGTGGGTAGTGGGGTGGGGGGTGGGGGTCGGAGGTGGGGGGGTACAAGGGAGGGGGGTCGGAGGCACTGTCACAAAACAGTGTTGATGAGAGAGATATAAAGAGAGAGAGTGAGGGAAGGAGAGAGGGTGATGGAGAGATTGGGAGTGTGAACAGCTCAATGTAAACAGGCTGTCAGAAAAGAAAGTGCAGGGACATTGTCACCCTGCAGAGGCTGGGAAGAGAATCACATAGTATCTGCAGAGCAACACTCACCAGGGCAGAGAGCGGGAGAGAAGAGAGGGGGAGGGCAATGACCAGGGAGAGTCCACGACAGTGAGAGAGAGAAAGAGAGAGCAAAAGCAAGAGAGAGAGAGAGAGAGGGAGAGAGAGAGAGGGAGAGAGGGGAGAGAGAGAGAGAGGGAGAGGGAGAGAGAGAGAGAGAGACAGAGAGACAGAGAGACAGAGAGAGAGAGAGAGAGAGAGAGAGAGAGGGGGAGGGAAGAAAGGCTTAATTAATTCAGGCTGGATGGGAGGGAGGGATGTTGCTGCCTCTACCATGGCTCCGGTGCCTGTGCTGTGCCTCTCTGTGTAGCTGGAGCGGTACTGTGTTGCTGTAGCTGCTGTGAGAGGCTGCTCACTGCTCTGCCCACGGGGAAAGCGAGACCCATGCCCCGGCCGGCTTGGAAAGGACTCCCTTTCAACCCATACTGAAGAAAACATCACACACAGGGATGGGCAGAGGTAGGAGACAAGCTATGTTTCACTCTCTCTCTCTCTCTCTCTCTGATGATGTCGCTGTGTTCATTTCTGTTTCTCTGGTTTTTTTATCCTGGTTTCTCTCTCACTCTCTGTTTATATCCCTGTTTCTCTCTTTTTGTTTCTCTCTCTCTGTTTCTTTCTCTATCTGTTTCTTCATGTTTCTCTCTCTCTCTCTTCGCGGAAGATCATTCTCCATTGATCATTGCTTTCTGACCAGGCTTTGGCAACTTTCTCGCTCTTGCCATTAAGACCTGTGTCACTGGAATGTGTGTGTATGTTTATTTGTCCTTCCATGTCCCTTCACTTTCAATCTTTCTGTGTTATCCTACATGTATAGCAGCATGTTGATCATCTGGTTGTTGTGGTCAGTTTCTTAGTGACAATGTGTGGGCTTGTGCTGATTGTGGATGTGATGGATGTATGGGGAGATAATCAAACACGGATCCTCGGTCATTCCACTGAACTCACCCTTACTGTCCTTTCTCTCAGAAACATTGAGACGGATTTAAGTTGACTATTTATTTCTTATGCTTCCTGGTCTGAGACACACAATCATGTTTTCAGACATATTTCTAAACTGTCTAAATATATATATACACACACACACAACTGTGAATCAACAGTACAGCGTTTTTGTCAAAGTTAATTTCCCTTGTGTTGTCTGAATAGTTGCCTTCTCATAAAAAGATTAGACTCCGGCACATTTTCACACACGCAAACACATGTAGGACATTCTTGAGAGAATTCATTGATAGCTGTCATAGATTATCAGTCCTCTCCTCCGTGTGTCAAGGCTGCTGCCAACGTTTACCTTGAGTTGTGCTCTCTCTTTCTCTTCTCTGTCTCTCTGTCTCTCTCTTCAATTCAATTCAAGGGGCTTTATTGGCATGGGAAACATGTGTTAACATTGCCAAAGCAAGTAAGGTATATAATATATAAAGTGAAATAAACAATAAAAATTAACAGTAGACTCTCTCTCTCTCTCTCTCTGTCTCTGTCTCTCTCTCTGTCTCTCTCTCTCTGTCTCTGTCTCTGTCTCTGCCTCTCTCTGTCTCTCTCTCTCTCCTGTCTCTCTCTCTCTCTCCATACCGTGTGATTCAGGCACCAGACTTTGATTAATCTCAAATCTGCACTCTTAATTACGCCTCATCATCCGATTACCAAAAGCAATGGTTATTCAGGCCCAGACAGGACGTCTGTTTCACAGGCTGGCCAATAAACAATGAAGGATGCTTCTGTTCTAGTACGATGCGCTCTGAGTGAAGACCTGCCTGAACAATAGGCTCATTCACCACTAGCTAATTGACTATGCTGCTCACCTTCTCAGAGCTCAGACAGAGAGAGACTGGAAAATTGGAGGGTGCACGTGCCTGTGAGTGAGTGCTTGCGTACATGCGTTTGTTATGTGTGCATGGATACTGGTAGAAGTGTCCATGGTGCCACTTAGATTCATGTTTACATCCACCATAAAGGGAGGTTGTCAGGTTTCTAATAGCAGGTAGTGGTCGAGGACGTGAAAAGATGTGGGATGATGACTGGCATCCCTCTGTAGCCATGGTGGACAGCTTGGCCGCTCCTGCTTCGTGACATGGAGTGAGAGAGGATCAATAGATCAATAATAATCTGCCTCAGTTGTTCCATGGGATTAACATGACCATAGGTTGCCTCCAGGTGATTGATCACTAACAGAAATCTCCACGTCAAATGGTAACCTAGTCCATACGTAGTGTACTATATTTGATTAGTAGTGCTGAGCAATTAGTGCTTTTTGAGGTCTGTTCGGTTTTTCTATTTCAGTTTAGAATTATATATTTTTTTACATTAAATGCACTGTGCATTATGTGGGTTGAACGCTGTAACAACCCAGAATTAAACAATTAATACAAGTCCCATGATGGTGGTGACTCTCCATTACTGCTTATTACTTACAGTATTAAGTATTAAACCATCATTTACTTCAATAAAATATTTCAGTTTTTCTGTGTATTACATTTGTTTCACTTGATGACTTCATGGAGCTGCTGCCTATGACGTCTGAAAAATGCACTATTTTAGTAGTCCATCAAAGTAAATAAGGCCAGCTTTTACGACTGCTGAATACCAACTATCAATCACTAAGGTTATGCATTTCAGGTATAGTTACCTCACAAAGAAATTGCTCTCTATCCCTCTCGATCATGCATTCTCTCTCTCTCTCTCTCTCTCTCTCTCTCTCTCTCTCTCTCTCTCTCTCTCTAGCTCTCTCTTTCTAGCTCTCTCTCTCTAGCTCTCTCTCTCTCTCTCTAGCTCTCTCTCTCTCTCTCTCTCTAGCTCTCTCTCTCTCTCTCTCTCTAGCTCTCTCTCTCTCTCTAGCTCTCTCTCTCGCTCGCTCTCTCTAGCTCTCTCTCTCTAGCTCTCTCTAGCTCTTTCTCTCTAGCTCTCTCTAGCTCTCTCTAGCTCTCTCTCTAGCTCTCTTTCTCTCTAGCTCTCTCTAGCTCTCTCTAGCTCTCTATCTTTGTCTGCCCCACATTAACCTACCATAGCAGGCGTAAAAGAAACACACAGACCGGACAAGTAGGCTGGCAGTGGATTATGGTCATTGTAGTTAATTGCCACGTTTTCTTCACTGAACTATGTAGAATACTGGCCTGTTGGACGCTACAACTCCCTACTAAACGCTGCAAAAAAAGAAACGTCCTCTCACTGTCAAATGTGTTTATTTTCAGCAAACTTAACATGTGTAAATATTTGTATGAACATAACAAGATTCAACAACTGAGGCATAAACTGAACAAGTTCCACAGACATGTGACTAACAGAAATGGAACAATGTGTCCCTGAACAAAGGGGGGGGGGGTCAAAAGTAACAGCTGCATTAAGTACTGCAGTGCATCTCCCCCTCATGGACTGCACCAGATTTGAGATGTTACCCCACTCTTCCACCAAGGCACCTGCAAGTTCCCAGACATTTCTGTGGGGAATGGCCCTAGCCCTCACCCTCTGACCCAACAGGTCGCAGACGTGCTCAATGGGATGGAGATCCGGGCTCTTCCCTGGCCATGGCAGAAAACTGACATTCCTGTCTTGCAGGAAATCATGCACAGAACCAGCAGTATGGCTGGTGGCATTGTCATGCTGGAGGGTCATGTCAGGAAGAGCCTGCAGGAAGGGTACCACATGAGGGAGGAGGATGTCTTCCCTGTAACGCACAGTGCTGAGATTGCCTGCAATGACAACAAGCTCAGTCCGATGATGCTGTGACACACCGCCCCAGACCATGACGGACCCTCCACATCGATCCCGCTCCAGAGAACAGGCCTCGGTGTAACGCTCATTGCTTTGTCAATAAACATGAATCCAACCATCACCCCTGGTGAGACAAAACTGCAATTCGTCAGTGAAGAGCACTTTTTGCCAGTCCTGTCTGGTCCAGCGATGGTGGGTTGTGCCCATAGGCGACATTGTTGCCGGTGATGTCTGGTGAGGACCTGCCTTTCAACAGGCCTACAAGCCATCAGTCCAGCCTCTCTCAGCCTATTGCGGACTGTAACGGCTTTCTTCCTGGGAAGGAGAGGTGGACCAAAAAGCAGCGTGGTTAGGGTTAAATATCTTAAATGAAGACGAATACCGAGAAAACACTACAAATATACAAAACAATACATGTGAAAACCGAAAGCAGTCCTGTGTGGTGAAACAAACACAGACACGGAAATAATCACCCACAAAACCCAACACAAAACAGGCTACCTAAATATGGTTCCCAATCAGAGACAATGACTAACACCTGCCTCTGATTGAGAACCATATCAGGCCAACCACAGAAACAGACAAACTTGACACACAACATAGAATGCCCACCCAGCTCACGTTCTGACCAACACTAACACAAGGAAAACACACAAGAACTATGGTCAGAACGTGACACGGACAGTCTGAGCACTGATGGAAGGATTGTGCATTCCTGGTGTGACACGGGCAGTTGTTGTTGCCATCCTGTACCTGTCCCGCCGGTGTGATGTATCGGCTGTACCGATCCTGTGCAGGTGTTGTTACACATGGTCTGCCACTGAGAGGACGATCAGATGTAGCGCCGTCTTACGCGTCTCACACTACGGACGTTGCAATATATTGCCCTGGCTACATCTGCAGTCCTCATGCCTCATTGCAGCGTGCCTAAGGCACGTTCACACAGATGATCAGGGACCCTGGGCATCTTCCTTCGGTTTTCAGTCAGTAGAAAGGCCTCTTTAGTGTCCTAAGTTTTCATATCTGTGACCTTAATTGTCTACCGTCTGCAAGCTGTTAGTGTCAAAACAACCGTTCAACAACTGCATGTTCATTAATTGTTTATTGTTCATTGAACAAGCATGAGAAACAGTGTTTAAACCCTTTACAATGAATATCTGTGGAGTTATTTGGATTTTTACGAATTATCTTTGAAAGACAGGGTCCTGCTTCTTTTTTTGTTGAGTTGATATCGTACAGGGTTTGATCTGATTTATCTCCATAGAGAAAAGGGGAAGTGTGCGCATTGAGCTCAGAGAAAAAAACGAAATGGAATTAAAATTATTGAGCCGACTTTGGTCAATTAGTTGCTAACAAAAAACAAAAAATAACAGCACTGTTGATTAGAGCCCTATAAAAGTAATGCACTGTGTAGGAAATAGGGTGCTATTTGGGGATTCACCCAAAGACATCTATTAGACAGCTTTCTGCCATCCAGGACCTCTATACCAGGTGTTGTCAGAGGAAGGCCCTAAAAATGGTCAAAGACTCCAGCCACGGTAAGCGGTACCGGAGCGCCAAGTCTCGGTCCAAGAGGCTTCTGAACAGCTTCGACCCCCAAGCCATAAGACTCCTGAAATGCTAATCAAATGGCTACCCCCCCCCACGCTGCTACTACTCTCTGTTACTATCTATGCAAAGCCACTTTAATAACTCTACCTACAGTACATGTACATAATTACCTCAATTACCTCGACACCGGTGCCCCGCACATTGACACATTGATTCTGTACTGGTACCCCCTGTATATAGCCCCGCTATTGTTAATTTATGGGTGGCAGGGTAGCCTAGTGGTTAGAATGTTGGACTTGTAACTGGAAGGTTGCAAGTTCAAATCCCTGAGCTGACAAGGTACAAATCTGTCGTTCCGCCCCTGAACAGGCAGTTAACCCACTAGGCCGTCATTGAAAAAAATACAAAATAATTGTTCTTAACTGACTTGCCTAGTAAAATATATATATATTTTTTTACTGCTGCTCTTTAATTATTTGTTATTCTTATCTCTTACTTTTTGGGGGGGATTTTCTTAAAACTGCATTGTTGGTTAAAGGCTTGTAAGTAAGCATTTCACTGTAGTGTTGGTTACTGTATTGTTGTAAATCACCGCAAGCGATTTGATTTGATTTGATTAAGCCCAGCTATCAGAAAAGGCAAAGATGTTCAGCTGTAACCATTGAATTAGAATGAAGCTCTATGTCCATTATAGTATTTTTATTTCTATGGTTATAGCCAATCATCTTTGCCTTTGAATGGGGAATGCTGTTCTACTCATTCTAATTCTATAGCTCGAACTATAACTGTATTAAATGTATCTTGGTTAACATATTGTTGCTTTCTCTCTTGGGAAGTTTATCAACGGTCCTAGGTCAAGGGACTGTCACATTAAGATAATAGTATTGTAGATAATAGCAGTAAGTTAAGGGTAATTGGACAAAATGATACATTGGAGCTGTCCAGAAGGGATAAGGAACAACCAGAGGCTAGGGATGTGAACAGGCCTAGTCTTGCTTGCCCACGCATGGCCTTTAGTATCTAGTACAGTACACTGTAGCTTGGATTCACCACCGCCACGACACGCACGGCTCCACCACTTAAAACCAATCCCCCCCTGTTGCCATAACACCCAGCAGCCCCTCCATAAACACTGGTGGTATTTCTGAGGCTTCCTCCCCAGGAGAATAGAGAGCCCCTAACAGCCTAGTGGCTGCAGAGCTCTGCTGCTTGCTCAGCTGAGGAGGTGTAAAACATAAAAACATTCAGACTAAATGGTGATCAGGAGTGGGGAAGACACTAAATACAAGATGCCATTTAGAGAGATGACAGCGTTGAGTTGTGATTACATGGATGACAGGGGGCAACTCTGTTTGGGACAAGGAAGAGGAAAGTGTGTGTTTGTGTGTGTGCGTGTGCGTGTGCGTGTGCGTGTGTGCGTGTGCGTGCATGTGCGTGTGTGTGTTTGACTGTTTGTATCCTGTCTGAAGTGCCGACAGACATAACAAATCATGGGCAAAACCATGGGCGAAGTTCAAGCTCCCTCAGACCAGAGCCCCAAGGTAGACCAGGCCCCAGTTCTCTCATTAGACTAACAGGAGATTAAATATTTGACTTGAACTTTGCCCTTGGTCTGTACCCCTTTCCTCATAACGTGTCACTACATCAAATGAAATTCATTCATCTCAAACAGCATCCAGTAAGTAGGAAAAGTTGAAGTACATTTCATGGTGTTAGTAATGGTTAGCTACAGAGCATTTGGGAAGTATTCAGACCCGGAGATTTGTTCACACATTTTGTTACATTACAGCCTTATTCTAAAATTGATTTTAAAAAAATACTCAGCAATCTACACACAATACCCCATAATGACAAATGCTTGCAGCATTGAAGGTCCCCCAAGAACACAGTGGCCTCCATCATTCTTAAATGGAAGAAGTTTGGAACCACTAAGGCTCTTTCTAGAGCTGGCCAAACTGGCCAAAAGCCCGGCCAAACTGAGCTATCGAGGGAGAAGGGCCTTGGTCAGGGAGGTGACCAAGAACTCGTTTGTCACTCTGACAGAGCTCTGGAGCTCCTCTGTGGAGATGGGAGAACCTTCCAGAAGGACACCCACCTCTGCAGCACTCCACCAATCAGTGTGGTAGAGTGGCCAGATGGTAGCCACTCCTCAGTAAAAGGCACATGACAGCCCGCTTGAAGTTTGCCAAAAGGCACAAAAAGACTCTCAGACCACGAGAAACAAAATGCTCTGGTCTGATGAAACCTAGAACTATTTGGTCTGAATTCCAAGAGTCACGTCTGGAGGAAACCTGGCACCATCCCTACTGTGAAGCATGGTGGTGGCAGCATCATGCTGTGGGGATGTTTTTCAGCGGCAGGGACTGGGAGAGTATTTAGAATCAAGGCAAAGATGAACGAAGCAAAGCATGGAGAGATCCTTGATGAAAACCTGCTCCAGAGCGCTCAAGATCTCAGACTGGGGGGAAGGTTCACCTTCCAACAGGACAATGACCCTAAGCACACAGCCAAGACAATGCAGGAGTGGCTTTGGGACAAGTCTTTGAATGTCATTGAGTGGCCCAGCCAGAGCCTGGACTTAAACCAATTGAAACATCTCTGGAGAGACCTGTAAATAGCTGTGCAACCACACTCCCCATCCAACATAACAGAGCTTGAGAGGGTCTGCAGAAAAGAATGGGAGAAACTCCCCAAGTTTGCCAAGTGTGTCGTGTCATACCTAAGAAGACTCAAGGCTGTAATCGCTTTCAAAGCTGTTTCAACAAAGTACAGAGTAAAGAGTCTGTTTTTAGCTATATGTTTTAGTGCCACAAAGCTCCAGTTTGGTTATTAGGGATGTATCACAGAGAGACTATCCTAAACAGTGTCAAACAGGATTGGCCTTTAGTGAGAATTGAAGCTTCATGCCAGAAGCTTTTTACCACCAGCCAGTGTCAGTAGCCTTTTATCATTTTGGAAAAAGTCTCTCCTCCGTGACCCAGAAACCTGTAAGTGGTCGAGGAGAGTGTCAATTCATTAGTAGGCAAACAAAAGACAGTCCTCCCCTCCTCGATAACCTCCTTTTGGCGAGGAAGCACAAGTGTCTCCTACCCGAGTCCTTCGCGGAATAGTTTAGAAATCTGTCACCCCCTTTGAATCAGCTATTGCTTTCTCGAAAAGCATGCAAACATTTAAAAATGATATGCTACTTATCCTTTTATCTATAAAATATATTGCACTACTAACGAAATGTATTTTTATAATTTTATACATTTATTTTGGGATTCCACCATGTAAAGTAATTGACGACACGCGATTGGAGAAGGAGAGTCTCATTTCATACAAGCTCATTTTCGTCTACTAGCCCTCTCCTCGATTATCTTTCAAAAGGGGGCCAGAGAGGACCGAGGAGAGAGGACGCAGGAGGTTGAGCAAATCCAATTGAGAAAAGGCCAATGTGTCCAAACCTCCTATTCATGGTTTGTTTACGGTCATCGGCACAAGAGTAACGAGCTCCTGTAGGTGATAATGAGCATGACTGAATGGCTAAAGCAGGAAGCACCCTCAATGAGCAGGGCTCAAGTGATTCAATCCCTTTCAGACAGACCTGTATACCCTACTACAACTCAATGCTTGATGCTCTTTCCTCTGTGTTTCAGTCCAGGCGTGTGTGTCATTCAAATTGGGTGTTAGTCCCGCTCCCTTATGGCAAGGCTGAGATTTTAAGTAGAGCTGAGCACAGATTCACAGAACTGATACTAGATGGATGAGAACAATACCCTATTGATGTTCAAGCCCAGAGTGACCTCATAAGTTCAGGATATACGAGATAGAATTGTGTATTAGTGTTCTTTAGTCATGTTACCTAAAAATGTATTTTGCAGACTCAGAAAGAATCCCTGACTCTGTAAATTATAGGAAAAATGTCCTTCAGAGCAAATCTTTTTTGGATATTATTTTCTTTGAGGCTCATCATTTTTTAGCCTTGTAGTCCATAAGCAAAGTGCAGTAGAAAACTACAAAGAACCTGTTATATAATCGAAACGGATACATTTGTTTACTCATAGAAATGTTTTTCTCGGTTGCCTTCTTTGCCTTGCTTTAAAATCTACAAAATTGCAGTTGTTTGAAGTTTGGTCTGTGATTCTGCCACATGCAGTCCAGGCAGAGACACAGGGCTGTTGTGTTGTGTGGTAGATCAAGCTGAACCATTCTTTACTAAGAATCTTTGGCTCAGAAAGTCATCTGGACCTCCAGTTTGGCTGTAAACAGAGGCTGTCTTAAAGCTTTCGTGCAGCTTCTATGACAGCTGACAGTCCAAACGAATTCCTCAACCAACTGTTATCCTCTCTCCTCACTTTCCCTCTCACACACAGACCATTAGGGTTATGGAAAAGGTTAGACCCTTTCAATTCAGTCAAGTCAGGAAGTAAACTGAAATTACAATTTTCCTCATTCAGTGTATTTATTGAATAGACTGAATTTAAATGAAATTGACCCTTACCCTGGTTATAGTCAGAAGCCTTTGACGCAGTGACACTTCGATTCAATGCTAGCGCCATGGTTCCCTTTGGTCACCCAGTTGTAGAGCAGCCCAGCCCCTGAAGTGATGTTTTACACTGTATGCAAGTATTTCCTTTGTGTTGTCTTAGGAACAAATCAAATTCAATTGAATTGGTCACATAAAAATGCAGTACATTTGGCCCAGTCAACATTTTGGACACACTTAATAATTCCAGGGTTTTTCTTTATCTTTTACTATTTTCTACATTGTAGAATAATAGTGAAGACTCTGAACTCTGAAATAATACATATGGAATCATGTTATAACCAAAAAAGTGTTAAACAAATCAAAATATATTTTATATTTGAGATTCCTCAAAGTAGCCACCATTTGCCTTGATGACAAATTTGCACACTCTTGGCATTCTCTCAACCAGCTTCACCTGGCATGGTTTTCCAACAGTATTGAAGGAGTTTCCACATATGCTGAGAACTTGTTGGATTATTTTCCTTCACTCTGCTGTCCAACTCATCCCAAACCATCTCAATTGGGTTGAGGTCAGGTGAAATAGCCCTTATCAGAGTATGTTGGAGTACCTGATGTCTCTCTGGAAAGAGATCCTCGCCCTGAGCTTGTCTACTTTATTGTCCAGGGACTGAACATCTGCGAGTAATATAATCGGAAGCGGTGAATGGTGTGCACGCCTCCTGAGTTGGACTAGAAGACTACTCTGAATACCTCTTCTCCACCGGAGGCGTCTTGGAGCAGCCTCTGGGATAAGTTCAGTTGCCCTGGGGGGTCCGAACAAAGGATCCAATTCGGGAAAGCTGTATTTCTGGTCGTAATGCTGGTGAGTTACCGTCGCTCTGATATCCAAAAGTTATTTCCGGCTGTATGTAATAACACAATAAACCTTCTGGGCTAATAATGTATGAAATAACACACAAAAAAAACAAAATACTGCAAAGTTCCTTAGGAGCTAGGAGCAGAGCTACCATGTCTGTCGGCGCCCTCTTCTAATCATCCAGGTTATTCAAGATTGACATTAAAATTGGATGTCTATCCATGTCCCGAGGATGCCGGGAAATGCCTTCAAAACCGGTCACTAGAGGCGCTAGGGTAGGCTTGGGTTTCACTAGGGCTTTTAGACTGGGGTGGCGGATGCGTGTAATCCTGTGACTCTGGATCAGAAGGTTGCGTGTTCAATCCTTGTTGTGGTCGCTATTGTTTTATTTGGGGTTTTAACCCTATCTCAAACCTTAACCCTTACCAAAACCATTTGGAATGAGTGCCTAAACTTCGAAATTTGACGTTTGGAGAATGTGGATGAACATCTAATTCTGCAGTGAGCTTGTTGCTTAGGAATGCTGCATTATCTCTCCAAATCAAATCAAATGTATTTATAAAGCCCTTCTTACATCAGCTGATATCTCAAAGTGCTGTACAGAAACCCAGCCTAAAACCCCCAAACAGCAAGCAATGCAGGTGTAGAAGCACAGTGGCTAGGAAAAACTCCCTAGAAAGGCCAGAACCTAGGAAGAAACCTAGAAAGGAACCAGGCTATGAGGGGTGGCCAGTCCTCTTCTGGCTATGCCGGGTGGCGATTATAACAGAACATGCCCAAGATGTTCAAATGTTCATAGATGACCAGCAGGGTCAAATAATAATAATCACAGTGAATGTCGAGGGTGCAACAGGTCAGCACCTCAGGAGTAAATGTCAGTTGGCTTTTTATAGCCGAGAGAGAGAGAGAGAGAGAGAGAGAGAGAGAGAGCGAGAGAAGGAACTAGAGAAGGAACTAGAGAAGGAACTAGAGAAGGAACAAGAGAAGGAACTAGAGAAGGAACTAGAGAAAGAAAGAGACAAAGAGAGAGACAAAGTCCAACCCCCGTTGTCTCACATCTCTGGGTAGCAGAGGTTGTGATAACATTCTGTAGGTGTGATATCTGATTGGGAGTTATTTAAAGGGGTCTTTCATCCTGGGCATAGCTGCAGGACGTAGGGGTGCTGTGAGTGCTGCAGCACCCCCTGAAAAATCTGAATTCGAAAATGTGTATTTATAAATATATATATATATATATATTGAAGAAAAATATTTCCCCAAAAGCAGTGCACTGGACCTTTACAAGTCCTGTATTAGCAGGCCCATCTGTAGCACGAGCAAAAAAAATAATTCTGCCCCCCGTAGACATTTTGCGAAGCATCTATGTTAAACTAACCGCGCTGGACATGTTGTGTATAGATATGGTTGTCATTGTTTGATAGAGCCATTGGATGTCGTTCAGCGAGGTTCCTATCGGCAGATTCATTGTTAAATATACAAGGTGACAATTTTTGAAAGGGAAGCAGACACACACAACACAAAATCCTTTGGGGAAAACTGAAAGAACTGACCAGACCACAAAGACTTCAAGTGTTTCCTCTCATCAACACGAATTCAACGATGGAGCTTTTTTTCCTTCTTCTATTAACTATGGTGACATTCAACCATACATATTTCACACAGAATATAGCGAAGAGGTTTTGAAACAAAGAGTTGGATTTAGCTAGAGCAGAAGCTCAGCTATAGCCGATGACAGCACCAAGAGGGCAGATGACAAGTACGGTGGCTAGCTAAGTAGGTTATTTTAACTTTTGTTTATTTACTGAAACCCATATTTTGTATTGGTGTAACGGCTTTCTTCTGTTGAAGGAGGAGTGGACCAAAATGCAGCGTGATGGTTACTCATGTTTATTGAATGAAAGTAGACTAGACGTGAAATAACTGAACATGTACAAAAACAACAAACGGAATGTGAAAACCTAAACAGTCCTATCTGGTGAAGACACAGAGACAGGAACAATCACCCACGAAAACACTCAAAGAATATGGCTACCTAAATATGGTTCTCAATCAGAGACAATGATAATCACCTGACTCTGATTGAGAACCGCCTCAGGCAGCCATAGACTATGCTATACATCCCACACAACCCCAAGACGAAACACACCACAAATAAACCCATGTCACACCCTGGCCTGACCCAATAAAAGAAGATAAACATAATAAATATAGACCAGGGCGTGACAACTGGGCTCCTGAGTGGAACAGCGGTCCTGCATCTCAGCGCTAGAGGTGTCACTACAGACACCCTAGTTCAAATCCAGGCTGTATCACAACCGGCTGTGATTGCGAGTCCCTTAGGGTGGTGCATAATTGGCCCAGCATCATACGGGTTTGGCCAGTGTTAGTAACAGTGTTGCTCTCATTGTATATCCGAATTTGTCCTTAACTGACTTGCCAAGTTTAATAAAGGTTAAATGGAGGCCTCCCGGATGGAGCTGTACTGCTGTGCCACCAGAGACTCTGGGTTTGCGCCCAGGTTCTGTTGGAACTGACCGTGACCGGGAGGTCCGTGGGGCGATGCACAATTGGCCTAGTGTCGTTAGGGAGGGTTTGACCGGTAGGGATATCCTTGTCTCATCGTGCACCAGCGACTCCTGTGGCGGGCGGGGCGCAGTGCACGCTAACCAAGGTCGCCAGGTGCACAGTGTTTCCTCCGACAAAGCTCGCTTCCGGATTGGATGCGCACTGTGTTAAGAAGCAGTGCGGCTTGGTTGGGTTGTGTATCGAAGCACGCATGACTTTCAACCTTTGTCTCTCCCGAGCCGTTTAGATGAAACGATTGAAGAACATGTATGTGAAAATGTATTTTCCAATGCTCAAACATTTGACGTGAGTGGTGTGGTCAGCATGTTAGGTAGCTAGCTAAGCTAGTTAAATTACTTAACAACTACCAGTATCCATATCTATGAATTAAAATATTATTTTTTACAATTGGAGATTCATTGTATATAGATGGCTAGTAGATGACTACTAACAGCAATCTGCAACATTACAACCAACCACCTAAAGCTAGGTTTACAGTACATGCCCTGGCAGAGCAAGGGTGAAATTTCAATTTAACTCAACAGTAATGCTATTGGTCAGCAACTCAGATTTTTTTATTGAATCAACTCAGATGCTTATAAAATGGTCTTAGATTAATTGTTATAGTTTTTTATTTGTTCCTGACCTGCTGTGGTGGACTCTTGGGGCATGGCCTTTCAGGCTATGAACTCTCTCTCTCTCTCTCTCTCTCTCTCTCTCTCTCTCTCTCTCTCTCTCGCCATCTAGTCTCATACACAAACACACGTACACACACACACACACACACACACACACACACACACACACACACACACACACACACACACACACACACACACACACACACACACACACACACACACACACACACACACACACACACACACACATACACACAGAGGTGCACACACGTCACTCCAAGCTGACAGCAGGTAGAGGGTCACGTCGGGGCCTATACTGACTGACAGGGAGACGCTGTGGTGCTTTTATCATGACTACCGCACAGTCACTTTCTGAAGAGGGGATCCTGCATCGCATCGTTCTAGGATCAGGTCCTTCCCTGTTTATTTGATCCTATTCACTATGATCTAAAAGGCTGAATGTATCCTAGATCAGCACTGAGACACTTCGTGGATTTGGGCCCTGACTGTGCCGGTCTGGCATTGGCTGTGTTCTCATTACCTTTAACTGATTATGCTCTTTCAAACTACCCCTCCATGTATTCTCAACCCTCTTTCTCCCTCTCTCGCCCTCACCCTCTCTTGCTCCCTCCCCCCTCCCTCCCGTCCTCCATCTCTCTCTGGCGAAGGAGATGTCACTGCCCCTGCAGGACGTTTCTCTACCTCTTCTCCTTCTCCTTTTATCGTCGTGGTGATCAGTGTCCTAATTTGGCATTGATCTCTCTCTAACATGCTCCAGCCATTCAGACGAAATAAACATCTCACTCCAGTGCACATGTTGCGCAGTTATCCCTGCACGTTTCAGTAGGTGCTGGTGAGGTACAGCACACTCTGTGTCCGTCACTCCTTCTCTCCCTAGACCTTGATTGTTCTTTAGATGTTTTGGTCCTTCTTCGGACATTTTGAATGGCTGTTTTCTGAAAGTCCTGATTATTTTCAGTAAAACGTGATTTGATACCCCTTAAAATAGAATGAGATTGGAATAAAGTAGCAATAATAATAATAATTCATTTAATTTCCAAAATGGAGACTGCAGGTTGCTAGTTGACTGTTGACTTTCTGATCCAGTCAGTCTGTGCAACTTCAGTATGGCTCGAGAGGCTTTTAAAAAGAATATGTCATCACTTACAGAGATCCGTAAGTGCTGTGTTAACACTCAATGGTATGACGTGTGATGATTACGTGACTATTAAGATTTAAGGCCTGATTGGCAATAAAGACATACTGTTCTGTGCTAGGTGCTTCTTTCATAGTAATCATGAGCTAATCACTCTGTCCCTGTTGAGAACAGTGTCCTGTTGATTAGTTTTAGCACTTGATTGCACTTGAACTGGTTATAGGGAGATGGCATAATTAGTAACACAAAAGTAATGGGTTCAATTCCTGTGCGAATCATATACACACATAATCACATGCACATACTGAACACTGAATTGCATATTTTATTATTAATATCAGGGGGCCTTGCTGGACTCGACTGCCATATAGAGATATTGGCTAGCATGGGAGAGAAACGGACAACATTTTGCCGTGGTCGTAATAGAACTAGGGAGTGACAGTAAAGTTTGTTTCCCTTGGCAGTGTAAAGGTAGCCTGGTCCCAGATCTGTTTGTGCTGTCTTGCCCCTGTATTCCGGCAAGACAGCACAAACAGACCTGGGACCAGGCTACCCTTGGAGGGGAATAACAGTCTGGTGCAGATCAGTGGGTGGCTGATTGTGTCCTCAGAATGTGGACACATGCATCCAGGTGGAAGAGGAAAGACGGAGTGTGAGTGGTTGAAAGACAGAGGTGTCTGATGAAGCACTCCGAGCCTGCCTGTCTGACTGTTATTTCTCCCTCCCTGGCTTGGCCATCAATACCACTTCTTAACATATTCCTTTAGTGAACTGCATCTTCATCTGACTATGTAAGACCATCTCCCAGCAACTGACAGCTTCCTGAATTAGTTTTTGTGTTTGTTTTTATAAAGTGACTTTGAGATTCTGTATGAAAAGCGCTACATAAATTACATCTGGTATTATTACTTTGATAGTTGTGCTCAAAAGAAAGACTGTAGGTAAGTGTGTATAACCTTAAGGAAGGTGTGTATAAGGTGTGTGTGTGTGTGTGTGTGTGTGTGTGTGTGTGTGTGTGTGTGTGTGTGTGTGTGTGTGTGTGTGTGTGTGTGTGTGTGTGTGTGTGTGTGTGTGTGTGTGTGTGTGTGTGTGTGTGTGTGTGTGTGTGTGTGTGTGTGTGTGTGTGTGTGTGTGTGTGTGTGTGTGCAGGCATGCGTGCGTGCGCGAGTGAATGAGTGAGTGAGTGCAAGGGAGAGAGAAGGAGACTTATTTAAATGTCAAATCTTTTTCTTCCCATTTCATTTTAAAATCACACCAACACATCACTAAAAAGCCTCTCAGCCAAATGAAATATTAAAGTTTACAGTAGGTAAAGGTCTTGAGTTGTAAGTACAGAGAACACCTCTGAGTCACCATTGTCTCAGACAGACATACAGTATAGGGCATACGGTGTAGAACACGGTGAAGTAGTGGTAGTGCTCTGCAGAGCTGGGAGACTACAGAGACGAGAGACTGAGTATGAACACAGAGGTGTTCATATCCACTCATTGAGAGCCTGAATGGCTGAATGAGTCACCACAGACCATTAGAACACTGAGCAGAGAAGGAGTTCTGGCAAAAGCACAGTTTGATTGACTCTGTCTGTGTGGGCTTTTTCTCAGCGAGTACTGACAAGTTAAAAGCTAGATTCTGATTGAGAAATAAGGAGGGGTGTATGACTGCACATTGTTCCTTCCATCAGGATTCATCAAGGGGGACTACTAGTCCTGACTCTTCTTCCTTCTTCCTGTATTATTTCTTCTTCCTGTATTCTTTCTTCTTCCTGTATTCTTATGTGAAGATGGCACCGATAGAGATGGCAGCTTTGCTTCTAGTCCTTAGGAAATTAGTATTTAGTTTTTTTCATGTATTATTTCTTACATTGTAAGCCCAGAAAATCTTAAGTGTTCTTATATGCATCCAGCACTACAACCAGAAATATGACTTTCCCAAAGTGGATCCTTTGTCTGCACCTCCCAGGGCATTTGAGCTGATTCCAGAGGTCAACCCAAAACAATGCCATAGGAGGAGAGGGTGCGTGCACACCACCCACCGCTTCTGAGTATATCACTCGCTAATGTCCAGTCCCTAGTTAACAAATTCTAAGAAATCAGGGCAAGAGTTGCTTTCCAAAGAGATGTCCGGGATTGTAACATACTCTGTTTCATGGAAACATGGCAAGCTGGGACATGCTGTCAGAGTCCATACAGGCAATGGGATATTCAATGCATCGCGCCGACAGGAATAAACATCTCTCCGATAAGAAGAAGGGCAGGGGTTTATGTTTCATGATTAACAACTCATGGTGTAATTGTAACAACATACAGGAACTAAAGTCATTTTGTTCACCTGACCTAGAATTCCTCACAATCAAATGCCGACCGTACTATCTCCCTAGAGAACTCTCCTCAATTATTGTCACAGCCGTGCAAATTCCTATATGGTGCGATGACTTGCAGTCACTAATAGACATACATCATAATCATTCTATTCATTTTCTGGGAACTCCAAGTAACAAGATCTCCCTTTCCTGTGAAATGACTTCAAAATAGAAGCCTTACTCACAGCATACTTGTTTTGCCAGGAAGGAGATTAGGATGCAGGTGTGTATCAACAGTATGCTTTGTCCTCTCACATGGTGTGTTGACATCATAGGTTGATGTGCACTGAATCCATGATGTTTTGTATGCAGCACGTGCCCATGCACAAATACTCCACACTAACACAGGAAGTGCTCCATAAGGTGTCACTTTGCTGCTGAACCTCCCCCACCTCCTCTTCCTCCTCCCCCTACCTCTCATTCACTCCCCCTCCTCCCCCTACATCCCCTACCTCTCCCCACCTCCCCCTCCTCCCCCTACATCCCCTATATTCCGCTACCTCCTCCTCTCCCCTACCTCTCCCTACCTCCCTCTACATCCCCCTCCTCACCCTCCTCTCCCCTACCTCTCCCTACCTCCCTCTACATCCCCCTCATCACCCTCCTCTCCCCTACCTCTCCCTACCTCCCCCTCCTCCCCCTACATCCCCTATATCCCCCAACCTCCTCCTCTCCCCTACTTCTCCCTACATCCCCCTCCTCCACTTCCCCCTACCTCTCCCTACCTCCCCCTCCTCCCCCTACATCCCCTATATCCCCCTACCTCCTCCTCTCCCCTACCTCTCCCTACCTCCCCATCCTCCCCCTACATCCCCTATATCCCCCTACCTCCTCCTCTCCCCCTACCTCTCCCTACCTCCCCCTCCTCCCCCTACATCCCCTATATCCCCCTACCTCCTCCTCTCCCCTACCTCTCCCCACATCCCCTTCTCCTCTTCCCCCTACATCCCTACCTCCCTCTACATCCCCCTCCTCACCCTCCTCTCCCCTACCTCTCCCTACATCCCCCTCCTCCTCTTGCTGTGTGCACACCTACTGTATGACGTTAGAGTTGCTAGGTAACCTGGTGAGCAAACAGAATCCCTCTCTGCACTGAGGGGAGGCCCCATACAGTTGATCAGTAAGTGCTTTTGTCTCACCCTACCCTCACCTCCCCTACTGTCCCTCCTTCCCCAGATGCGCGCTCACACACACACACACACACACACACACACACACACACACAAACAGAACCACAGACACACACAAGCCCCCTGACAACCAGCTCCACTCCTGTTTCTGTCTTCCACCTCCACTGTATGTCTCCCATTTCTAAGCATGCATGAACTAGCTAGCTCTACCAGCCCTGCTGGCTGCTGCTCTTCTATTATCACATGCCTCCCTGGCTCTCTCACTTGGTTTGGAGAGGAGGAAGGTTATCAGGTACGACAGGACTCACATTTTGGAACAATACCTTGCTCTCCCTGTCTGCCTGTTACTGGCTGTGATTATGCTACAGATGAAGAATGGCACATCTGTTGTTTGGTCTATTTGAGTATTATTTCCCTAATATTTCGCAAATGCGAAGACATGTCACTGTCTGAATGTGACCCTGTAGTGCTTCACAGTCATTTACATTTTTACATACATCCACGTTTTAGATACACACACTCTAAACTCCATCAGTCAAAGTGGATCCAATTCATATTTATTAGGCAAAGTAGTCCACTCCGCAGTATTTTAATTACTGGCCTCACCAGGTGTCGACCTGAGCGATCCAAGACAATAATCTAAAACACTATGAAGTCACACTTGAGAAAAAGGTTGAATATTAATTGATTCAACAAGTGATTGACCGATTTATAAGTGGAATCGGATATAATGGTCACATTATATAATGAAAACTGAGTGGCCTCCGTCACTCCAAATATGAAGAATTCCATATATTTCACTAGATTGGAACTCTCAAAGGAATAGCATTATATTCTCTGAACACAGAGTTAAAAATGTGGTAAACTGTTCCTGAGGGTGAACATATAAAAATGTCTTTCTGTTATGGGAGAGTAACAGAAATAACATCGGTCATGATTAATGGCCAGTGTAATAAAACCCTGTACACCATTAACGATCCAAATGATCAGGAAAGAAGCAAAAATATTGTTCTCTGGTTTGAAAAGCTGTTCCACCCTCTCAGATGTAATCTGGCCCAATGCTGGTACATTCCTGCCCAAATCAAACACCCACTGGGCACTTTGATTACACGGTGACACTAACATACCTCTGGCTCCCAGCCAAGGGGTATGTTACACACACACTTGACCAATCTGCTGCCCTCTCTGATGACTTTCCAGGAACTAGAAGATTTCATTGGAACACGGACAAATACTGGCCATACGGGAAGAGCTCAGAACATCTGCGTTTGCATGAGGGGTCTAATACTGAGAACAGATCCTGGAAATAGATGCTCCCTCTGTACAGACAAAGTGCTCTGTGTGTGTTCTAATACTCTTACAGTAGATGCTCCCTCTGTACAGACAAAGTGCTCTGTGTGTGTTCTAATACTCTTACAGTAGATGCTCCCTCTGTACAGACAAAGTGCTCTGTGTGTGTTCTAATACTCTTACAGTAGATGCTCCCTCTGTACAGACAAAGTGCTCTGTGTGTGTTCTAATACTCTTACAGTAGATGCTCCCTCTGTACAGACAAAGTGCTCTGTGTGTGTTCTAATACTCTTACAGTAGATGCTCCCTCTGTACAGACAAAGTGCTCTGTGTGTGTTCTAATACTCTTACAGTAGATGCTCCTCCGTGTTGTCTGACCACCTCTTCAGACCAACGTTTACGTAGCCTCTCTCGCCAGACTCATGGCACTCCACCCAGAGTGGCTGTGGAGAGGCTACGTTAACATGGGCCATGTTTTCCTCCACCATCAAAGAGATTTAGAGACTCACTGTCTGTATTCTCTCTCAGTTGTCTCTCTAGCTGTTGTACTTTTGTCATTTTAAACTCTCTCTCTCCATCCATTTTCACATTTACATTGTAGCTATTTAGCAGACGGTCTTATCCAGAGCGACTTACAATTAGGGCATTCATCTTAATTAGTTCATTCATCCTCTCTCAGCCCATTGAATCATCCCATGCCAAGGCTTGTCAGTGGACACATATATTCCACGTTGGTTGTGGAAACAACGTTGACTCAACCAGTGGGTTACAATACCTAGAAAACATGTAATCTTTACAATTCTAATTCTTTACATTTTTGTAATGTCTCTGTCTACACTCAAACTTGTAATTTTGCTCTTTCTCCTACAATTCTCCTCTCTCTACCCATCATATTATCCCGTGCACGGTATTGTGGTACATTGAGGTTTTACATAAAAGTTATTTCGTCTTTACAATTAACTTCCAGGGTTAGAGTAGATGAGGAAACCTCTCATATAATTGGATCAGTTGCAAATCACAGTGTGTCTATTCAGTGTTATTGCGCGTGTGTGCGTGTGTGTGAGAGAGAGCGGGAGTGTGTGTGTGTGTGTGTGTGTGTGGGCGAGAATTAGACACTGACAAGATTAAACTGTGATCTCATCTCTCCACACCAACCCCAGGAGTCCATTCTGCAGCTCTGTGATGAGCCCCCATGACTAACGTCATCCCCCTACGGTCACTGAGAGCAGCTCTGTGATGAGCCCCCATGACTAACGTCATCCCCCTACTGTCACTGATGGCAGCTCTGTGATGACTAACGTCATCCCCCTACTGTCACTGAGGGCAGCTCTGTGATGAGCCCCCATGACTAACATCATCCCCCTACTGTCACTGAGGGCAGCTCTGTGATGAGCCCCCATGACTAACGTCATCCCCCTACTGTCACTGAGGGCAGCTCTGTGATGAGACCCCATGACTAACGTCATCCCCCTACTGTCACTGAGGGCAGCTCTGTGATGACACCCCATGACTAACGTCATCCCCTACTGTCACTGAGGGCAGCTCTGTGATGAGCCCCCATGACTAACGTCATCCCCCTACTGTCACTGAGGGCAGCTCTGTGATGAGCCCCCATGACTAACGTCATCCCCCTACTGTCACTGAGGGCAGCTCTGTGATGAGCCCCCATGACTAACGTTATCCCCCTACTGTCACTGAGGGCAGCTCTGTGATGAGCCCCCATGACTAACGTCATCACCCTACTGTCACTGAGGGCAGCTCTGTGATGAGCCCCCATGACTAACGTCATCCCCCTACTGTCACTGAGGGCAGCTCTGTGATGAGCCCCCATGACTAACGTTATCCCCCTACTGTCACTGAGGGCAGCTCTGTGATGAAGTCCCACGACTAACGTCATCACCCTACTGTCACTGAGGGCAGCTCTGTAATGAGCCCCCATGACTAACGTCATCACCCTACTGTCACTGAGGGCAGCTCTGTGATGAGCCCCCATGACTAACGTCATCCCCCTACCGTCACTGAGGGCAGCTCTGTGATGAAGTCGCACGACTAACGTCATCACCCTACTGTCACTGAGGGCAGCTAGCCTTAATTCTGGCTCCTCCCATCACTGCAGATTGAATCCATGCCTTGTTCTTCCTCCTTCTGTTGCTCATATATAGAGATGCTTTGATGCTTTCTACCTCACCCCTGTCATTCTGCCCATGAACTGGTAAACTGCTGTGTGTGTGTGTGCGTGTGCGTGTGCGTGTGTGTGTGCGTGTGCGTGTGCGTGTGTGTGTGTGGGTCAGGGTTAGGGTTAACCCTACTGCACTGTCGGAACTAAAAGCACAAGCATTTCGCTACACTCGCATTAACATCTGCTAACCATGTGTATGTGACCAATACAATACAATTTGATTTGATTTGAATTAATTCAGTATCCACTCCGCTCGTTATAGAATTGGATGGTCATTAGGTTCAGATGGGAATTTTTTTTTTATGTACTGTAGGCGGACTAAATCTATTTCCTGTTGAAATGTGGTAATTCTCTGATGGCAATGTTGTGGTTTGTCAGATGATGTGCTTGTATTATAGAAGTACAGAACATTCTCTGCCAGAGAGAGAGAGAAAGAGGTAGAGACGGAGAGAGGGAGAGAGAGAGAGAGAGAGAGAGAGAGAGAGGTAGAGATGGCGAGAGGGAGAGAGGGAGAAAGGGAGCGAGAGGGAGAGAGGGAGAAAGTGAGCGAGAGGGAGAGAGGAAGAGAGATAAAGAGAGATACAGTGAGAGAGAGAGATACAGTGAGAGAGAGAGGTACAGCGGGAGAGAGAGGTACAGCGGGAGAGAGAGGTTCAGCAGGAGAGAGAGAGGGAAATGACAATATGAGAAGTGAGTACTCTAATCAGAGAGAAAAATTATTAACATCGGTTGTAACAAGATCCCACTAGAGTGGACCCATTAGAGTGGACTCGTATCAGACTAGAGCAGGATTCAATCATACAGGTAATCTACCCTGGGTGTGTGTGTGTGTGTGTGTGTGTGTGTGTGTGTGTGTGTGTGTGTGTGTGTGTGTGTGTGTGTGTGTGTGTGTGTGTGTGTGTGTGTGTGTGTGTGTGTGTGTGTCAGTATATTTTTTAAATTCTGTGTCGAGTCTGTATCAGTCTGTTTTTTTTGTTCTGTATGTGTGTGTGTGTGTGTGTTTTTGTCCATGAGCTGGTAAACTGCTGTGCATTTTCCACCTGGCTGCCTCCTCCCTGTGAGGCCATCCATCCAGAGAGATGTATAGATTACTCCTCCACAGAGCAGAGCTATCTCTGCTGCCCACATAGCACATGTACATACCTATCACAGGAGGTTGGTGGCACCTTAATTGGGGAGGACAGGCTCGTGGTAATGGCTGCAGCGGAATAGCATCAAATACATCCAACATGGATACCATGTGTTTGATGCTATTCTATTCGCTCCGTTCCAGACATTATTATGAGCCGTCCTCCCCTCACCAGCCTCCACTTTACTCTATGTACTGTATGTGTGTGGTTTATATGCTGTGGAAGTGACTAATGACTTGATTTTGACTGTGTCAGGAGTCTGTGTGTCTGTGTTCTATAATGGCGGAAGATGGTTTGATAGAAACTAATCTCTCTCTCTCTCTCTCTCTCTCTCTCTCTATCTCTCTCCCTCTCTCTCTCTCTCTCTCTCTCTCTCTCTCTCTCTCTCTCTCTCTCTCACTCTCCCTCTCTTTATCTCTATCTATCACTCTCTCTTTCCCTCGCTCTCTCACTCTTTCTCTCCCTCTCTCCCTCTCTCCCGCGCTCCCTCTCTCCCGCTCCCTCTCCCTCTCCCTCTCCCTCTCCCCTCTCTCAGATTGTGTCTGTGTAATCAGAGAGAGAGAGAGGCCAAGAGACCTGCATCTGGCTGGACCGCCATATCACGTACTGATCCACCATCTCTGATGTCTGTTTCTGCCACCACCTGCACTCACTGGGAAGGATCTGGGATGACGGCATGACAGATATTAACCTCCTCAGCTCCACACAGGGATAACCACACTAGAACCTCATTCCACCTCAGAGGCACATCCACCACCATCCTCCCTCACGTCCCTCCCAGCTGGCACCATGATGGGAGACGGAGTCGGGAGCTGGGAGTGTCTGAGTCCGTCTGAGTTCGGTCAGCTGCAGCAGTATAGCGAGTGTGAGTACTAGCATTACCTGTTTTAGCAATTGGTCAACTGAGGCAAATGTATCCTGACATACCACTATCAGCAATACTTGTGTCAGACCTTGGGTCAAATACATTAAAACACTTGAGCTGAGCCTGATTTAGTTTTCTCTACACAATGGGATCAAAGGAATAGTTCCAATAGTGCAAACTAAATCAAGCTCATGCATTTGACCCAGTTCTGATAGCTGCGATAACCAGACCATGTCTGGTAAGTGGGATACCCTGAGGTCACCAGACCAGCTCTGATAGCTGGGATAACCTGACGTACTGTAACCAGACAAGGTCTGATAGCTGGGATAACCTGACGTACTGTAACCAGACCAGCTCTGATAGCTGGGATAACCTGACGTACTGTAACCAGACAAGGTCTGATAGCTGGGATAACCTGACGTACTGTAACCAGACCAGCTCTGATAGCTGGGATAACCTGACGTACTGTAACCAGACAAGGTCTGATAGCTGGGATAACCTGACGTACTGTAACCAGACAAGGTCTGATAGCTGGGATAACCTGACGTACTGTAACCAGACAAGGTCTGATAGCTGGGATAACCTGACGTACTGTAACCAGACAAGGTCTGATAGCTGGGATAACCTGACGTACTGTAACCAGACAAGGTCTGATAGCTGGGATACCTGACGTACTGTAACCAGACAAGGTCTGATAGCTGGGATAACCTGACGTACTGTAACCAGACAAGGTCTGATAGCTGGGATAACCTGACGTACTGTAACCAGACAAGGTCTGATAGCTGGGATACCTGACGTACTGTAACCAGACAAGGTCTGATAGCTGGGATAACCTGACGTACTGTAACCAGACAAGGTCTGATAGCTGGGATAACCTGACGTACTGTAACCAGACAAGGTCTGATAGCTGGGATAACCTGACGTACTGTAACCAGACAAGGTCTGATAGCTGGGATAACCTGACGTACTGTAACCAGACAAGGTCTGATAGCTGGGATAACCTGACGTACTGTAACCAGACAAGGTCTGATAGCTGGGATACCTGACGTACTGTAACCAGACAAGGTCTGATAGCTGGGATAACCTGACGTACTGTAACCAGACAAGGTCTGATAGCTGGGATAACCTGACGTACTGTAACCAGACAAGGTCTGATAGCTGGGATAACCTGACGTACTGTAACCAGACCAGCTCTGATAGCTGGGATAACCTGACGTACTGTAACCAGACAAGGTCTGATAGCTGGGATAACCTGACGTACTGTAACCAGACAAGGTCTGATAGCTGGGATACCTGACGTACTGTAACCAGACAAGGTCTGATAGCTGGGATACCTTGAGGTCACCAGACTGAGAGTCAAATGCCAGGTTGTGTACATAGAGGGCGGTACCAAAGAAATGCACCTCCCCCTTCCAAGCCTCACTTCCTACCCATCATTTGCCTAAGTGGTCGGATGTAGGCAAATGTTTTTCTTTGCGCTTGAAGATAAATGATTCATACAAATAGTATTTTCCCCCTCCCCATTGACTATTTCTACCACTACATCATCTTGATTGTTGTTTTTTTCATTTACATTTTAGTAATTTAGCAGACACTCTTATCGAGAGCGACTTATAGTTAATGCAACCATCTTAAGTAGGGGAGCAAAGGGAGGGTATATTACCGGTAACTTTCAAAGTTTACCAGTAAACTATCAGAATTTTGATAACGTTCAATGATTCTCTGGAATGTATCACATGAAATCCAGGCTGTATCACATCCGGCCGTGATGGGCGGCGTACAACTGACCCAGCGTCGTCCGGATGTGGCCGGTGTAGGCCGTCATTGTAAATAATAATTTGTTCTTAACTGACTTGCCTAGTTAAATAAAGGTTAAAAAACGTTCTAGTTGTATTTTTGTCTCTCTCTACGCGTAGGTAACTCTGGTAACTCTCTACGCGTAGGTAACTCCATATCAGCAGCCTTCCCACCTCAGACATTTGTAAGTCTAAAGAGAATCCATCACTAGTCTGGCTTTCCTTGTAATAGATGAACCTTAATTTTCACTCCCTTACAATCTATTGAGCTGATACACATCCACACAGCATCTGAATAGATTGTGTTGTCTGAGAGAAACATTTATTTTTTTATCTGAGGATTCCTCTATTCATAGACATAGCTAAGAACACAATGTTCACATTTCCTAGACCTATTCATCTGTTGTCTAGGGGTATACTCAATTGTTGAGCGAGCTTGTCATTGCAACAGAAATTGATCAAACACAAAGCCTAACACATAAATGGTTATCTGGTCAAAAGTAGTGCACTGCATGAGGAATAGGGTGCTGTTTGGAATGCAGTCTTGATTTCATTCTGCTGATGAGGAAGGAATGAAGGCTGCTTTTGATTTATCAAGACTTGACCCCTCTTTTCCTATGATCTCTCCTTCCCTCGTCCCTCATCTGAGTAATTTATTAATGGCTAAGGCTAAAAATACTCCTCCTGGCTCTTTCTTTCTCCTTCTCTCTATCCAGACAGTTTTATTTGTGCAGCTGCTTTGAGTTTCTTTTTTTGGTTCTTTTCTTTTCTGTAATTTGGCTCCATAGCACAGACCCATACAGTATGGTGGCTCCATAGCACAGACCCATACAGTATGGTGGCTCCATAACATAGACCCATATAATATGTTGGCTCCATAACATAGACCCATACAGTATGGTGGCTCCATAGCACAGACCCATACAGTATGGTGGGTCCATAACATAGACCCATACAGTATGGTGGCTCCATAGCACAGATCCATACAGTATGGTGGCTCCATAACATAGACCCATACAGTATGGTGGCTCCATAGCACAGACCCATACAGTATGGTGGCTCATTAACATAGACCCATACAGTATGGTGGCTCATTAACATAGACCCATGCAGTATGGTGGCTCCATAACATAGACCCATACAGTATGGTGGCTCATTAACATAGACCCATACAGTATGGTGGCTCCATAACATAGACCCATACAGTATGGTGGCTCCATAACACAGACCCATACAGTATGGTGGCTCCATAACATAGACCCATACAGTATGGTGGCTCCATAACATAGACCCATACAGTATGGTGGCTCATTAACATAGACCCATACAGTATGGTGGCTCCATAACACAGACCCATACAGTATGGTGGCTCCATAACATAGACCCATACAGTATGGTGGCTCCATAGCACAGACCCATACAGTATGGTGGGTCCATAACATAGACCCATACAGTATGGTGGCTCCATAACATAGACCCATACAGTATGGTGGCTCATTAACATAGACCCATACAGTATGGTGGCTCCATAACATAGACCCATACAGTATGGTGGCTCCATAACACAGACCCATACAGTATGGTGGCTCCATAACATAGACCCATACAGTATGGTGGCTCCATAACATAGACCCATACAGTATGGTGGCTCATTAACATAGACCCATACAGTATGGTGGCTCCATAACACAGACCCATACAGTATGGTGGCTCCATAACACAGACCCATACAGTATGCTGGCTCCATAGCACAGACCCATACAGTATGGTGGGTCCATAACATAGACCCATACAGTATGGTGGCTCCATAGCACAGATCCATACAGTATGGTGGCTCCATAACATAGACCCATACAGTATGGTGGCTCATTAACATAGACCCCTACAGTATGGTGGCTCCATAACATAGACCCATACAGTATGGTGGCTCCATAACACAGACCCATACAGTATGGTGGCTCCATAACATAGACCCATACAGTATGGTGGCTCATTAACATAGACCCATACAGTATGGTGGCTCCATAACACAGACCCATACAGTATGGTGGCTCCATAACATAGACCCATACTGTATGGTGGCTCCATAACATAGGCACATACAGTATGGTGGCTCCATAACACAGACCCATACAGTATGGTGACTCCATAACATAGACCCATACAGTATGGTGGCTCATTAACATAGACCCATACAGTATGGTGGCTCCATAACATAGACCCATACAGTATGGTGGCTCCATAACACAGACCCATACAGTATGGTGGCTCCATAACATAGACCCATACAGTATGGTGGCTCCATAACATAGACCCATACAGTATGGTGGCTCATTAACATAGACCCATACAGTATGGTGGCTCCATAACATAGACCCATACAGTATGGTGGCTCATTAACATAGACCCATACAGTATGGTCAGTCCATAACATAGACCCATACAGTATGGTGGCTCCATAACACAGACCCATACAACAGTCAACAATACCACCTTAGTGGTACTGTACACTTCGTCATTAAAACAGGTGAATTCGATGCATTAATTATTTTGCTTCCATGCTTCCATTCACAAAGACCAGGATATAATATTTATCTTGATTGCCCTTTCTTATGATCCGTGCTCAGGCCTGTTTTCTACCCATAATAGAGGCAGCCAGTCAATAGCAGTGTGTACTGTTCATTCTATGAGTATGAATAGCAGAAGTGAGATAGCAATTGCTGCTGTATTGTTCATTGCAATCGGGGTGTTTTGTCTCTTTCCTCTGTCTGTGTGAACAGGGGTCTGTGTGAGAGACGAACATCCGCTCTTCACAGAGCAGAGTGCTAAAGGGCTTGTTGATTTTGACACTGCTGTGCTAATGATGAGAGGAGGATATTTGTAATCCATTTACGCTGGGTTGCTAATGGGCCTTCCATCACATGTACGACCACAATGCTGCTGCTGGTGGTGGATGGGTGTGTGTGTGTGTGTGTGTGTGTGTGTGTGTGTGTGGGGGGGGGGGGGGGAGTTAAAAAGCATTTGTTTTGTTTCAAAATACTTGGAGCGTTTGATTGAGCCTGCCTTGAGTGATCAGGTAGGCGGGGGATTATTCCGTTGGTTCCATTCCGCCAGACAAGCTCAATCAAGCCCATATTGTGAAAATACAAACACTGTTTGAACCCAGGTCTGCTGTGTTGGATGGATGTCTGTGTCTGTGCTACTATAATGTTGTTGGTAATTGTGTCTGGTATGTCTGTTTTCAATAGGAGTTAATAAAGGAGAAATAAAATGGAAAAGGGGAAATGTTAGTGTCAGCTACAGCGAGACTGTTCTTGTTTTTGTGCTGGTTGGAGGGATAACTAGCTACAGTCTAGTTAGCTGAATGATCTACTTCATCAACTATTTTATGGTAAATGGAGTGGATTTACTGTAGCCTAAGTTGTCTCAGGCCATTACCTATTGTTAGTTGATTCAGCGAACGAATATGATTGCTCAGATCAGAGATTTGCCTGGGGAGGGGGGTCTGCTTTGCATACATGCATACATATGAAATGCACACCTGCCTGCATGTGTGTGAGTATGTGCACACGAGCATAGATGTGATTGAGCATTTTCAGTGAATGAGAATGTCTTCTCAGTAAGTCAACTCACCTGTTTAGACAGATGATTGGCATCGGGAGGAGGAGGGGGGAAACCCAGGGAGATATTAGCATGGCTGGGTGTAAGACACACCATGTTCCTGGTCCCTGTGACTCACACCCTGCCTGCTCAGGCAGTCACCTAACACCTAACTGGCCTTTGTTTTAGACAGAGGAGAGAGCAGGGTGTTCAGCCTCACTCCACACAGATGATTCATTTAGATAACGTATGCTATTTTTTCCCAAATCTAAACTACTGAGCTCACCTAACATAAGCTGGACTGCTGTGTACTAGAGAGAGGAGAACGTGTGGGGCGTTCAATCCATAGAGATTGTCGTGACTGTTGCTCATCGAATGATTACAAGTTTCTAATTGCGTGATTAACTGAATCAAGCAATTATTAACTCATTAACCTGGGGCACCATGGGAAAACTAGTTTTTATTGAGTTTCTATTTCCCAAATTAACTCAAAGAATATTTACAACAGCCGCTAATTAACCAGTCACCTCGACAATCTCGTTCCGTCGTATAGTCCGTGTGTCTGCACGGACCCGGGTCTCACCAATGAGTTCGTACCACACCAATCTTAGTTGAATATTTATTTACGAGAAAATGATGATTAAAGATACACATAGACAAAACACATTATAGGCTATTGATTAGAACTTAGTATAACGGGCCAACACACTAAAATGGGTATTTCAAAGAGAGAGAGGAAAAAGAAAGTACATGAGGGAAATATACATTTGGGTGAATTTGTCAGCTATGCTATTCTAACCCTAGCCTTGCCCCAAACTGCCGCTCTTATGGGTCAAAATATAATGATGTAATTACGTGAGGAAGATCTCAGAGGATTCTCTGCGCAGAACATTCAGGGGACCGTTCAGGGGACCATTCAGGGGACCGTTCAGGCTTCTCGATGACGCACTACTCCGGCGCACCTCTCTGATCGTCCTCCCGATGTCAGTGTCCTTTTGGCCTAGGAGTCTGTTCCCTCACCCTTTGCTCTGGAGGGGTCTTCTGAGGACAGACAGCTCTGTAGCTCAGAGCTCACAGCGTTGGAATGAAACAGTGTAGATGCCACGATTCGATGGGAGATGGAGGCTAGGTGGTTCAACTTGAATTCACCCGCTTAGACACAGCTACTCTTCCGTAGCTTAGGTAGAAAAAGATTTCTTCATCTTCAAACTTGCGTTGCGTTTTGGGTTTGTTGACTTTTTAGACCTTGGCTGCAGCTTGGGTCACATAGTCTTGTCTGTGAATTCTTTTCTCACAGGTTTTATACCCTTGGGTCAGAAGTGGGCGTAACCGCCTTTAGGGCAATTCTATGGGCGTTCCAAGTTAATGAGGGTAAGGTCTAGATTTCACTCAAATCCAATTTTAGACAACTTAATATTTAATCTTTACCAAAACATTCCCTTTGATTTGGACATTTTCCACACAACGTACAATGTATAAACATCAAACCTATACTAGGAAAACTCTTCACATTACAATGTTTTTGTAATAACGTCATCTATTAACCTTTAATAACAAAACAAAAATGATATACATTTTCATATTTCATCTATCGTCATGACCTCCATTGTGGCTGACGGAAACCATTGTTCCAAAGTCCCTTTATTTAATGTTTAATGTTCTGAGGCTGGTTCTCCATAGTAACAGGACAAAGGAATTTTGTCTGTGGCCTAAGACTTACCATGGGCGTGAGGGGTCAAAAAAACCCCACATCTTCAGACCCCTAGATCTCTCCTCCTCTGTTGGGGTTGAGAGATAAATCTGTAGGGTTGTGGTCTCCTGTAACCTGACCTGATCAGGACAGTCATGACAAGATATAATCTAACTCTATATTCAACTCCAGAGATGATTCAGTATGCTATAGGGGTTTTTCTACCAAAGAGAGGAGAGAGAGGGGGGTGATTATCCAACCTATTAAGATATACCGTATCTAATTACATTTCTATGGTCTAACCCAACTCGGAGTCTGAGATAATTCTGTGTGCCGTAAGATTTTTGTTGTATTAAAGAGAGAAAAGAGAGTGGGCATCCAAACCATCTCCACAGAGATGAGTCACTATTGCTATTCATTCACTATGATTCACTATATCCTAACAACGTTCCTGGCTTAATTGGTCTATTTGTTTAATTAATTAGCTAAACTCATTTTTTACCTCTATTAGATTTGCGCCTCATGATCTACCCTGATGATCTTCTCAGATACAGCTAGGGCCCAAAAGACAATCAGCATATCCAGCAGCATTTCCCCCACCCAATGATACGCCTGGTGCCAAAACTACTAAACGAATGGATTTAATTGGACAATTACAATGCTAGATTGTATACGCTCCTTGATAAATAGTTTTCTACCCTCAGAGTCTCAGACAGAAGCTAGAGTCATTCTGGGAAGTCACACTTCCTAAATCTACATTGGCCTCATGGCTTTCTTATGTCATCGGCCGGCAAATATAGGTTTATGGTGGATGCAGTGTCTGACAGTCTTCTACCCTATAGTACGTATTACAATATTTTTAAGTGTTGCACATGTAAAGTAGTCTTAAATTCTTACACAGTATGACGTGCATATCTTTGTCATGCACTGTATAAACTCTCCCGTCACTCAATTTCAATTCAAGGCGCCTTATTGGAATGGGAAACATATGTTAACATTGCCAAAGCAAGTTAAGTAGATATTACACAAAAGTGAAATAAACAAAAATTAACAGTTAACATTACACTCGCCTGCTACACTAACTACTTCTCAGATAGAGTTCAGTGTGTCAAATCGGAGGGCCTGTTATCTGGAACTCTGGCAGTCGCTATGGGGGTGCCACAGGATTCAATTCTCGCTGCCCGCACCCGCCCGCTCAACTAGCATCACTACTCTGGACAGTTCTGACTTAGAATATGTTGACAACTACAAATACCTAGGTGTCTGGCTAGACTGTAAACTCTCCTTCCAGACTCACATTAAGCATCTCCAATCCAAAGTTAAATCTAGAATCGGCTTCCTATTTCGCAACAAAGCCTCCTTCACTCATGCTACCAAACATACCCTCGTAAAACTGACTATCCTACCGATCCTTGATTTTGGCGATGCCATTTACAAATTAGCCTCCAACACTTTACTCAGCAAATTGGATGCAGTCTATCACACTGCCATCCGTTTTGTCACCAAAGCCCCATATACTTGTCACGTTCGTTGTATTGATGAGACCAAGGCGCAGCGTGATATGACTACATTCTTATTTTAATAAAGAAGAAAACCAAAAACCGTGCCGCTATATAGACCGAGTGCAGACATGCAACTACACATAGACAATAACCCACAAACTATCCCAGGCATATGGCTACCTAAATATGGTCCCCAATCAGAGACAACGATAAACAGCTGCCTCTGATTGAGAACCAATCTCGGCAACCATAGACATAAAAACACCTAGACTGGAAAACCACCATAAACATACAAAAACCCTAGACAGGAAAAAAACACATATATCACCCTTGTCACACCCTGACCTAACCAAAATAATAAAGAAAACAAAGATAACTAAGGTCAGGGCGTGACAATACTACCCACCACTGCGACCTGTATGCTCTCGTTGGCTGGTCCTCGCTATATATTAGTCGCCAAACCCACTGGCTCTAGGTAATCTACAAGTCTTTGCTAGGTATAGCTCCCGCATATTTGAGCTCACTGGTCACCATAGCAATATCCACCCATAGCACGCGCCTCAGCAGGTATATTTCATCCCCAAAGTCAAAACCTACTTTGGCAGCCTTTCCTTCCAGTTCTCTGCTGCCAATGACAGGAACGAATTGCAAAAATCACTGAAGTTGGAGACTTATATCTCCCTCACTAACTTTAAGCATCAGCTGTCAGAGCAGCTTACCGATCGCTGCAGCTGTAAGCAGCAAGTCTGTAAATAGCCCATCCAACCAACTACCTACCTCATCCCCATATTTGTTTTTGTTTTTCTGCTCTCTTCACACCAGTATATCTACTTGCACATCATCATCTGCACATATATCACTCCAGTGTAAATTGCTAAATTGTAATTTCTTCGCCACTATGGCCTATTTATTGCCTTACCTCCTTAATTAATTTGCACACACTGTATATAGACTTTTTTTTCCTATTGTGTTATTGACTGTACGTTTGTTTACCTCATGTGTAACTCTGTGTCGTTGTTTTTGTCGCACTGCTTTGCTTTATCTGGGCCAGGTTGCAGTTGTAAATGAGAACTTGTTCTCAACGGGTCCACCTGGTTAAATAAAGGTGAAATAAAAAAAATACATAAAAAAACTCCCAGAAGTTCCAAAATAATAAAGACATTTCAAATGTCATATGATGTATATATACAATGTAACAATGTGCAAATGGTTAAAGTAAAAAGGGGAAAGTAAATCAACATAAATATGGGTTGTATTTACAATGGTGTTTGTTCTTCACTGGTTGACGTTTTCTTGTGGCAACAGGTCACAAATCTTGCTGCTGTGATGGCACACTGTGGTATTTCACCCATTAGATATGGGAGTTTATCAAAATCGGGTTGTTTTTGAATTCATTGTGGATCTGTGTAATCTGAGGGAAATATGTGTCTCTAATATGGTCATACATTTGACAGGAGGTTAGGAAGTGCAGCTCAGTTTCCACCTCTTTTTGTGGTCAGGGTGCACATAGCCTGTTTTCTCTTGAGAGCCAGGTCTGCCTACAGTAATCTTTCTCAATAGCAAGGCTATGCTCACTGAATCTGTACAGAGTCAACGTTTTCCCTGACTTTGGGTCAGTCACAGTGGTCAGGTATTCTGCCACTCACTCTCTCTCTTTCTCAGATTCCACCAAGAAGCTGAAGGATGTTCTGGGGGAGTTTCACGGTGAAGGAGTCCTCTCCAAGTACAATCCTGAGCAGGTACAGTACGTCTCTGCCTCATCCCTTTCCTCCCTTATACCTCTCCTCTCCCCTCCTCCTTGTCCCTCCTTTCCTCTCACCCCAGTTCTCTTCTCCTCCCCTATTTTCTCCTCCCCTACCCTTCCTGAGGGAGATCAATAGATTAGTTATGTTTTAAGACCATGGCTATCCCATGACTCAGTCCTTAGCTCCATCACTGAAACGCTTAGTCATCCCCTCCATTTAGAGTGTAATGAGGTGAGAAACACTTCCTCCCTCCCTTGCCCTCACCATCAACGTGCCTCTGACGCCCTTTAGCCTCCACGGTGACGACAGAGCGGACACGCATTACGTCATCGTGGTAACGAGGATAGGTGGCGCTGTCATTCTATTATGGTCTGTCTGGATGGGTGACCACTCCACTTCCCCTGTCCCTAACCCTACTCATTTCTAATCTCCTGCCCCCTTTCCTTCTAATAACTCCAGCATCGTGACATGAGTAACAGCCTCACAGCGGCTGGATGGCACCATCAGAGCCCCAGTTGCACTCAGACATCATGTGGCCTGTGGTGTGATCACCAGACCCAGCGAGGGCAGGCGAAGGGCTGCTGGTATTCTCTGCATTGTGTGGCAAGGAGCGAGGTAACTCTTGTGCTCGTGTAATCCATTAGTCGTTCTGTTGGTGACTCATCAATCCTTGCCTGTTCTGGAAGCTGCCTTGAACGCCGGTGACAAACCATCAGTGGAGTTGCCTCCCCCGCCTCCGACCGCCTCCGACTGTATTTCTTCATGACAGATGAGCGATAAGGCAGACAGGGGACTGTAAATTAAAGGGTGGAGGTGTTTCCACACACATACACACACACACTTTCCTCAGGAGGCACTGATGGAGGGAACATCAATTAGATGGAGTATAATTTATGACTGTGTCATTCAGTTGAGCTCATCTTGCTGTGAGACTGTCATCCCTGAGGATGTATGTCACTTTAGTGACCGAGGACCCCAGCAGTGACAAGAACTAATGTTCCTTTAATACATCTTGAGAACACAGATAGGGTTGGGAGCCAGGGTTTAATATGTATTGAGAACACAGACAGGGTTGGGAGCCAGGGTTTAATACATCTTGAGAACACAGATAGGGTTGGGAGCCAGGGTTTAATACATCTTGAGAATACAGACAGGGTTGGGAGCCGGGGTTAATATGTATTGAGAACACAGACAGGGTTGGGAGGCGGGATTTAATATGTATTGAGAACACAGACAGGGTTGGGAGCCAGGGTTTAATACATCTTGTGAACACAGACAGGGTTGGAAGCCAAGGTTTAATACATCTTGAGAACACAGACAGGGTTGGGAGCCAGGGTTTAATATGTATTGAGAACACAGACAGGGTTGGGAGCCAGGGTTTAATATGTATTGAGAACACAGACAGGGTTGGGGGCCAGGGTTTAATATGTATTGTGAACACAGACAGGGTTGGGAGCCAGGGTTTAATATGTATTGAGAACACAGACAGGGTTGGGAGCCAGGGTTTAATATGTATTGAGAACACAGACAGGGTTGGGAGCCAGGGTTCAATACATCTTGAGAACACAGACAGGGTTGGGAGCCAGGGTTTAATACATCTTGTGAACACAGACAGGGTTGGAAGCCAGGGTTTAATACATCTTGAGAACAAAGACAGGGTTGGGAGCCAGGGTTTAATACATCTTGAGAACACAGACAGGGTTGGGAGCCGGGGTTAATATGTATTGATACTACAGGCAGGGTTGGAAGCCAGGGTTTAATACATCTTGAGAACACAGACAGGGTTGGGAGCCAGGGTTTAATACATCTTGAGAACACAGACAGGGTTGGGAGCCGGGGTTAATATGTATTGAGAACACAGACAGGGTTGGGAGCCAGGGTTTAATACATCTTGAGAACACAGACAGGGTTGGGAGCCAGGGTTAATATGTATTGAGAACACAGACAGGGTTGGGGGCCAAGGTTTAATACATCTGAGAACACAGACAGGGTTGGGAGCCAGGGTTAATATGTATTGAGAACACAGACAGGGTTGGGAGCCGGGGTTAATATGTATTGAGAACACAGACAGGGTTGGGAGCCGGGGTTAATATGTATTGATACTACAGGCAGGGTTGGAAGCCAGGGTTTAATACATCTTGAGAACACAGACAGGGTTGGGAGCCAGGGTTTAATATGTATTGAGAACACAGACAGGGTTGGGAGACAGGGTTAATATGTATTGAGAACATAGACAGGGTTGGGAGCCAGGGTTAATATGTATTGAGAACACAGAAAGGGTTGTGAGCCAGGGTTTAATACATCTTGAGAACACAGACCGGGTTGGGAGCCGGGGTTAATATGTATTGAGAACACAGACAGGGTTGGGAGCCAGGGTTTAATATGTATTGAGAACACAGACAGGGTTGGGAGCCAGGGTTTAATACATCTTGAGAACACAGACAGGGTTGGGAGCCAGGGTTAAATATGTATTGAGAACACTGACAGGGTTGGGAGCCAGGGTTTAATACATCTTGTGAACACAGACAAGGTTGGAAGCCAAGGTTTAATACATCTCGAGAATACAGACAGGGTTGGGTGCCAGGGTTTAATATGTATTGAGAACACAGACAGGGTTGGGAGCCAGGGTTTAATACATCTTGTGAACACAGACAAGGTTGGAAGCCAAGGTTTAATACATCTCGAGAATACAGACAGGTTTGGGTGCCAGGGTTTAATATGTATTGAGAACACAGACAGGGCTGGGAGCCAGGGTTTAATATGTATTGAGAACACAGACAGGGTTGGGAGCCAGGGTTAATATGTATTGAGAACACAGAAATGGTTGGGAGCCAGGGTTTAATACATCTTGAGAACACAGACAGGGTTGGGAGCCAGGGTTAATATGTATTGAGAACACAGACAGGGTTGGGAGCCAGGGTTAATATGTATTGAGAACACAGACAGGGTTGGGAGCCGGGGTTAATATGTATTGAGAACACAGACAGGGTTGGGAGCCGGGGTTAATATGTATTGAGAACACAGACAGGGTTGGGAGCCGGGGTTAATATGTATTAATACTACAGGCAGGGTTGGAAGCCAGGGTTTAATACATCTTGAGAACACAGACAGGGTTGGGAGCCAGGGTTTAATATGTATTGAGAACACAGACAGGGTTGGGAGCCAGGGTTTAATAGGTATTGAGAACACAGACAGGGTTGGGAGCCAGGGTTTAATACATCTTGAGAACACAGACAGGGTTGGGAGCCAGGGTTTAATATGTATTGAGAACACAGACAGGGTTGGGAGACAGGGTTAATATGTATTGAGAACACAGACAGGGTTGGGAGACAGGGTTAATATGTATTGAGAACACAGACAGGGTTGTGAGCCAGGGTTTAATACATCTTGAGAACACAGACAGGGTTGGGAGCCAGGGTTTAATATGTATTGAGAACACAGACAGGGTTGGGAGCCAGGGTTAATATGTATTGATACTACAGGCAGGGTTGGGGGCCAGGGTTTAATACATCTCGAGAACACAGATAGGGTTGGGAGCTAGGGTTTAATATGTATTGATAATACAGGCAGGGTTGGGAGCCAGGGTTTAATACATCTCGAGAACACAGATAGGGTTGGGAGCCAGGGTTTAATATGTATTGATAATACAGGCAGGGTTGGGAGCCAGGGTTTAATATGTATTGATAATACAGGCAAGGTTGGGGGCCAGGGTTTAATATGTATTGATAATACAGGCAGGGTTGGGAGCCAGGGTTAATATGTATTGAGAACACAGACAGGGTTGGGAGCCAGGGTTTAATATGTATTGAGAACACAGACAGGGTTGGGAGCCGGGGTTAATATGTATTGATACTACAGGCAGGGTTGGGGGCCAGGGTTTAATACATCTCGAGAACACAGATAGGGTTGGGAGCTAGGGTTTAATATGTATTGATAATACAGGCAGGGTTGGGAGCCAGGGTTTAATACATCTCGAGAACACAGATAGGGTTGGGAGCCAGGGTTTAATATGTATTGATAATACAGGCAGGGTTGGGAGCCAGGGTTTAATATGTATTGATAATACAGGCAAGGTTGGGGGCCAGGGTTTAATATGTATTGATAATACAGGCAGGGTTGGGAGCCAGGGTTAATATGTATTGAGAACACAGACAGGGTTGGGAGCCAGGGTTTAATATGTATTGAGAACACAGACAGGGTTGGGAGCCAGGGTTTAATATGTATTGATACTACAGGCAGGGTTGGGAGCCAGGGGTTAATATGTATTGATAATACAGGCAGGGTTGGGAGCCAGGGTTTGCTGTGCTGACGTGGTGGAGTGCGGTGGTTTGCCCTGTGCTCTGGTGAGAGGTTTTCTATAATAGATATAGTGACGTTTTTTAATGCAATTTGTTTTTAAATTCTTTCTCTTGGCTTTATGGGCTCAGGTAGTAAGGCCTCTCCCCCTCAACCTGATCTTTCACCCCCATCATAACCTTTACCTTCATCCTGACCTTTTACCCCCAACATCACCTCTCTCTGTCGTGACTGCATATGTCAGACATGCATTCAAAGCTGTCCAATTTTAACCATAAATATATCCAAATGGTGAGTATGATGACACGCCCCGCTAGCGTGTACAATTTTTTTTACCCTCTTGTTATGTTGGCTTGGGTTCCACAATGAATTTGATTGATTTGTCAAGGCCATCACTGCTAGCAGGGAGATGTAGACAGCTTGATGGAGACATTCCAGAAATGCCTATCAAATCCTTGTGGGTGCTCTTATTGCAGACAAGCATGTCTTTCTCACGACATGACCTTACGACTCTTATTTGTTTTTTGGGATTTGTTTTGGGAAAGTGTGCATTTTTTTTCAAAATCTGCTGTAAAGTAAATTAAGTGAATCTTTTGGTAGCTTCACCAAATAAGGAGAAGAGAGGAGGAGTGATATGAATGATGGTTCCGCAGGTCTGGCCTGCCAGCCCACTGCTCTCTCTCGCTCTCTCTGCCTCTGTCTCTGTCTGTCTGTCTGTCTGTCTGTCTGTCTGTCTGTCTGTCTGTCTGTCTGTCTGTCTGTCTCTCCCTCTCTCTCTCAGGGTTAGATCCACGGCACAGAGCCCAGGGAGGATCAGTAAGACACTGAATTAAATAGAGAGTTGCTATTAAGATGGGTAGTAGACTGATAGAAACTGATAGAAAGAGTTGCTAGGTAACCTGAATTAATGCTTTATGTTCCAAAACTTTTGTGTTTTGAATGACTAATACAGTGCCTTGCGAAAGTATTCGGCCCCCTTGAACTTTGCGACCTTTTGCCACATTTCAGGCTTCAAACATAAAGATATTAAACTGTATTTTTTTGTGAAGAATCAAAAACAAGTGGGACACAATCATGAAGTGGAACGACATTTATTGGATATTTCAAACTTTTTAACAAATCAAAAACTGAAAAATTGGGCTTGCAAAATTATTCAACCCCCTTAAGTTAATACTTTGTAGCGCCACCTTTTGCTGCGATTACAGCTGTAAGTCGCTTGGGGTATGTCTCTATCAGTTTTGCACATCGAGAGACTGAAATTTTTCTCCCATTCCTCCTTGCAAAACAGCTCGAGCTCAGTGAGGTTGGATGGAGAGCATTTGTGAACAGCAGTTTTCAGTACTTTCCACAGATTCTCGATTGGATTCAGGTCTGGACTTTGACTTGGCCATTCTAACACCTGGATATGTTTATTTTTGAACCATTCCATTGTAGATTTTGCTTTATGTTTTGGATCATTGTCTTGTTGGAAGACAAATCTCCGTCCCAGTCTCAGGTCTTTTGCAGACTCCATTAGGTTTTCTTCCAGAATGGTCCTGTATTTGGCTCCATCCATCTTCCCATCAATTTTAACCAACTTCCCTGTCCCTGCTGAAGAAAAGCAGGCCCAAACCATGATGCTGCCACCACCATGTTTGACAGTGGGTATGGTGTGTTCAGGGTGATGAGCTGTGTTGCTTTTACGCCAAACATAAGTTTTGCATTGTTGCCAAAAAGTTCAATTTTGGTTTTATCTGACCAGAGCACCTTCTTCCACATGTTTGGTGTGTCTCCCAGGTGGCTTGTGGCAAACTTTAAACGACACTTTTTATAAATATCTTTAAGAAATGGCTTTCTTCTTGCCACTCTTCCATAAAGGCCAGATTTGTGCAATATACGACTGATTGTTGTCCTATGGACAGAGTCTCCCACCTCAGCTGTAGATCTCTGCAGTTCATCCAGAGTGATCATGGGCCTCTTGGCTGCATCTCTGATCAGTCTTCTCCTTGTATGAGCTGAAAGTTTAGAGGGAGGGCTAGGTATGGGTAGATTTGCAGTGGTCTGATACTCCTTCCATTTCAATATTATCGCTAGCACAGTGCTCCTTGGGATGTTTAAAGCTTGGGAAATCTTTTTGTATCCAAATCCGGCTTTAGACTTCTTCACAACAGTATCTCGGATCTGCCTGGTGTGTTCCTTGTTCTTCATGATGCTCTCTGCACTTTTAACGGACCTCTGAGACTATCACAGTGCAGGTGCATTTATACGGAGACTTGATTACACACAGGTGGATTGTATTTATCATCATTAGTCATTTAGGTCAACATTGGATCATTAAGAGATCCTCACTGAACTTCTGGAGAGAGTTTGCTGCACTGAAAGTAAAGGGGCTGAATAATTTTGCACGCCCAATTTTTCAGTTTTTGATTTGTTAAAAAAGTTTGAAATATCCAATAAATGACGCTCCACTTCATGATTGTGTCCCACTTGTTGTTGATTCTTCACAAAAAAATACAGTTTTATATCTTTATGTTTGAAGCCTGAAATGTGGCAAAAGGTCACAAAGTTCAAGGGGGCCGAATACTTTCGCAAGGCACTGTACATAGCGCATGCAAGTTAATTAGTTTCATACATATTTGGTGTGAACTGTGGCACACAGATATTGTCAGTAAAAAGTTCAGAGATTGAATGTTTACGTACATGTGTGGGTATTGAGAGAATGAGGACTAGCTTTCAAAAGAGCCTCGGGCAGTAAGAATGTTATGACATCACGCCTGATTAACCCTAACCGCTGCTGCCGCTTACGACTGCTGCCAACAGCATGTCTCCTCACCCCCCCCCCCCGTATGATGTATCTCCATGTCTCCTTACCACCCCCCCCCTGTATGATGTAACTCCATGCCTCCTTACCCCCCCGTATGATGTAACTCCATGCCTCCTTACCCCCCTACTATGATGTAACTCCATGTCTCCTTACCCCCCACTATGATGTAACTCCATGTCTCCTTACCCCCCACTATGATGTAACTCCATGTCTCCTTACCCCCCCACTACTATGATGTAACTCCATGTCTCCTTACCCCCCCACTACTATGATGTAACTCCATGCCTCCTTACCCCCCACTATGATGTAACTCCATGCCTCCTTACTCCCCCTCCTTACTATGATGTAACTCCATGCCTCCTTACTCCCCCCACTATGATGTAACCCCGTGTCTCCTTACCCCCCACTATGATGTAACCCCATGTGTAACTCCTTACCCCCCCACTATGATGTAACCATGTCTCCTTACCCCCCCACTATGATGTAACCCCCCACTATGTCTCCTTCTTACCCCCACTATGATGTAAACTCCATGTCTCCTTCTTACCCCCCCACTACTCCACGATGTAACCCCATGTCTCCTTACCCCCCCACTATGATGTAACCCCATGTCTCCTTCTTACCCCCCACTATGATGTAACCCCATGTCTCCTTCTTAACCCCCCCTTACTATGATGTAACCCCATGTCTCCTTCTCACTACCCCCACTATGATGTAACCCCATGTCTCCTTCTTACCCCCACTATGATGTAAACTCTTTCTTACCCCCCCCCCACTACTATGATGATGTAACCCCCTCCTTATCCCCCACTATGATGTAACTCTTTCTTACCCCCCCCCTATGATGTAACCCCATGTCTCTTTCTAACCCCCTCCTTACTATGATGTAACCCCATGTCTCCTTCTTACCCCCTCCTTCTTACTATGATGTAACCCCTCCTTCTTATGTCTCCATTTCTATGATGTAACCCCCCCTTACTATGATGTAACCCCCTCCTGTCTCCTTCTTACCCCCCACTATGATGTAACCCCATGTCTCCTTACCCCCCACTACGATGTAACACCATGTCTCCCCCCCCCCCCCACTATGTCTCCTTCTCCTACCCCCCCCACTATGATGTAACCCCATGTCTCCTTCTATGATGTAACCCCTCCTTCTTACCCCCCATGATGTAACCCCGTGTCTCCTTCTTACCCCCCCTTACCCCCCCACTATGATGTAACCCCATGTCTCCTTCTTACCCCCCTTCTTACCCCCCACTATGATGTAACCCCATGTCTCCTTCTAACCCCCCCCCCACTATGATTTAACCCCATGTCTCCTTCTAACCCCCCACTATGATGTAACCCCATGTCTCCTTCTAACCCCCCCACTATGATTTAACCCCATGTCTCCTTCTAACCCCCCACTATGATGTAACCCCATGTCTCCTTCTAACCCCCCACTATGATGTAACTCCATGTCTCCTTCTAACCCCCCCACTATGATGTAACCCCATGTCTCCTTCTCCTTCTACCCCCCCCTATGATGTAACCCCACTATGATGTAACCCCATGTCTCCTTCTAACCCCCCCACTATGATGTAACTCCATGTCTCCTTCTAACCCGCCCACTATGATGTAACCCCATGTCTTCTTCTCTCCCTTTCTCCCCCCCCTCCCCACTGTCAAACAGAAGCAAGACGTTCTCAACCAAGTAAGCCACAGCCCCTGTTGGGGGTCTGCATGGTCTGTGGTTTCTGTGTCTTACTCTACAGACTGCACGTAACATACTAAACCCTGTATCATCAGAGACACCAAGCCAACCCGCTGTCACCACCAGTCAGAGGGCACAGGTTAAAGATTAGGGGTCAGGTCCAGTGCTGATTTTTGTGTCTAACATATTGCATGTAACATACATAACTCTATCCCATCAGAGACGTTTGTAACATGACCTACTACGGTACCAATAATGCTCTCTCACCCAATCCCAGGTCAAAGGTCAGGGTTCAGGGTTCAGGTCCTATGCTACTTTCTGATGCTCAACTTACCAACATGTAACAACAGTGTATCCATAATTCAGGAATGTTGTGTTTTGTTTTTCAACGGCAAGGCTAATGGCACCGATCACTGTGTGAATGCCAGACAACCTCATGCTGTTTCTGTAAAGGTATCTTGCCGGAGGATTCTCTGTCAGGCATTTTACTGTGTCTGCCTGCTGATGAAGTGACTCAGGATTGTTTCTGTGTACTGTCTGTTTCACTCACATTAAACTTTTAAAGGTTGGCTAAAATGTCAGCCTACGATCCAACTGATTTATGTTTCTCCAAATTAATGATTTCCTGACTCTTCTCAGCTGTATGGTTTTATTCAGAGTCCCAAAAGCAATGTGTGAGCTTCATGCTCTTTAGAGAGGTGATTGAATATGACCTACTAATCTCGCATGCCATACTGCAGATCACCAGTAAAACTCTCAGCATTACAATTCAGGAAAACACATTTTCTAAAGGTTTCATTACTCTTATATACTGATTTTCAGCATTGTGCCTCCGACTGGGCACACACTGGTTGAATCAACATTGTTTCCAGGTCATATCAATGAAATTACGTTGAACCAATATGGAATCAACATTGAATTGACATCTGTGCTCAGTAGGCTCTTTTATTTCTGCTGTAGAATGTGGTTAAACAACACTTCACAAGGGTTTTTCCATCCCACATAAATCCAGTGAACAAATTAGAAAATGGGAGGCAAAAATAAGTAAGGTGATAGTACCTTTCATCCCTTGGTGGTGTCCCTTCTTTCTGCTGGCCAGACCCTCTCTTGTGTACTCTACAAAGGTATCTGACTCCTCTTGTCTATCTCTCCATCCCCTCCAATCATCCATGTGTCTGCAGCCCATAGACTACCAGGGTTTCCAGCTTTTCATGGCCACCTACCTGGAGAACGACATCCCTGAGGAGCTGTGTCAGCACCTATTCACCTCCTTCAAGAGCAAGACAGGGGGCTGTTCTCCTGAGATGCCCCGAGCAGGAGTAGGACTCCTGGGTAAGTAGTGTCCTACCTCACCCTGCTGGTCACTCATTCTGGCTGGCACTGTTTTTTTTTTGTCTTCAGTTTTTTGCGAAAAATATCAGCTTTTATTGGACAAGTTCAGGTGTTACTTTCCCATTTTAAAATGTTTCATCATGTTCTATCCCTACTAAACATGAACAGGGTAGATATTAACAGTGTCTTTCCTGGCTCTCAGTAGTAGTTGCATTTGAACTGGGGTTGATTGAGTATCTGGTTTTTGTTGAATGGATGGAGTTTTGCTAAATTGTTGGTACAGATGTAGAATCTTAATTTGATCCCAATTTTCCTACACTACAGGAAATGCAGATGAGCTTTGTGATTTATATAAATTAATTGAAAATCCACACTAAGTAATGCACAGTTGGAGGATTTGCTGTAACGATATAGGTCAAATTTAAATCCTGCATTTGTAAACTACTGTATGCATGGACCAAATTAGATTCCCTCTCAGGTTAACCATTGTCTCAGAGAGTGTTTCCTTCTGATTTGCAACTGAAAATGTTTTTCTCAAACACTTTCCATACACACAATGCAAACACTGTCCATCTGCTGCTGATCTTTCCATGGCAGATCCTTCAGGAACACACACACCATGCCTGTGTTCCATTTGATTAGATTGATTCATCAGACGATGGTGCTGGAGTGGTCACAGACACGGACATCTTTAGGGTGGTTTACTTCCACTGTCCCTCACCACTGAGCAGCTGAACACTTGGGGACAGATTGGAGGATTCTAACCCCTCTCCAAATGGAGGGACGGGGTGGAGAGATTTGCATCCAAGCACACCCAACTATCTGAGAGGGAGGGAGAGAGAGAGAGAGAGAGAGAGAGAGAGAGAGAGAGAGAGAGAGAGAGGGAGAAAGGGAGAGAGGGAGGGATTGGCGTGTTATTCTTCCTGTGGATCCTCCATTGGGATCAGATGTGGAGAAGAAGAAGAAAAAGCAATGCAGCCTACACTGCCATCTGGTGTTTAGTCTCTTAACTTACCTCTGTAAGGATGGACAGCATACCCATGTGAGAAATGAGAGTCAAATAGATTCACATTAACTCAACTGATGTCTGTGTTTCCCTGGAGACTTGTTTTTATAGAATGTCTCTCTCTCTCTCTCTGTCTCTCTGTCTCTCTGTTGCTGACTCTCTCTGTCTCCTTCTCTTTCTCCTTTTCTCTTTCTCTCAATTCAATTCAAGGGCTTTATTGGCATGGGAAACACATGTTAAAATTGCCAAAACAAGTGAAGTAGATAATAAACATAAGTGAAATAAACAATAAAAAGTAACAGTAAACATTACACTCACAGAAGTACCAAAAGAATAAAGACATTTCAAATGTCATATTATGTCTATAATTATGTCTCTGTCGGTGACACTCTCTCTCTCTCTCTCTCTCTCTCTCTCTCTCTCTCTCTCTCTCTCTCTCTCTCTCTCTCTCTCTCTCTCTCTCTCTCGTCACATCATGGATTTCTCTCTGTCGCTGACTCTCTCTCATTTTCTCTCTCTATCCTCTCTCTTTCTCCTTCTCTCTCTCACTCTCTCTGTCTCTGTCGTTGACTCTCTGCCTCTGTCTCTGTTGCTGACTCTCTTTCTCCTCTCTCACTCTCTCTCGCTCTCTCTCGCTCTCTCTCTCTCTCTCCCCTGCTCTCTCTCCCCCACTCTCTCTCTCTCTCCCCTGCTCTCTCTCCCTCACTCTCTGTCTCTCTCTTTCTCTCCCTTTCTCTCTCTCTCCCTCTCTCTCTCTCTCTCTCTCTCTCGCTCTCGTCACATCATGGATTTATTATTCAGGACAAGAGAAGCTTGTGTTGCCTTAACTGAATCAATCTCATAGTCCCAAACCAAAGCAGACAGGGGAAATAAGTCTTCCTAGTGTATTGTTGACACCCTTCTTCCCTCCTCTGTCATGACAGAAGGTCTGTTTTTTTTGTGTGTTGGACAGGCATGGGCCACAGTTTAGATTGATGTTCTGCTTTCCAAACAGACTATCCATCTCTCTTTCATGCCTTTCATGACTTCCTGTCCTGCTCATTGGCCTACAGCATCAGTAGAGAATGTTACTCTACGGCCAAAAGGAATCTGCTTCTTTGATGATCCTCATTACAATAGCAATGCATCCATCGGTTTGAACAGTGTATTGTTGTTGTTTCTACGGTAGCGTAATTTGTCTCTAGTCATTGAAGCACGAGTCTGCTCCTTTAGACTATCTCAACCTCTTTGCTTTTTTATGTTGTTTCATTCTCTTCTCTTAGTCATCAGATTCACTATGTTTTTACAGAAAGGCCTATAAGCTAACCGTATTTTTACGACATTTTATTATGGAGTTTTATTGAGTTGGAAATGTATTGAATTTTCCCCTTTAACAGAGTCTATATCACACTCCTTCTCCTTCTCCTTTAACAGAGTCTATATCACAGTCCTTCCCCTTTAACAGAGTCTATGTCACACTCCTTCTCCTTCTCCTTTAACAGAGTCTATATCACAGTCCTTCTCCTTTAACAGAGTCTATATCACAGTCCTTCTCCTTTAACAGAGTCTATATCACAGTCCTTCTCCTTTAACAGAGTCTATATCACATTCCTTCTCCTTCTCCTTTAACAGAGTCTATATCACAGTCCTTTTCCTTCAACAGAGTCTATATCACAGTCCTTCTCCTTTAACAGAGTCTATATCACAGTCCTTCTCCTTTTGCTTTAACAGTCTACAGAATATCACACTCATTCTAGTGCATTTCTCTCACCTCTCACTTTGTCTTGCTTTTCTTTCCATGCTGTGTCTGCAGAGCCACGTTCCATTGATGCAGGCATCTCTATACAGACTGAAGTGGCCTGTGCCCCCATAACAGGTACCACTACCACTGCAGGACAACAGGACAATGTTTAGATATCCCTAATAAGACCCATGGTCCAGCTACTGTAACCATCTCCCTCACCAGTGTTTAGTTGTGACTTGTGATCAGTGTTTTTGAGCAGGTGACATGTGGTAGTAATACTGTGTATTGTGGCGCAGTGGATTTGCGTTTCTTGTCTCGTTTCTTCTTTTTTGTATGTGGAATATACAGTGCATTTAGAAAGTATTCAGACCCCTTGACCTTTTCCACATTTTGTTACGTTACAGCCTTACTCTAAAAATGATAAACATCTTTTTCTCCTCATCAATCTACACACCACGCCCCATAATGACAAAGTGAAAACAGGTTGAGACATTTTTGCACATGTATTAAAAATAAAATAAAAATAGCTTAGTTACATAAGTATTCAGACCCTTTGCTATGAGACTCGACATTGAGCTCAGGTGCATCCTGTTTCCATTGATCATCCTTGAGATGTTTCTACAACTTGATTGGAATCCACCTGTGGTTAATTCAATTGATTGGACATGATTTGGAAAGGCACACACCTTTCTATATAAGGTTCCACAGTTGACAGTGCATGGCAGAGGAAAAACCAAGCCATGAGGTCAAAGGAATTGTCCGTAGAGCTCCGAGATAGATAGGATTGTGTCGAGGCACAGATCTGGGGAAGAGTACCAAAAAATGTATGCCGCATTGAAGGTCTCCAAGAACACAGTGGCCTCCATCATTCTTAAATAGAAGAAGTTTGGAACCACCAAGACTCTTCCGCCCGGCCAAACTGAGCAATCGGGGGAGAAAGGCCCTGGTCAGGGAGGTGACCAAGAACCCGATGGTCACTCTGACAGAGCTCCAGAGTTCCTCTGTGGAGATGGGAGAACCTTCCAGAAGGACAACCAGCACTCCACCAATCAGGCTTTTATAGTAGAATGGCCAGACGGAAGCCACTCCTCAGTAAAAGGCACATGACATCCCACTTGGAGTTTGCCAAAAAGGCACCTTAAGGACTCTCAGACTATGAGAAACAAGATTCTCTGGTCTGATGAAACCTAGATTGAACTTTGGCCTGAATGCCAAGCGTCACGTCTGGAGGAAACCTGGCACCATCCCTACGGTGAAACATGGTGGTGGCAGCATCAAGCTGTGGGGATGTTCTTCAGTGACAGGGACTGGGAGACTAGTCAAGATCGAGGGAAAGATGAATGGAGCAAAGTACAGAGAGATCCTTGATGAACACCTGCTCCAGAGTGCTCAGGACCACAGACTGAGGCGAAGGTTCACCTTCCAACAGGACAACGACCCTAAGCACACAGCCAAGACAAGGCAAAAGTGGCTTCGGGACAAGTCTCTGAATGTCCTTGAGTGGCCCATCCAGAGCCCGGACTTGAACCAGAACGAACATCTCTGGAGAGACCTGAAAATAGCTGTGCATTGACGCTCCCCAGCCAACCTGACAGAGTTTGAGAGGATCTGCAGAGTAGAATGGGAGAAACTACCCAAATACAAGTGTGTCAAGCTTGTAGCGTCATATCCAAGAAGACTCGAGGCTGTAATCGCTGCCAAAGGTGCTTCAACAAAGTACAGAATAAATGGTCTGAATACTTATGATGTGAATGTAACATTTACGTTTTTAATTTTGTATCAATTTGAAAAATTGTATAAAAACCTGTTTTTGCTTCATCATGATGGGTTTTTGCTGAGGAAAACAAAATATTTAATTGATTGCAGAATAAGGCTTTCACGTAACAAAATGTGGAAAAAGTCAAGGGATCTGAGTACTTTCAGCCAAGTAAAGGCCCCCTTGCCAAATCCTCCCCTAACCCGGACGACACTGGGCCAATTTGGCACCGTCCTATGGGACTCCCAGCCACGGTCGGTTGTGGCACAACCCGGGTCTGTAGTACTGCGATGCACTGCGATGCAGTGTCTTAGAGTGCTGCACCACTGGGGAGGTCTTTCCTGAATTCCTATTTTCTCTCTCTGTCTTCTAGGAATGAATGGAAAGAGCATCCTGAAAGCCATGGGTCGACCCACGCCGGAGCCTTCCACTATGATGGCCTCATGTTCAGGTGCCATATCCAACTCTCCCTGCTCCTCCCGTTCCTCCTCACAGCGCTCTGGGATGGGGCCCCACGTGCCTGGGGGGTCCTACCGCTCACCTGCCTGCACCCAGGTCAAACCCTCCACATGCAGCAGTAGTAACACCCTGACCCCCACCCCAGCCAAGTCCCCAGCCTCCCCTCGCCTCTCCCCAGGTAAACACCGTGTTCAGTTGTTGTAGGAACTTATACTGTTTTACTGGAAAAGTTGTGACGCAGGCTGTGTTAGACTGCTGTATTAGACTGCTGTGTTAGACTGCTGTATTATACCGCTGTGTTAGACTGCTGTGTTAGACTGCTGTATTATACCGCTGTGTTAGACTGCTGTGTTAGACTGCTGTATTAGACTGCTTAGACTGCTGTATTATACCGACTGCTGTGTTAGACTGCTGTATTAGACTGCTGTATTAGACCGCTGTGTTAGACTGCTGTATTAGACTGCTGTGTTAGACTGCTGTGTTAGACCGCTGTGTTAGACTGCTGTGTTAGACTGCTGTGTTAGACTGCTGTATTAGACCGCTGTGTTAGACTGCTGTGTTAGACTGCTGTATTAGACTGCTGTATTAGACCGCTGTGTTAGACTGCTGTATTAGACTGCTGTATTAGACTGCTGTATTATACCGCCATACAAGACTGGCGTATTAGACTAGGGATTCCAATGATATCAATGTTACTTCACTGTCATGCCTGGGACATTACTAATGCCACAGTAAATAACTCCCTCTACAAATTCGACTGATTTGAACTCACAGCAAGGCATTTCAGCAGTTTGATAAAGTGTGGCTATAATGTCTGAGCTGTGGCCAATGGTGTCTGTTAGTTCAATACTTTGTGTAAAGCAATTTATTTTTAAAATTTTAAAATACTTATTTAATTTAATCTTTAATTAACCAGGCAAGTCAGTTAAGAACTAATTATTATTTACAATGACGGCCTACCCCGTCCAAACCCGGACGACGCTGGGCCAATTGTGCTCCGCCCTATGGGACTCCCAATCACCGCCAGTTGTGATATGTAGGGCATGTGTACTGATAGCTACATCAGCTTTACCAGCTTTACACAGGGATGAGATTAATTTAATTTGTTTTACATGTGGCTATCACATCATATCTCCATATCAATATCAATATCAACATATTAATATCAATATAACCATATCAATATCACCTTCTCAATATCACCATATTAATATCAATATCACCATATCAACATCACCACATTAATATCACCTTATCAATATCACCATATCAATATCAAAATCACAATATCAATATCACCATATCAATATCAAAATCACAATATCAATATCACCATATCAATATCACCATATCAATATCACCATATCAATATCAATATCACCATATCAATATCACCACATCAATATCAATATCACCACATCAATATCAATATCACCATATCAATATCAATATCACCATATCAATATCACCATATTAATATCACCATATCAATATCACCATATCAATATCACCATATCAATATCACCATATCAATATCACCATATTAATATCACCATATCAATATCACCATATCAATATCACCATATCAATATCACCATATCAATATCACCATATCAATATCACCATATCAATATCACCATATCAATATCAATATCACCATATCAATATCACCATATCAATATCACCATATCAATATCACCATATCAATATCAATATCACCATATCAACATCACCATATCAATATCACCATATCAATATCACCACATCAATATCAATATCACCATATCAATATCACCATATTAATATCCATATCACCATGTCAATATCACCATATCAATATCACCATATTAATATCACCATATCAATATCACCATATCAATATCACCATATTAATATCACCATATTAATATCACCATATCAATATCACCATATCAATATCAATATCACCATATCAATATATTATATTGATATATTATATATTGATACTGTTAACCATGAGATTCTCATCACAAAATTGTCAAAGTTCAACTTTTCCCCTGATGCCTTGAGATGGATGAAATCATACCTTGAAGGCAGAACTCAGTGTGTCAGAGTGAGCAATGAGCTGTCGCCCTATCGTAGCTATGATGTGGGCGTGCCCCAAGGGTCAATACTGGGGCCCCTCCTGTTCAGCCTGTACATTAATGATCTGCCTTCTGTCTGTACTGGGTCTGAAGTTCAAATGTATGCAGATGATACAGTGATATATGTGCATGCAAAGAGCAAACAACAAGCTGCACAAGAACTCACTACTGTAATGGTCCAGGTTACAAAGTGGCTCAGTGACTCGTGTTTGCATCTCAATGTGAAAAAAAACTGTTTGCATGTTCTTCACAAAGAGGGCATCAGATGCTACTGAGCCAGATGTATATGTGTCAGGGGAGAAGCTCCAGGTGGTATCCGATTTTAAGTACCTTGGCATCATACTTGATTCCAACCTCTCTTTTAAAAAGCATGTGAAAAAGGTAATTCAAATAACTAAATTCAACCTAGCTAATTTCCGATTTATACGAAATTGTTTGACTACAGAGGTAGCAAAACTGTACTTCAACTCTATGATACTCCCCCACTTAACATACTGCTTGACTAGTTGGGCCCAAGCTTGCTGTACAACATTAAAACCTATTCAGTCTGTCTACAAACAGGCTCTCAAAGTGCTTGATAGGAAGCCCAATAGCCATCATCATTGTCACATCCTTAGAAAGCATGAGCTCTTGAGTTGGGAAAATCTTGTGCAATACACTGACGCATGTCTTGTATTCAAGATCCTTAATGGCCTGGCTCCCCTCCACTCAATGTTTTTGTTAAACAGAAAACCCAGACATATGGCAGCAGATCCACAAGGTCTGCCATGAGAGGTGACTGTATAGTTCCCCTAAGGAAAAGCACCTTTAGTAAATCTGCATTCTCTGTGAGAGCTTCCCATGTCTGGAATACACTGCCATCAGACACACATAACTGCACCACATATCACACTTTCACAAAATGCTTGAAGACATGGCTAAAGGTCAATCAGATTTGTGAACATGGTCCCTAGCTGTGTGTTGCCGCTTTCCATGTTGTCTGTTGTCTGTAGCTTGTGAGGTGTGGAAACACTTTGTTGCTTTTATGAATTTTGTCTTGCTGCTTTTTGCTCTATGTTGCTCTGTCTGTATGCTACGTCTTGCTTGTCCTATGTGTTATGAACTTGAGTGAAGACCCAAAAGCGGTTTTAACAGAAAACAGAGTTCTTTAATGAAAAACAGGAATGGCATAAATCCTCTTCCAACGTTGTCAGCGGAACAAAAGAACGTTAGTATAGTGCAGGATGCACCTGCCAGGCAGACTCCGACAGGACAGGACAAGGTGGAAGCAAACGAGACGACAGCTTGCTTCTGGCATCAAAAAACACAAACAAGAATCAGACCCTGAAAGTAGCAGGAACAGAGAAAGAAATAGAGACCTAATCAGAGGGGGAAGAGAGAACAGGTGTGAAAGAGTGAATGAGCTAGTTAGAGGAGATGTAGAACAGCTGAAGAATGAGAGACAGAGAAGGTAACCTAAAAAGACCAGCAGAGAGAGAGAGAAGAGAAGAGAAAGGACAGGAACAGACATAACAAGACATGACAGTACCCCCCCACTCACCGAGCGCCTCCTGGCGCACTCGAGGAGGAAACCTGGCGGCAACGGAGGAAATCATCGATCAGCGAACGGTCCAGCACGTCCCGAGAGGGAACCCAACTCCTCTCCTCAGGACCGTACCCCTCCCAATCCACTAGGTACTGATGACCACGGCCCCGAGGGCGCATGTCCAAAATCTTACGAACCCTGTAGATGGGTGCGCCCTCGACAAGGATGGGGGGGAGGGACGAGCGGGGGCGAAGAACGGGCTTAACACAGGAGACATGGAAGACCGGGTGAAACAAGATAGCGGGAGAAGAAGTCGCACTGCGACAGGATTAATGACCTGGGAAATACGGAACGGACCAATGAACCGCGGGGCCAACTCCTGTCTTAAGGGGAAGGTTCTGAGTGGAGAGCCATACTCTCTGACCGCAACAATATCTAGGACTCTTGGTCCTACGCTTATTAGCGGCCCTCAAGTCTGCGCCCTAAAAGTGCCGACCTGACAGGTGCGCTCAACGCTGGACAAAAGCCTGAGCGGAGGGGACGCAGGACTCGGCGAGCTGAGATGAGAACAGCGGAGGCTGGTACCCGAGGCTACACTGAAAAGGGGATCCGGTAACGAGGGAAGCGAGTTGTGGGCGTACTCTGCCCAGGGGAACCAAGACGCAGGTTACGAAAAGAAAGACTGCGTAAAATATGTTCTGATTGGCCCGTTCGGCACCGTTAGACTGGGGATGAAAGCCGGACGAGAGACTGACGGATCAAACGGCAAAACTCCCTCCAAAATTGAGACGTGAACTGCGGGCCTCTGTCGGAAACGACGTCAGACGGAAGGCCATAATTCGGAAAACATTCTCGATAATGATCTGAGCCGTCTCCTTAGCAGAAGGGCTTATCGAGAGGAATGAAATGAGCCGCCTTAGAGAATCTATCGACAACCGTAAGAATAACTGTCTTCCCCGCTGATGAAGGCAGTCCGGTGATAAAATCTAAAGCGATGTGAGACCACGGTCGAGAGGGAATGGGAAGCGGTCTGAGACGGCCGGCAGGAGGAGAGTTCCCAGATTTAGTCTGCGCGCAGACCGAACAAGCGGCGACAAATCGACGCGCGTCACGTATTGGAAGCGAGCGTATAACGCCGGGGTGGCCGGCTAACTTGGCAGAGTGGGCCCACTGAAGAACGGCCGGACGAGTAGGAACGGGAACGAACAGAAGGTTCCTAGGACAAGCTCGCGGCGACGGAGTGTGAGCGAGTGCTTGCTTTACCTGCCTCTCAATTCCCCAGACAGTCAACCCGACAACACGCCCGTCAGGGAGAATCCCCTCGGGGTCGGTGGAGACCTAGAAGAACTGAAGAGACGAGATAAAGCATCAGGCTTGGTGTTTTTGAGCCCGGACGATAAGAAATAACAAACTCGAAACGAGCGAAAAACAGAGCCCAACGAGACTGACGCGCATTAAGTCGTTTGGCTGAACGGATGTACTCAAGGTTCCTATGGTCAGTCCAAACGACAAAAGGAACGGTCGCCCCCTCCAACCACTGTCGCCATTCGCCTAGGGCTATGGCGAGCAGTCACGATTACCAACATCATAGTTACGTTCTGACGGCGATAAGCGATGAGAGAAAAACGCGCAAGGATGGACCTTGCCGTCAGAGAGAGAGCGCTGAGAGAGAATGGCTCCCACGCCCACCTCTGACGCGTCAACCTCAACCACAAACTGTCTAGAGATGTCAGGTGTAACAAGAATAGGAGCGGATGTAAAACGATTCTTAAGAAGATCAAAAGCTCCCTGGGCGGAAACGGACCACTTAAAGCACGTCTTAACAGAAGTAAGGGCTGTGAGGGGAGCTGCCACCTGACCGAAATTACGGATGAAACGACGATAGAAATTAGCGAAGCCCAGAAAGCGCTGCAGCTCGACGCGTGACTTAGGAACGGGCCAATCAATGACAGCCTGGACCTTAGCGGGATCCATCTTAATGCCCTCAGCGGAAATAACGGAACCGAGAAAAGGGACAGAGGCGGCATGAAAAATGCACTTCTCAGCCTTCACATAAAGACAGTTCTCCAAAAGGCGCTGGAGGACGCGTCCATGAATCGAGAGAGACGGAGAAAAAATCAGGATATCGTCCATGTAAACGAAAACAAAAATGTTCAGCATGTCTCTCAGGACGTCGTTAACTAGTGCCTGAAAGACAGCTGGAGCGTTAACGAGGCCGAAAGGAAGAACCCGGTATTCAAAGTGCCCTAACAATGTTAAACGCCAAATGCGCACGAGATGGTAGGCGTTACGAAGGTCCAATTTGGTGAAAAACCTGGCTCCCTGCAGGATCTCGAAGGCTGAAGACATAAGAGGAAGCGGATAACGATTCTTAACTGTTATGTCATTCAGCCCTCGATAATCCACGCATGGGCGCAGGGACCCGTCCTTCTTCTGAACAAAAAACCCCGCTCCGGCGGGGAGAGGAGGAGGAGACAATGGTACCGGCGTTGAGCGAAACCGACAAATAATCCTCGAGAGCCTTACGTTCGGGAGCCGACAGAGAGTATAATCTACCCCGGGGGAGTAGTTCCCGGAAGGAGATCAATACTACAGTCATACGACCGGTGTGGAGGGAAGAAGTGGCCTTGGAACGACTGAACACCGTGCGCAGATCGTGATATCCTCCGGCACCCCTGTCAAATCGCCAGGCTCCTCCTGTGATAGAGACAGAGGAAACAGGAGGGATAGCAGACATTAAACAGGTTACATGACAAGAAACATTCCAAGATAGGATAGTATTACTAGACCAATTAATAGAAGGGTTATGGCGCACTAGCCAGGGATGACCCAAAACAACAGGTGTAAAAGGTGAACGAAAAATTAAAAAAGAAATGGTTTCGCTATGATTACCAGAGACAGTGAGGGTTAAAGGCAGCGTCTCACGCTGAATCTTGGGAGAGAACTACCATCTAAAGCGAACAAGGCCGTGGGCTCCCTAACTGTCTGAGAGGAATGTCATGTTCCCGAGCCCAGGTCTCGTCCATAAAACAGCCCTCCGCCCCAGAGTCTATCAAGGCACTGCAGGAAGCAGATGAACCGGGCCAGCGGAGATGGACCGGAAAAGTAGTGCGTGATCCAGAAGGAGAGGCCTGAGTAGTTGCGCTCACCAGTAGCCCTCCTCTTACTGATGAGCTCTGGCTTTTACTGGACATGAGGTGACAAAATGACCAGCGGAGCCGCAGTAGAGACAGAGGCGATTGGTGATTCTCCGTTCCTTCTCCTTGGCCGAGATGCGGATACCCCCCAGCTGCATAGGCTCAGCATCCGAGCCGGCGGAGGAGGGTGGCAGTGATGCGGCAGGTGGCAGTGATGTGGAGAGGGAGCAGCGGAGAACGCGAGCTCCTTTCCACGAGCTCGGCGACGAAGATCAAACCGTCGCTCTATGCGAATAGCGAGAGCTATTAAGGAGTCCAGACTGGAAGGAACCTCCCGGGAGAGGATCTCGTCCTTAACCTCGACGAGGAGACCCTCCAGAAAACGAGCGAGCAAAGCCGGCTCGTTCCAGTCACTTGAGGCAGCGAGAGTGCGAAACTCAATAGAATAATCCGTTATGGATCGATTCCCCTGACATAGGGAAGACAGGGCCCTGGAAGCCTCCTCCCCAAAAACAGAACGGTCAAAAACCCGTATCATCTCCTCCTTAAAGTCTTGATACTGGTTAATACACTCAGCCCTCGCCTCCCAGACTGCCGTGCCCCACTCACGCGCCCGTCCGGTAAGGAGAGAAATGACGTAGGCGATGCGGGCTGCGCTCCTGGAGTAAGTGTTGGGCTGGAGAGAGAACACCACATCACACTGAGTGAGGAATGAGCGGCACTCAGTGGGCTCCCCAGAGTAACACGGCGGGTTGTTGATCCTGGGCTCCGGAGACTCGGAAACCCTGGAAGTGGCGGTGGATCGAGGTGGAGTTGGTGAACCTGTCTTGTGAGGTCGGAGACTTGGACGGCCAGGGTCTCAACGGCATGTCGAGCAGCAGACAATTCCTCCTCGTGTCTGCCTAGCATCGCTCCCTGGATCTCGACGGCGGAGTGAAAAGGGTCCGGAGCCGCTGGGTCCATTCTTGGTCTGATTCTTCTGTTATGAACTTGAGTGAAGACCCAAAAGCGGTTTTAACAGAAAACAGAGTTCTTTAATGAAAAACAGGAATGGCATAAATCCTCTTCCAACGTTGTCAGCGGAACAAAAGAACGTTAGTATAGTGCAGGATGCACCTGCCAGGCAGACTCCGACAGGACAGGACAAGGTGGAAGCAAACGAGACGACAGCTTGCTTCTGGCATCAAAAAACACAAACAAGAATCAGACCCTGAAAGTAGCAGGAACAGAGAAAGAAATAGAGACCTAATCAGAGGGGGAAGAGAGAACAGGTGTGAAAGAGTGAATGAGCTAGTTAGAGGAGATGTAGAACAGCTGAAGAATGAGAGACAGAGAAGGTAACCTAAAAAGACCAGCAGAGAGAGAGAGTGAAGAGAAAGGACAGGAACAGACATAACAAGACATGACACTATGTTGCTATGTCTTGCTTGTTCTATGTTGCTATTGTCTATATTGTAATTGTTTTTAATAACCTGCCCAGGGACAGCAGTTGAAAATTAGCCGGCTGGCTAAAACCGGCACTTTTACTGAAACGTTGATTAATGTGCACTGTCCCTGTAAAAATAAAAATAAACTCAAACTCAAACTCAAAATCACCATATCAATATCAATATCACCATATCAATATCACCATATCAATATCACCATATCACTATCAATATCACCACATCAATATCAATATTACTATATCAATATCACCACATCAATATCAATATTACCATATCAATATTACCATATTAATATCACCATATTAATATCACCATATCAATATCACCATATCAATATCACCATATCAATATTACCATATTAATATCACCTTATCAATATCCCCATATCCATATCACATCACAATTTGCCATGTTGCTTAGTAATGCTCGTGGTCATTGCTGAATGACATCACCGTATCTCATGGATATGCCATGTTCCATTCCTCTCCCACAGAGAGAATCAGAGGGGAGAAGAGGAGGAGCCCGTCCCCATTACCTTCCCCCCAGGTGGTGTTTTTGAAGGACATTGTGTGTTACCTGTCACTACTGGAGAGGGGCACACCAGAGGACAAGCTGGAGTGTGAGTTACAGCGTCTAATTACTAGTGTGTAAACAACCAAGGTATTTGAGAGAGGTCAGTCATGTTGAGTAGTCAAAAGGTGTCACCTAAACTTCGCAGAAAGACATCCTCCCACAATCTGAGTGGATAAATTAATTCATTAATTCAGGTAGGAAATCATTTTTCCAGCTCAGTCATCAAATACAGGCGGTCTTTCACGCACAAGCACACACACACACATACACACACACACACACACACACACACACACACACACACACACACACACACACACACACACACACACACACACACACACACACACACACACACACACACACACATACACACACACCAGTGCCATTTCAGATGACGGAGGACAAGTTTTATTTTTTATGAGCATGGCCTTATTTCTATTACAGTATATTGGATGACTGTCATTCATATTACATTCACCCAGGTAAATGTAACAGCGATAGGTTTAGGCTACTACATGGTAATATAATTTTCCCTATACCCATCATGAAGTTGCTACAACCTAGCCTTTGAATTAAAGTTTACAACGTAGGTGTGCACAGGTCGAGAGACAAATTTGATATGACAGACAGTGACACATGGACAGATAGTGACATTCAATACCACCTTGCACACTCTTGCCTGCATCTAGCTGATCTAGGGTGTAATCATTAGTCCAAAAGTTGCAAACGAGAGTTTCTATTCTAACGTTCTTCAACAGAATCGGCGGAATGAATACAGCCTTGATCACGTGTTAACACAGTTCACAGTTTCATAGCAGCCACGTTGTATTCCTTCTCGCATCTACGTTATGCGCTCTCCTCCTTTCACCTCTTTCCTTAGCTTGTGGACATCAGCTGTATGTGACCAGGTAAAAAACACTTTCCAAGCCAAGCCACTACACACAGCCTACATCGTTGTCACCATATTAGCTAAAGTAACGTCATGGTCAGCATAGCAAATAGAACTAACGCGTTTGTAAACCCAGCTAAATCCAGTAACGTTACAGTGTACAGTCAGGAAAGCAGTTACACCAGAGGGCCCCAGTGGCAATACATTTGTAAAAACCAAAAGCTTGCCTTGACTTGGAAGAGTTCCAGTGTTGTGTGGGATAGTCATAGCCAGCTAGCTAACATAGCATCCCTCTGTTTGAGCAGGGTGTCTCAATGGGCTAAACTAGCTAGCTGCATTTGCTAGCTAAGTGAAACTGAAAGTACAAACAAATGACAATCTCTATGTCTCTCTATTTTCTTTCTCTCTCTTTGAGTCAACTACTCACCACATTTTATGCACTGCAGTGCTAGCTAGCTGTAGTTTATGCTTTCAGTACTAGATTCATTCTCTGATCCTTTGATTTGGTGGACAACATGTCAGTTCATGCTGCAAGAGCTCTGATAGATTGGAGGATGTCCTCCGGAAGTTGTGATAATTACTGTGTAAGTCTATGGAAGGGGGTGAGAACCATGAGCCTCCTAGGTTTTGTATTGAAGTCAATGTACTCAGAGGAGGACGGAAGCTAGTTGTCCTCCGGCTACACCATGGTGCTACCCTATAGAGTGCTGTTGGGACTACTGCAGACCTTTTTGCAAAATAGTGTTTTAATCAATTATTTGGTGATGTGATTATATTTAGTATAGTTTTATCTAAAAATGATAACTTTTTAAATGTTTTTAACATTTAATTTCTATGAAATTCACTGAGGAGGATGGTCCTCCCCTTGCTCCTCTGATGAGCTTCCACTGACATACACACACACACACACACACACACACACACACACACACACACACACACACACACACACACACACACACACACACACACACACACACACACACACACACACACACACACACACACACACACACACACACAGGTTGTGAGCAGTGAGTCAGGAGTTAGGCTCCCCTTGGGATTAACTCTGCCTCAGTACCTGTCCTCGTTAGCCCATGGACATCCTAAACCCTGGTGTGTCCAATAGACTTCTTTAGCGTTGGGAGCTATATCCGCACAATTTGACACAGCTAATCTCTGCTAACTGCTTCCGACATCCCAATAAAACAGGAGTACGTGTCACTCTCTATCACATCCCCTGTTCCAACAGAGGAGTGCTGTTGCATCACGGTCTAATACTTCCCCTGCTCCAACACAGGAGTGGTGTTGTGTCACGCTCTAATACTTCCCCTGCTCCAACACAGGACTGGTGTTGTGTCACGCTCAGATACTTCCCCTGCTCCAACACAGGAGTGGTGCTGAGTCACACTCTAATACTTCCCCTGCTCTACAGAGGGGTGGTCTGACTGGGAATTCAAGTGGTGCTGACAGACAGGGACTTCAAGACATTACAGCTGAATCATGGGGTCCCTTTTTTCTCGTTCCCCTCCAGTCATGTTCCGGCTGTACGACACAGATGGCAACGGAGTACTGGACAGCTCGGTTAGTGGCCCTCTCTTCTCTTCTCCTCTCTTCTTTTCCCTACTCTTCTGTTCTGGTCTCTCCTTTCATTTCCTCTTCTCTTCTCTCCTTTCTTCTGTTCTGGTCTCTCCTTTCCTCTTCTCTTCTCTTCTCTACTTTCTTCTGTTCTGGTATCTCCTTTCCTCTCCTCACTGCTCCTCTCTTCTCCTCTCATGCAGTGCTAAGCTCAGTGCAATTAGAACAACCCTGTTACAATACATCCTTATTTCCTCTGAACTGCACTGCTTCATTCTTAGATCCTTCAACAGTATACCGAGTCGATATGAAGTAGATATGTACATACACTACCAATACAAAGTTTTAGAACACCTTCTCATTCAAGGGTTTTTCTTAATTTTAACTATTTTCTACATTGTAGAATAATAGTGAAGACATCAACACTATGAAATAACACATATGGAATCATGTAGTAACTGAAAAAGTGTTAAATATTTTATATTTGAGATTCTCAGGATGATATCAGAGGATACTGTCATCATAGAATGATGTGGATGATATCAGAGGATACTGTCATCATAGGGTGATGTGGATGTGGATGATATCAGAGGATACTGTCATCATAGGGTGATGTGGATGATATCAGAGGATACTGTCATCATAGGGTGATGTGGATGATATCAGAGGATACTGTCATCATAGGGTGATGTGGATGATATCAGAGGATACTGTCATCATAGGGTGATGTGGATGATATCAGAGGATACTGTCATCATAGGGTGATGTGGATGATATCAGAGGATACTGTCATCATAGGGTGATGTGGATGATATCAGAGGATACTGTCATCATAGGGTGATGTGGATGATATCAGAGGATACTGTCATCATAGGGTGATGTGGATGATATCAGAGGATACTGTCATCATAGGGTGATGTGGATGTGTTATGTACTTGAGTGAAGACCCAAAAGCTTTTAACAGAAAACAGAGTTCTTTAATGAAAAACAGGAATGGCATAAATCCTCTTCCAACGTAGTCAATGGAACAAAAATAACGTGTATAATGCAGGATGCACCTGCCACTGTCATCACAGGATAGGACAAGGTGAAGCAAACGGGACGACATTCTGGCATCAAAAACACAAACAAGAATCAGACACTGTCATCAGGAACAGATGAGAAATAGAGACCTAATCAGAGGGGAAGATCAGGTGGGAAAGAGTGAATGAGCTAGTTAGGGAGATGTAGAACAGCTGAAGAATGAGAGACAGAGAAGGTAACCTAAAAAGACCAGCAGAGAGAGACAGAGTGAAGAGAAAGGACAGGAACAGACATAACAAGACATGACAGGATGTGGATGATATCAGAGGATACTGTGTTCTGACTGACTTCATTTGTTTTCAAGGACACTCCCTATGATTTTCTTGGGCACGCCAAAATGTGGAGGATTTTTTTGTTTTCTAAACAGAGAACATATGTGAACATCTCTGTCAGTCTCTTGGTCGTAATGTCTGTGGATGTGTGAATGCATTAATTTGTTATCAAGAAGAGCCACAGTGATGTTGTGGTATAATGTTTATCTCGCTTGCTGGGTGTAGGAACTGGACCGCATCATCAATCAGATGGTCCACGTGGCAGAGTACCTGGAATGGGACTCGGCAGAGCTGCGACCGGTAAGGATGCACACAGCCTTGTGTGTCTTGTTTCCCCTGTTCCCAACGTCTTGCGGCGACCTGAAAAGGCTATCTTAACGACAGTGACAAGGAAATGTTGGATCATTACTGTGTTATAATTTGACAAGACTTTCCTGGACTCACCTCTGTCCTCCCCGTCTCCCTGTGCTTTAGATCCTGAAGGAGATGATGGAAGAGATAGACTATGACCGGGACGGAACAGTCACCCTGGAGGAGTGGATCAGAGGAGGCCTCACCACCATCCCTCTGCTGGTCCTGCTGGGCATGGAGACGGTGAGGGAGGGTGCATGTGTGTGTGTGTGTGTGTGTGTGTGTGTGTGTGTGTGTGTGTGTGTGTGTGTGTGTGTGTGTGTGTGTGTGTGTGTGTGTGATATTATTTGAGAACGGATGCCGTATAGCAGATGCTTTTATCCAAAGTGCATACATGAGTGCATACATTTTAGTAAGTGTATATGATCCCTGTGGGAAGAGAGATAAAGTATGTGTCTGCGGGGGTTTAGTGTCAGTTCCACAAAATCAATTCAGAAAGATTGATATCTTTCTCTTTCTCTTTCTCTTTCTCTTTCTCTTTCTCTTTCTCTTTCTCTTTCTCTTTCTCTTTCTCTCTCTTTCTCTCTCTGCAGAATGTTCAGGAAGATGGTCAGCATGTGTGGAAACTGAAGCACTTCAACAAGCCAGCCTACTGTAACTACTGCCACACCATGCTGCTGGGAGTTCGCAAGCAGGGCCTCTGCTGCTCCAGTGAGTGTGTGTGTGTGTGGCCCTTAGTTCTACTGTCTCTCTCTGTCTCATTAAAGAGATACTTCAAGATTTTGGCAGAGTCAGAAGAACTCGTGGGTACCATTTTTATGACTCTGTGTCCAGTATGAAGGAAGATAGGTCATATTGTTTCACGAGCCAATGCTAACTTGCGTTAGCGCAATGACTGGAAGTCTATGGTATCTGCAGAAAAATGCATTAAAAGTATAGGGAGTGTTACTTTTTTCACTGCGAATTATGGGAGAGCCGGGGGGGGGGGGGGCTCAGCTCCCCTGAATGAGACATTTGCTCCCCTAAATGCAACAAAAGTACAACTTTGAGGGGGTCTCTAAAACATACTACCTTAATTATTCACTCGTTTGTTTAAAATGCAGTGGTAAATATGTTTTACAATGGTAACTGTGAAAATAAATGCTTGAAAGGAACACCCCAACCTCTCTGTCGTGGTTTAAACCATTTATTTGTATGTGATTGCACAAATCGTCTCCCTGTTCACTGTGCTGTCCACTCAGTAGTGCTAAATTTAGCCACAGCTGGGCTGAGTACATTGTACTAGTTCATTTTCATCATTTGTTTGCCATGTGCCCTTGATAAAAATAGCCTTTACTTATCTCTCGATGTGCAAAACTGATAGAGACATACCCCAAGCGACTTACAGCTGTAATCGCAGCAAAAGGTGGCGCTACAAAGTATTAACTTAAGGGGGCTGAATAATTTTGCACGCCCAATTTTTCAGTTTTGATTTGTTAAAAAAGTTTGAAATATCCAATAAATGTCGTTCCACTTCATGATTGTGTCCCACTTGTTGTTGATTCTTCACAAAAAATACAGTTTTATATCTTTATGTTTGAAGCCTGAAATGTAGCAAAATGTCGCAAAGTTTAAGGGGGCCGAATACTTTCGCAAGGCACTGTATTTTGTATTGTGAAACAAACAAAAATACGTTTTTTTAAACGGAAAAGTTGAGCATGCATAACTATTCACCCCCCCAAGTCAATACTTTGTAGAACCACCTTTTGCAGCATTTACAGCTGAAGTCTCTTGGCGTATGTCTCTATAAGCTTGGCACATCTAGCCACTGGGATTTTTGCCCATTCTTCAAGGCAAAACTGCTCCAGCTCCTTCAAGTTGGATGGATTCAGCTGGCAATCTTTCAGTCATACCACAGATTCTCAATTGGATTGAGGTCTGGGCTTTGACTAGGCCATTCCAAGACATTTAACCTCTAGCGTCGAGCAATCCCGTATCCGGGAGCGTAATCATAGCCTCAAGATCATTAGCATAACGCAACGTTAACTATTCATGAAAATCACAAATGAAATTAAAGAAATATATTCACTCACAAGCTATCATCTCAGATTTTCAAAATATGCTTTTCAACCATCGCTACACAAGCATTTGTGTAAGAGGTATTGATAGCTAGCATAGCATTAGCCTAGCATTCAGCAGGCAACATTTTCACAAAAACAAGAAAAGCATTCAAATAAAATCATTTACCTTAGAAGAACTTTGGATGTTTTCAATGAGGAGACTCTCAGTTAGATAGCAAATTTTCAGTTTTTCCAAAAATATTATTTGTGTAGGAGAAATCGCTCCGTTTTGTTCATCACGTTTGGCTAAGAAAAAAACCCAAAAATTCAGTCATTACAACGGCAAACTTTTTTCCAAATTAACTCCATAATATCGACAGAAACATGGCAAACGTTGTTTAGTTCAATCCTCAAGGTGTTTTTCACATATCTATTCGATGATAAATCATTCGTGGCAGTTGCCTTTCTCCTCTGAACCAAATGGAAAAGTGCACGCAGCTGGAGATTGCGCAATAATTTCGACGGAGGACACCAATCGGACACCTGGTAAACGTAGTCTCTTATGGTCAATCTTCCAGTGATATGCCTACAAATACGTCACAATGCTGCAGACACCTTGGGGAAATGACAGAAAGTGTAGGCTCATTCCTCGCGCATTCACAGCCACATAAGGAGACATTGGAACACAGCGCATTCAAAATCTGGGGCACTTCCTGTATGAAATTGAATCTTGGTTTCGCCTGTAGCATCAGTTCTGTGGCACTCACAGACAATATCTTTGCAGTTTTGGAAACGTCAGAGTGTTTTCTTTCCAAAGCTGTCAATTATATGCATAGTCGAGCATCTTTTCGTGACAAAATATCTTGTTTAAAACGGGAACGTTTTTTTATCCAAAAATTAAAAGAGCGCCCCCAATATCGAAGAAGTTAAATGTTTCCCCTTCAACCACTCGAGTGTTGCTTTAGCAGTATGCTTAGGGTCATTGTCCTGCTGGAAGGTGAACATCCGTCCCAGTCTCAAATCTCTTGAAGACTGAAACAGGTTCCCTCAATAATTTCTCTGTATTTAATGCCATCCATCATTCCTTCAATTCTAACCAGTTTCCCAGTCCCTGCCAATGAAAAACATACCCACAGCATGATGCTGCCACCACCCTGCTTCACTGTGGGGATGGTTATCTCGGGGTGATGAGAGGTGTTGGGTTTGCTCCAGACATAACGTTTTCCTTGATGGCCAAATAGTTCAATTTTAGTCTCATCTAAACAGAGTACCTTCTTCCATATGTTTGGGCAGTCTCCCACATGACTTTTGGCGAACACCAAATGTGTTTGTGTTATTTCTTTCTTTAAGCAATGTCTTTTTTATGGCCACTCCTCTGTAAAGCCCAGGTCTGTGGAATGTATGGCTTAAAGTGGTCCTATGGACAGATACTCCAATCTCCGCTGTGGAGCTTTGCAGCTCCTTCAGGGTTATCTTTGGTCTCTTTGTTGCCTCTCTGATTAATGCCCTCCTTGCCTGGACCATGAGTTTTGGTGGGCGCCCTCTCTTAGCAGGTTTGTTGTGGTGCCATATTCTTTCATTTTTTAAATAATGGATTTAATGGTGCTCCTTGGGATGTTCAAAGTTTCTGATATTTTGTTATAACCCAACCCTGATCTGTACGTCTCCACGACTTTGTCCCTGACCTGTTTGGAGAGCTCCTTGGTCTTCATGGTGCTCCTTGGTCTTCTTGGTGGTGCTCCTTGCTTAGTGGTGTTGCAGACTCTGGGGCCTTTCAGAACAGGTGTATATATACTGAGATCATGTGACAGATCATGTGACACTTAGATTGCACACAGGTGGACTTTATTTAGCTATTATGTGACTTTTGAAGGTAATTGGTTGCACCAGATCTTATTTAGGGCCTTTATAGCAAAGGAGTGAATACATATTCAAAAACCACTTTTCCTTTTTAATTTTTTTAGAATTCTTTGAAACAAGTTTTTTTTTCATTTCACTTCACCAATTTGGACTATTTTGTGTATGTCCATTACATGAAATCCAAATAAAAATGTATTTAAATTACAGGTTGTAATGCAACAAAATAGGAAAAATGCCAAATGGGGTGAAAACCTTTGCAATGCACTGTAAAGACACAAACTGAACTACTAAAAAACACACTAAGGAAAAAAAAGCTAAGCTAAAAATATTTGTTTTAAGATCTATTTTAATAATGTCCACAGTTTTGGCCCCACCCAGGTTCTCTGGCAGGTTCACTGCCCCAGCAGCCTTGTATGGCCCCCCGCCAGACAATACGTCTGAGTAACTGTATATTCTCAGTATTATGAACAAATTGTGTTTTCTTTTGGTAGCATTTCGTAGTGTGACTGATTTTACTAAGTGCATTAGTACTGTATAAAGTTAGAGGTCCGCTATTTGATAGATTCCCCCACTCCCCCTACCTCAGGCTTCCAGTGGGGAGACCTGAGGTCAACCTACCCCCGCCCCTCTCCCCATCTCGTACATCTGAGTGGGAGACCTTCCCAGGCAGTAGCCTGCCTAGCTCACAAACTAGAATCAGGGCGCCCACTCCGACAAGGTAAATTGACCCACAGTCCCACATGGTGACATGATATCATTGACGTAATGTGCAAATGAGCAATAGAAAACCGTTTGCGCAAATGTCACCATTCCAAATTTTTTGGTGCAGGAGCCCCGTGCTGCCCCCGAACAGATGCCCATGTCGCCTATACCTAATTCTGCCACTGGGCTGGGGGCATAATTCGCAATTGTAAATGAGAACTTGTTCTCAACTTGCCTACCTGGTTAAATAAAGGTGAAATAAAAACTAAATAAAAAACTAAAGGCTGCCTCCATGTCTCTTGGTCCTAGACTTTGGGATAGTTAAAAGGCTCCCTCTCCATGCCTCTTGGTCCTAGACTTTGGAATAGTTAAAAGGCTGTCTCTCCATGCCTCTTGATCCTAGACGTTGGGATAGTTAAAGGTCAGTACCAGAGGACCAGAGGGACCTACTGGGTACATAACTCAAAAGCATGTCTGAAATGTATTGGGGTGCACAATCATGGATTGGTTTAAAAACCAAAAAACGTATTCTAAAGCTCACAGCCAGCCAGTGCAGAAACCTTAAAACCGGTGTAATGTGTGCTCTCCGTCTGGTCTTGGTCAGTACCCACGCGGAGGCATTCTGTATGTTTTGCAGTTGACCAATGGCTTTCTTGGGTAGACCAGACTGGAGAGCATGACAGTAGTCAAGCCTGCTTGTAATAAAAGTCTCTCTGTATCAGCCTGAGAGAGAAACGGCCTCACCTTGACAATGTTTCTCAGGTGGTAAAAAGCTATTTCGGTCACATTCCTATTATGTCATTTGAAATTCAGTTCAGAATCTAAAGTAACACCTTGTTTTTTTACCTGGTGATTTATCTTTATTGCCCGTGAATTAAAATTTGGTGGCTAAATTCTCTCTCTGTGCTTTGGCTCCAACAATAAGTACCCCAGTCTTGTCTTAATTTAGCTGGAGCAAGTTGTGAGCCATCCAAGTATTTAAATCACTAATACAGTCTAATAATTTATCGGTGGAGCAATAATCCTCTGGTGACACAGAAATGTAAAGGACTGTATCGTCTGCATAGCAGTGAAAATCAATGCTGATAACGCTGCCAAGGGGTAACATATATAAACTGAACAGTTCCGTACCCAAAATCGAACCTTGTGGAACGTCACGTGATGTGTATTTTCTCTGAGTTATGTTCACCAAGGGTGACAACTGGTTAAATAGGTCCTAAACCAATTTAGAACTGGACCGGAGAGGCCAACCAACCTCTCCAGTCTGTCCAGAAGGACATCATGGTCGACAGTGTCGAATGCAGCACTTATAAATCTAAGGCTGTCTCTGGGCACAAAAACCAAATTGGATTTTTTACAGTTAAAAAAACTATTTCTCCATAATTTTGCTTCAGAATGGAAGGTTGGACATTGGTTGATAGTTGCTAAGAGCTGAATAATCTAGATGACTTTTCTTCAGAAGGGGTTTCCCCATAGCAGTTTTTAGAGCAGTGGTGTGCACTTCTTCAGAAATGCAATAAAAAGTGTTTTGAATAATGTGGTGGGGATAGGATCGAGAAAGCAGGGAGAAGGCTTAAGTTGTGATATCACTTTCCTGAGCATGTCTGTGGCAACCAGGGAAAATGAATGAGTAGTGTCTTTGCGTGGTGGGCTAGAGCACATATCATCAAACTTCTCATCATGCTTTTTACCTTTATTTAATGCTTGACTGATATATTGTAGCCTAGTCTAGTAAATTGACTGTACGTGTAAGGGTGACCATCAAGTTTCAGACCTATTGCAGGTGTTGTAACGGTTTTCTTGACTTGAAGGAGAGGCGGACCAAAAAGCAGCGTGATTTCTATTCATGGTTCTTTAATAAAGACTCTACACATGAACAGACTAACAAAAACAAGAAACGTGAAAACCTAAAACAGCCCTATCTGGTGCAAACACAGAGACAGGAACAATCACCCACAAACACACAGTGAAACCCAGGCTACCTAAGTATGATTCTCAATCAGAGACAACTAATGAGACCTGCCTCTGATTGAGAACCATACTAGGCCGAAACATAGAAATACCCAAATCATAGAAAAACAAACAGACTGCCCACCCCAACTCACGCCCTGACCATACTAAATAATGACAAAACAAAGGAAATAAAGGTCAGAACGTGACAGGTGTCTTGACTTTTTAGGATGCAAACAGTTTTAATTTGTCAGCAAGACGCATGAATTAATGTAGGCGTAATCAATGGCAATCCCCTAATGTCATTTGACATCCTTTTTGGTGCTTTGTAAACACGTCCATTCATCATACTGCTCAAGTGTACATCCACTGCACTATTTGGATTATTTTGGAGTCGGGGAACACGCACTGGTAGTAGTGATTGGTTTGACAATCAAATGAAAGCATCATGGCTGGTTGTGTTCAAATTAAATGGTAACTCATTTTTACCCTTAAATTTCATATTTATTAATAGGCTCACACATCTATTTCCAATAGAGACCCCTTTCGAATGTCACGTGTAATTTGCACTCTGGCAGATAGCATAGACTTCCCGGTCATTGCTCTAATTGTGTTAGCGCTAGTTAGCAACTACAGTTGAAGTCGGAAGTTTACATAGACCTTAGCCAAAACATTTAAACTCAGTCTTTCACAATTCCTGACATTTAATCACAGTAAAAATGCCCTGTCTTCGGTCAGTTAGCATCACCACTTTATGTTAAGAATGTGAAATGTCAGAATGATAGGAGAGAATGATTTATTTCAGCTTTTATGTCTTGCATTATTATGTCAGAATAATAGTAGAGAGATTTATTTATTTCAGCTTTTATTTAATTCCATTCCCAGTGCGTCAGAAGTTTACATACACTCAATTAGTATTTGGTAGCATTGCCTTTAAATTGTTTCACTTGGGTCAAACTTTTCGGGTAGCCTTCCACAAGCTTCCCACAATAAGGTGGGTGAATTTTGGCCCATTCCTCCTGACAGAGCTGGTGTAACTGAGTCAGGTTTGTAGGCCTCCTTGCTCGCACATGCTTTTTCAGTTCTGCCCTCAAATTTTCTATGGGATTGAGGTCAGGGCGTTGTGATGGCCACTCCAAGACCTTGACTTTGTTGTCCTTAAGCCATTTTGCCACAACTTTGGAAGTATGCTTGGGGTCATTCTTAGTTTGGAAGACCCATTTGCGACCAAGCTTGAACTTCCTGACTGATGTCTTGAGATGTTGTTTCAATATATGCACATAATTTCCCCCTCATGATGCCATCTATTTTGTGAAGTGCACCAGTCCCTCCTGCAGCAAAGCACCCCCACAACATGATGCTGCCATCCCCTGTGCTTCATGGTTGGGATGGTGTTCTTTGGCTTGCAAGCCTCCCCTTTTTCCTCCTAACATAACTATGGTCATGATGGCCAAACAGTTCTATTTTCGTTTCATCAGACCAGAGGACATTTCTCCAAAAAGTACGATCTTTGTCCCCATGTGCAGTTGCAAACCGTTGTCTGGCTTTTTTATGGCAGTTTTGGAGCAGTGGCTTCTTCTTTGCTGAGCGGCCTTTCAGGTTATGTTGATATAGGTCTCATGTTACTGTGGATATACAAGGTCCTTTGCTGTTGTTCTGGAAGTGATTTGCACTTTTCGCACCAAAGTATGTTCATCTCTAGGAGACAGAACGCGTATCCTTCCTGAGTGAAATGGCGACTATGTGGTCCCATGGTGTTTATACTTGCGTATTATTGTTTGTACAGATGAACATGGTACCTTCAGGTGTTTGTAAATTGCTCCCAAGGATGAACCAGACCTGTGGAGGTCTACAATTTATTTCTGAGGTCTTGGCTGATTTCTTTTGATTTTCCCATGATGTCAAGCGAAGAGGCACTGAGTTTGAATGTAGGCCTTGAAATAGATCCACAGGTACACCTCCAATTGACTCAAATTATGTCAATTGGCCTATCAGAAGCTTCCAAAGCCATGACATCATTTTCTGGAATTTTACAAGCTATTTAAGAGCGCAGTCAACTTAGTGTATGTAAACTGGAATTGTGATACAGTGAATTATAAGTGAAATAGTCTGTCTGTAAACAATTGTTGGAAAAATTACTTGTGTCTTGCACAAAGTAGATGTCCTAACAGACTTGCCAAAACTATAGTTTGTTAACAAGAAATTTGTGGAGTGGTTGAAAAACGAGTTTTAATGACTCCAACCTAAGTGTGTGTAAACTTCCGACTTCAAGTGTACCTTAAAATGGCACTGAGAGACTCCGGGTAAGTAGATAAAGGGCCTCATTGCCAAAATCCCGAAGTATCCCTTTGTCCCTTTAGAAAGTCCCTCTTTCTGTCCCTGGTTGGCCTTTACAGCTCCACCCACTCTCTGTTTCTCTCTTCCTGCCTTTCAGTTCCTGTCTCTGTCCCTGGTTGGCCTTTACAGCTCCACCCACTCTCTGTTTCTCTCTTCCTGCCTTTCAGTTCCTGTCTCTGTCCCTGGTTGGCCTTTACAGCTCCACCCACTCTCTGTTTCTCTCTTCCTGCCTTTCAGTTCCTGTCTCTGTCCCTGGTTGGCCTTTACAGCTCCACCCACTCTCTGTTTCTCTCTTCCTGCCTTTCAGTTCCTGTCTCTGTCTTTCAACCAGATGTTTATATTATATTTATGTCTCTTATTCAGTCCTCCATTCTGTGAATAATAAACATGATTGCATTATCTATTATCAAGGATAATGCTATCGCTTGGTCATTTTATTACATGATTCAGTGAAAGGGTTGGTGTTGCTACTCAGTGTTCGTCCACTGGTGAACTGTCTCTCTCTGTACCTCTGTGTTTCAGTATGCAAGTACACAGTCCATGAACGCTGTGTGTCCAAAGACATTGCTGCCTGCATCAGCACCTACGCCAAGTCCCGCAGACACACCAATGTGAGTATACAACTACACACACAAAACACACACTATTCTTGGGGGGACCAAACAGTTGAGTCCCATTCAGAATCATATTTTCACTAAACCCTAACTCCTAACCGTGATTGCAACCCTAACCCTAAACCTAACCCCTAAGCCTAACATAGCATTTTTCCTTGTGGGGACTGGCGAAATGTCCCCACTTAACTTCCACATCCGATTAATGTTGCTGAGCAAGGAGCAGAAGGGTCCTGGATGCAGGGATTCTCTCTCTCTCTCTCTCTCTCTTCTCTCTTCTCTCTTCTCTCTTCTCTCTTCTCTCTCTCTCTCTCTCTCTCTCTCTCTCTCTCTCTCTCTCTCTCTCTCTCTCTCTCTCTCTCTCTCTCTCTCTCTCACACACACACACACACACACACACACACACACACACACACACACACACACACACACACACACACACACCACACACACACACAGATGGTCTCTTATTTTTGTAAATATCCAGCACAAAATATAACGCATTTAGCACTGGATTAATGTTGTAACTTCCTGTAAATCATGATTGTTGTCTCTCTCTCCCTTCCTGTCTCTCTCCCTTCCTGCTTCTCTCCCTTCCTCTCTCCCTTCCTGCCTCTCTTCCTTCCTGCCTCTCTTCCTTCCCTGCCTCTCTTCCTTCCCTGTCTCTCTTCCTTCCTGCCTCTCTCCCTTCCTGCCTCTCTTCCTTCCTTCCTCCCTCTCTCTCTCTCTCTCTCTCTCCCCTTCCTCCCTCTCTCTCCCTTCTTGCTTCTCTCCCTCTCTCCCTTCCTGCCTCTCTCCCTACCTGCTTCTCTCCCTACCTGCTTCTCTCCCTACCTGCTTCTCTCCCTCTCTTCCTACCTGCCTCTCCCCTGCCTGCTTCTCTCCCTTCCTGCTTCTCTCCCTTCCTGCCTCTCTCCCTTCCTCCGGCTCGCTCTCTCTCCCTTTCTCCCTCTCTCTCCCTTCTTGCTTCTCTCCCTCTCTCCCTTCCTGCTTCTCTCCCTACCTGCTTCTCTTCCTTCCTGCCTCTCTCCCTACCTGCTTCTCTCCCTACCTGCTTCTCTCCCTCTCTTCCTACCTGCCTCTCTCCCTACCTGCTTCTCTCCCTTCCTGCTTCTCTCCCTTCCTGTCTCTCTCCCTTCCTGCCTCTCTCCCTTCCTGCGTCTCGCTCTCACTCCCCTTCCTCCCTCTCTCTCCCTTCTTGCTTCTCTCCCTCTCTCCCTTCCTGCTTCTCTCCCTACCTGCTTCTCTTCCTTTCTTCCTCTCTCCCTTCCTGCCTCTCTCCCTTCCTGCCTATCTCCCTCTCTTCCTTCCTGCCTCTCTCCCTTCCTGCCTCTCTCCCTCTCTTCCTTCCTGCCTCTCTCCCTTCCTGCCTCTCTCCCTTCCTGCTTCTCTCCCTTCCTGCCTCTCTCCCTTCCTCCGGCTCGCTCTCTCTCCCTTTCTCCCTCTCTCTCCCTTCTTGCTTCTCTCCCTCTCTCCCTTCCTGCTTCTCTCCCTACCTGCTTCTCTTCCTTCCTGCCTCTCTCCCTACCTGCTTCTCTCCCTACCTGCTTCTCTCCCTCTCTTCCTACCTGCCTCTCTCCCTACCTGCTTCTCTCCCTTCCTGCTTCTCTCCCTTCCTGTCTCTCTCCCTTCCTGCCTCTCTCCCTTCCTGCGTCTCGCTCTCTCTCCCTTCCTCCCTCTCTCTCCCTTCTTGCTTCTCTCCCTCTCTCCCTTCCTGCTTCTCTCCCTACCTGCTTCTCTTCCTTTCTTCCTCTCTCCCTTCCTGCCTCTCTCCCTTCCTGCCTATCTCCCTCTCTTCCTTCCTGCCTCTCTCCCTTCCTGCCTCTCTCCCTCTCTTCCTTCCTGCCTCTCTCCCTTCCTGCCTCTCTCCCTTCCTGCTTCTCTCCCTTCCTGCCTCTCTCCCTTCCTGCCTCTCTCCCTTCCTGCCTCTCTCCCTCTCTTCCTTCCTGCTTCTCTCCCTTCCTGCCTCTCTCCCTTCCTGCCTCTCTCCCTTCCTGCCTCTCTCCCTCTCTTTCTTTCCTTCTCCCCTTTCCTGCCTCTCTCCCTCTCTCCCTTCCTGCCTCTCTCCCTTCCTGCTTCTCTCCCTTCCTGCCTCTCTCCCTTCCTGCCTCTCTCCCTTCCTGCCTCTCTCCCTTCCTGCCTCTCTCCCTCTCTTCCTTCCTGCTTCTCTTCCTTCCTGCCTCTCTCCCTTCCTGCCTCTCTCCCTCTCTTTCTTTCCTTCTCCCCTTTCCTGCCTCTCTCCCTCTCTCCCTTTCTGCCTCTCTCCCTTCCTGCCTCTCTCCAGGTCATGCAGCATGTCTGGATGGAGGGAAACTCTCCCACTAAGTGTGACCGCTGTCACAGAAGTATCAAGTGCTACCAGGGCTTAACGGGCCTACACTGTGTGTGGTGTCAGATCACTGTGAGTAGTACACACCTCCCTGTACTGGAGAACTGGAATAGTTACAATGTTTTGGTTCATAGTGCCTCATGTCAAGTGCCTTGGCCAGTATCAAGTGCTTCAGAAGTATTCTGCTAATAAAAATGATCTGGCCTAGCTGACTTGCCTAGTTAAATAAAGGCTAAATAAAATAAAATATATAAATGGTCCTGAAGAAATTCACAGCAATAGTTTGTAATCAACCTATTATTTTTCAAATTTTTACTTTACCTAAGATGTCCTCTAGATGTCACCATTTACCTTTAAATGTTAAATAGTATATAATGAACACTCAAACTGTGATTCATCAAACCACCAGTAAGTGGAGTTCAAAGAGCATGTTTGGATTGTCAACTTAGCTTAGTGATGTTCTCATCCCTTTAGAATCACTGCAACTTAGCTTAGTGATGTTCTCATCCCTTTAGCATCACTGCAGTTTAGCTTAGTGATGTTCTCATCCCTTTAGAATCACTGCAACTTAGCTTAGTGACGTTCTCATCCCTTTAGCATCACTGCAGGCATTCATTCTGAGTCCTGGAAGCAGCTACTGTACTCATTACATGAATAAGGCTTTGGCATGAACCAGGGGAAAAGGGATATATTCCTATAGCAGTTAATGTTCCGGTATTATTAGCTTCAAGCATTTATGGGGCTTTTGAGTGAAGTGTTTTGAATAATATCTGCCACTGTGTCAAATGACTTGTGTGAATATATCTTTTGGTATTCCTTTCCACTCTCCTCTTCTTTTCCTCTGCTCCTTTCTTCCCTCCATTCTCCTCATCTTAAATAAAGGTTAAATAAAATAAATAAAAAATCTTCCTTCCCGATCAGCTCCACAATAAGTGTGCGTCCAACATGAAGCCGGAGTGTGATGGAGGAGCCCTTAGAGACCACACTCTACTCCCCTCCTACATCTGCCCTGTCGTCCTGGTGAGATCACATGAAATCAATCACACTCTGAAACTCCTATTTATTTATCTCCAATTCTTTCAATACTGAAAAACACTAACACCCCCTTGAGATATAATTATAGATCCATAAAGGTATACACTTGCCCCATTTCTCTGTAACAATTCATAAACTCATAAACAAATGTATCTTTGTCTGCCCGTCTGTCTGTCTCTCTGTCTGTCTGTCTGTCTGTCCGTCCGTCCGTCCGTCCGTCCGTCCGTCCGTCCGTCCGTCCGTCCGTCTCTCTGTCTGTCCGTCCGTCCGTCCGTCCGTCCGTCCGTCCGTCTGTCTGTCTGTCTGTCTGTCTGTCTGCAGGACCGTCATTCTGTTGTGAAGCGGGGTGAAGGGGACTCCCCGCCCAGCAGCAGCCCTGACAACATAAGTCAGAGCTTGAAATTCACAGGAGACGGACAAGCACTGCAGGTGAGTAAATCAAGCCCAGTGCATCTTCAGTGGTTAAAGCCTTGTTGATGGCAGGTTAAAGTGTGTGCTGTGTTTGCATGGGTATACACTACTCTACAGTATCTCATTAGCCTGTCTCTGATCTCCTATTCAGATCACTCCTCTCCCGGGTACACATCCCCTCCTGGTCCTGGTCAACCCAAAGAGTGGAGGGAGACAGGGGGAGCGGTAAGTCACAGTGTCTCATATGATTAACGGATTGAAACACTCCTGCAATATACACTAGTATGTGGACACCTGCTTCCATTCAGCCTCAAGAGCATTAGTGAGGTTGGGCACTGATGTTGGGCGATTAGGCCTGGCTCGCAGTCAGCATTCCAATTCATCCCAAAGGTGTTTGATGGGGTTGAGGTCAGGTCTCTGTGCAGGCCAGTCAAGTTCTTCCACACCGATCTTGACAAACCATTTCTGTATGAACCTCGCTTTGTGTACGGGGGCATTTTAATGCTGAAACAGAAAAGGACCTTCCCCAAACTGTTGCTACAAAGATGGAAGCACAGAATCGTCTAGAATGTCATTGTATTCTGTAGCGTTAAGATGTCCCTTCACTGGAACTAAGGGGCCCGAACCATGGAAAACAGCCCTAGACCATTTTTCCTCCTCCAACAAACTTTACAGTTGGCACTATGCATTCGGGCAGGCAGCATTCTCCTGGCATCCGCCGAACCCAGATTTGTCCGTTGGACTGCCAGGTGGTGAAGCGTGATTCATCACTCCAGGGAACGTGTTTCCACTGCTCCAGAGTCCAATGGCGGCGAGCTTTAATCCACTCCAGTCTTGGCATTGCGCATGGTGATCTTAGGCTTGTTTGCGGCTGCTCAGCGATGGAAACCCATTTCATGAAGCTCCTGACGAACAGTTATTTTGATGACATTGCTTCCAGAGGCAGTTTGGAACTCCGTAGTGAGTGTTGCAGCTGAGGACAGATAATCTTTACGCGCTGTGGCCTTCAGCACTTGGCGGTCCCATTCTGTGAGATTGTGTGGCCTATCACTTTGTGGCTGAGACGTTGTTGCTCCTAGACGTTTCCACTTCACAATAACAGCACTTACAGTTGAACAGGGCAGCTCTAGCAGGGCAGAAATCTGACAAACTGACTTGTTGGAAAGGCGGAATCCTATGGCAGAGCCACGTTGAAAGTCACTGAGCTCTTCAGTAGAGCCCATTCTACTGCCAATGTTTGTCTATATAGGCTGCATGGCTGCGTGCTCAATTTTATACACCTGTCAGCAACAGCTGTGGTTGAAATAGCCAAATCCACATACTTTTGGCCATGTAGTGTATGTTTCATACAGCCCTGTAATGCTACTGACAAAGTGTTATAAAGACTGGCTGACTGTTCATCATAGAATCAAAGTAATGTGAAGCTAGCATAGCTGAAGCTAGCAACAATAACAATCTCCTGGTCTTTGGCGATTCAATTCTATAATTTTTAGGCTATGTAATTACAGAGGATTTAACATTTTGGAAATAATGATGGTCTATTGGCTGTTCTGACACAGTGTCCTAAAAGCAGTTGTTAATGAAAATGAATGTGTTCACTGTTTCAGCATTCTCTCCTCATTCTCTCCTCTCTCCTCCCACCATGCATTTCACAGCACCGGGAGGCCTGCTTTGTTGGCTTCAGAAACTCCATCACCATAGCAACACAGTCTTAAATACCACTTAAAAGGGAAATTATTCTCTATTATTAGACATGTTCTCCTAAAAAAAGATGCATTTAATCTCTGAGTACAAAAACAAAGCCTATTTCTTCTCATTTGATGTCAATAAGGAAATGAAAGGGTTGGTCACTGATTGGTCCTGTTATTGTGAATGAGGCTTTCAGGCAGTTTAATGACTGTTTTACAGCATTTTAAATGTCACACGGTCCTCTTATTTTAAGTAGTATATTTATACAAATTTTTCCTTCTGAATGAATTTCATAAACTTAAATGTAAGTTTTCTTCATGACACATTCATAACAGTATCATAGCAAACTGTATCTGACACGCCATATAGAATGAGTTGCATTCTAAGCCAAATGTTTTGTTTGTGGTGATTCTAACCTAGCTGTCGGCTTTCTGTTGTCTTTTGCCACTGCTTTTCACACTCTGACCAAAGTGCAGTGTGGGTATTGGAAGCTACTGACACAATTACCAGTGCAAGGTCAATGTGGAGCCTTCAATATAATAGATCTCTGATACAGCTCCTGCTGGTCAATGTTACAGGAATCTGCGATGTCAATGGGCACAGTAAGCTGTAGAGATAATTACAATTTTAGAGCGAAATCACATTTACTGTGGACACCATGTCAACTGTGTTGATTAAGTAAAACTTGTAATTAAATGTTGCTACTTTACATTCTATGTCTGTCTTTGTATGCATGATCTCTCATCCCCTCACTCTCTCTCTGGCTCACTCTCTCTCTCTCTGGCTCTCTCTCTCTCTGGCTCTCTCTCTCGCTGGCTTTCTCTCTCTCTGGCTCTCTCTCTGGCTTTCTCTCTCTCTGGATCTCTCTCTCTCTCTCTCTCTCTCTGGCTCTCTCTGGCTCTCTCTCTCTCTCTGGCTCTCTCTCTCTCTCTCTCTGGCTCACTATCTCTCTCTTCTGGCTCCATTTTGTACATAGTGATATATGTATGGTGGGGTAAGACTAACTCATCACTATAGACCCATGGTATACCTATGGTGGGGTAAGACTAACTCATGTGGGGTAAGACTTCTACAGACCTATGGTATTGAGAATGGTGTTCACTATAGACAGTACCTGCTGAACCCCAGGCAGGTGTACAGTCTCGACCGAGGGGGACCCATGGTGGGGTAAGACTAACTCATTACTATAGACCTATGGTGGGGTAAGACTAATTCATTACTATAGACCTATGGTGGGGTAAGACTAATTCATTACTATAGACCTATGGTGGGGTAAGACTAATTCATTACTATAGACCTACATTACTATAGACCCATGGTGGGGTAAGGACCTATGGTGAGACTCATCTATAGACCCATGGTGGGGTAAGACTAATTCATTACTATAGACCCATGGTGGGGTAAGACTAATTCATTACTATAGACCTATGGTGGGGTAAGACTAACTCATCACTATAGACCCATGGTGGGGTAAGACTAACTCATCACTATAGACCCATGGTGGGGTAATTCATTACTATAGACCTATGGTGGGGTAAGACTAACTCATTACTATAGACCATGGTAGGGTGAGACTCATCCTCATCACTATAGACCCATGGTGGGGTAAGACTAATTCATTACTATAGACCTATGGTGGGGTAAGACTAACTCATCACTATAGACCCATGGTGGGGTAAGACTAACTCATCACTATAGACCATGGTAGGGTGAGACTCATCCTCATCACTATAGACCCATGGTAGGGTGAGACTCATCCTCATCACTATAGACCCATGGTAGGGTAAGACTCATCCTCATCACTATAGACCCATGGTGGGGTAAGACTAACTCATCACTTTAGACCCATGGTAGGGTAAGACTCATCCTCATCGCTATAGACCCATGGTCGGGTAAGACTAACTCATCACTATAGACCCATGGTCGGGTAAGACTCATCGCTATAGACCCATGGTCGGGTAAGACTCATCCTCATCACTATAGACCCATGGTCGGGTAAGACTAACTCATCACTATAGACCCATGGTAGGGTAAGACTCATCCTCATTACTATAGACCCATGGTCGGGTAAGACTCATCCTCATCACTATAGACCCATGGTAGGGTAAGACTAACTCATCACTTTAGACCCATGGTAGAGTAAGACTCATCCTCATCACTATAGACCCATGGTCGGGTAAGACTCATCCTCATCACTTTCGACCCATGGTAGGGTAAGACTCATCCTCATCACTATAGACCCATGGTAGGGTAAGACTCATCCTCATCACTTTCGACCCATGGTGGGGTAAGACTCATCCTCATCACTATAGACCCATGGTGGGGTAAGACTCATCCTCATCACTATAGACCCATGGTAGGGTGAGACTAACTCATCACTATAGACCCATGGTGGGGTAAGACTAACTCATCACTATAGACCCATGGTCGGGTAAGACTCATCCTCATCACTATAGACCCATGGTCGGGTAAGACTCATCCTCATAACTATAGACCCATGGTAGGGTAAGACTCATCCTCATGACTATAGACCCATGGTGGGGTAAGACTCATCCTCATGACTATAGACCCATGGTGGGGTAAGACTCATCCTCATCACTATAGACCCATGGTGGGGTAAGACTCATCCTCATCACTATAGACCCATGGTGGGGTAAGACTCATCCTCATGACTATAGACCCATGGTGGGGTAAGACTCATCCTCATCACTATAGACCCATGGTGGGGTAAGACTAACTCATCACTATAGACCCATGGTCGGGTAAGACTCATCCTCATCACTATAGACCCATGGTCGGGTAAGACTCATCCTCATCACTATAGACCCATGGTAGGGTAAGACTCATCCTCATGACTATAGACCCATGGTGGGGTAAGACTCATCCTCATGACTATAGACCCATGGTGGGGTAAGACTCATCCTCATCACTATAGACCCATGGTGGGGTAAGACTCATCCTCATCACTATAGACCCATGGTGGGGTAAGACTCATCCTCATCACTATAGACCCATGGTGGGGTAAGACTCATCCTCATGACTATAGACCCATGGTGGGGTAAGACTCATCCTCATCACTATAGACCCATGGTGGGGTAAGACTCATCCTCATCACTATAGACCCATGGTGGGGTAAGACTCATCCTCATCACTATAGACCCATGGTGGGGTAAGACTAACTCATCACTATAGACCCATGGTCGGGTAAGACTCATCCTCATCACTATAGACCCATGGTCGGGTAAGACTCATCCTCATCACTATAGACCCATGGTGGGGTAAGACTCATCCTCATCACTATAGACCCATGGTAGGGTGAGACTAACTCATCACTATAGACCCATGGTGGGGTAAGACTAACTCATCACTATAGACCCATGGTCGGGTAAGACTCATCCTCATCACTATAGACCCATGGTAGGGTAAGACTCATCCTCATCACTATAGACCCATGGTAGGGTAAGACTCATCCTCATGACTATAGACCCATGGTGGGGTAAGACTCATACTCATCACTATAGACCCATGGTGGGGTAAGACTCATCCTCATCACTATAGACCCATGGTAGGGTAAGACTCATCCTCATTACTATAGACCCATGGTGGGGTAAGACTAACTCATCACTATAGACCCATGGTAGGGTAAGACTAACTCATCACTATACACCCATGGTAGGGTAAATACACCTGTATTTGGGGTGTTTCTCCCATTCTTCTCTGCAGATCCTTTCAAGCTCTGTCAGGTTGGATAGGGAGAGTTGCTGCACAGCTGTTTTCAGGTCTCTCCAGAGATGTTCGATCGGTTACAAGTCTGGGCTCTGAAAGGGCCACTCAAGGGCATTCAGAGACTTGTCCTGAACCACTCCTGTTTTGTCTTGGCTGTGCTTAGGGTCATTGTCCGGTTGAAAGGTGAATGTTTGCCTCAATCTGAGGTCCTGAGCACTGTGGAGCAAGTTTTCATCAAGGACCTCTCTGTACTTTGCTCTATTCATCTTTCCCTTAATCCTGACTTGTCTCCCACTCCCTGCCGCTGAAAAACATCCCCACAGCATGATGCTGCCACCACCATGCTTCACCGTAGGGATGGTGCCAGGTTTCCTCCAGACATGATACTTAGCATTCAGGCCAAATAGTTCAATCTTGGTTTCATCAGACCAGAGAATCTTGTTTCTCATGGTCGGAGAGTCTTTCGGTGCCTAAACATTAAAAATGAACAGTATATATTACACTCACAAAAGTTCTCTCTCTCATTGTAAGAAGAGAGGCAGACTCAGTGACAGGCTAGCAGATAATAGACATGGTATCAGGACAGTGGAGGTTCAGTTAACATGATGTAATGATGCCATTATCACTAGAGGTCGACCGAATAATCGGAATGGCCAATTAATTTGGGCCGATTTCAAGTTTTCGCAACATAACAATTTTTTTTTTTTTAAATACTTTTATTTTACGAGGCAAGTAGGTTAAGAACACATTCTTATATTCAATGACGGCCTAGGAACGGTGGGTTAACTGCCTTTTTCAGGGGCAGAACGACAGATTTTCACGTTGTCAGCTCGAGGGATCCAATCTTTCAACCTTACAGTTAACTAGTCCAATGCAATAACGACCTGCCTCTCTCGTTCCACTCCACAAGGCCTGTTACGCGAATGCAGTAAGCCAAGGTAAGTTGCTAGCTAGCATTAAACTTATCTTATAAAAAACAATCAATCATAATCAGTAGTTATCTACACACGGTTGATGATATTACTAGATATTATCTAGCGTGTCCTGCGTTGCATATAATCTGACTGAGCATACAAGCATACAAGTATCTAAGTATCTGACTGAGCGGTGGTAGGCAGAAGCAGGCGTGTAAAAATTAATTCAAACAGCACTTTCGTGTGTTTTGCCAGCAGTTCTTCGTTGTGCTACAAGCATTGCGCTGTTTATGACTTCCTATCAACTCCCGAGATGAGGCTGGTGTAACCGAAGTGAAATGGCTAGCTAGTTAGCGCGCGCTAATAGCATTTCAAACGTCACTCGCTCTGAGCCTTCTAGTAGTTGTTCCCCTTGCTCTGTATGGGTAACGCTGCTTCGATGGTGGCTGTTGTCGTTTTGTTGCTGGTTCGAGCCCAGGGAGGAGTGCGGAGAGGGACGGAAGCTATACTGTTACACTGGCAATACTAAAGTGCCTATAAGAACATCCAATAGTCAAAGGTTAATGAAATACAAATGCTACAGAGGGAAACTGTTTTGTGAAATGTGATACGTAGCCAGATCGGTGCTGTAGCTTGAGAATTCCCTGGAGTGCTGGCATGCTTGTGCTGTGCATCACTGAGCGTTAGCACAGTTCACCGCAACGACCAGGATAGAGACAGCTGTCTGACATTGGTGTCACCAGCCTTGTCAGTGGTGCACACACACACACACACACACACACACACACACACACACACACACACACACACACACACACACACACACACACACACACACACACACACACACACACACACACACACACACACACAGGCACCCCCCCCCCCACCCCACACACACAGCTGTTTTTTTGGGACAGATGAAAGCCCCTGTCGACACCTTTGTCCTGGCCCAGATGAAAGGTCCCTTTGAAGGTGACACTCTCTCTGGCCAGTCACTAATGCTTCTCTCTCTCTATCTCTCTCTCTCTCTCTCTCTCTCTCTCTCTCTCTCTCACTCACACTCTCTTTCTCTGTCAATTCAATTCAAATGGCTTTAGTGGCATAGCCAAAGCTAGTGAAATAGAGAATGAAGAAAAGTGAAATAAACAATAAAAAATGTACAGTAAACATTACACTCAAAAGTTCCAAAAGAATAAAGACATTTCAAATGTCATATTGTGGCTAAACGCTGTAACGAGGTGCAAATAGTTAAAATACAAAAGGGAAAATAAATAAACATAAATATGGATGGTATTCACATTGCTGTTTGTTCTTCAATTAAAGATCCACTTCCACTGTGCCTTTAAACAGCTTGCAAAATTCCAGAAAATTATGTCATTGCTTTAGAAGCTTCTGATAGGCTAATTGACATCATTTGAGTCAATTGGAGGTGTACCTGTGGATGTATTTCAAGACCTACCTTCAAACTCAGTGCCTCTTTGCTTGACATCATGGGAAAACAAAATAAATCAGCCAATGCAAAGAAGAAGCCACTGCTCCAAAACTGCCATAAAGAAGTCAGACTACGGTTTGCAACTGCACAAGGGGACAAAGGTTATGCTTTTTTGTATGAGTAATGTCCTCTGGTCTGGTGAAACAAAAATAGAACTGTTTGGCCATAACGACCATCGTAATGTTTGAAAGGAAAAAGGAGGAGGCTTGCAAGTTGAAGAACACCATCCCAACCGTGAAGCACGGGGGTGGCAGCATCATGCTGTGGTGGTGCTTTGCTGCAGGAGTGACTGGTGCACTTCACAAAATAGATGTCATCATGTTGAGGGAAAATTCTGTGAATATACTGAAGCAACATCTCATGACATCAGTCAGGAAGTTGAAGCTTTGTCGCAAATGGGTCTTCCAAATGGACAATGACCCCAAGCATACTTCCAAAGTTGTAGCAAAATGGCTTAAGGACAACAAAATCAAGGTATTGGAGTGGCCATCACAACGCTCTGACCTCAAACCTATAGAACATTTGTTGGCAGAACTGAAAAAGCGTGTGTTAGCAAGGAGGCCGACAAACCTGACTCAGTTACACCAGCTCTGTCAGGATAAATGGGCCAAAATTCACCCAACTTATTGTGGGAAGCTTGTGGAAGGCTACCCAAAACCTTTGACCCAAGTTAAACAATTTGAAGGCAATGCTACCAAATACTAATTGAGTGTATGTAAACTTCTGACCCACTGGGAATGTGATGCAAGAAATAAAAGCTGAAATAAATCATTCTCTCTACTATTATTCTGACATTTCACATTCCTAAAATAATGTGGTGATCCTAACCGACCTAAGACAGGGAAGTTTTACTATGATTAAATGTCAGGAATTGTGAAAAACTGAGTTTAAAACTATTTGGCTAAGATGTATGTAAACTTCCGACTTCAACTGTATGTTGAAGAGAGTGGGGCTCGACCTGCAACCCTGTCTCACCCCACGGCCCCATGGAAATTAATGTGTGTTTTTTTGCCCATTTTAACCGCACACTTGTTGTTTGTGTACATGGATTTTGTAATGTTGTGTGTTTTCCCCCAACACTGCTTTCCATCAATTTGTATAGCAGACCCTTATGCCAAATTGAGTCAAAAGCTTTTTTGCACTCAACACAGCATGAGCAAAGACTTTACCTTTGTTTTGGTTTGTTTGTTTTTTACATTGGGGTGTATAAGATGAATACGTGGTCTGTCATACGGTAATTTGGTAAAAAGCCAATTTGACATTTGCTCAGTATATTGTTTTCACTGAGTAAATGTACGAGTCTGCTGCACCTCTCGGGCTACTTTTTTCAACATTCTGTTAAAAATCGCGTAACATTTCAACGTCCTGCTACTCATGCCAGGAATATAGTATATGCATATGATTAGTATGTGTGCATAGAAAACACTCTGAAGTTTCTAGAACTGGTTCAATGGTGTCTGTGACTATAACAGAACGAGTTCCGTGGTCAAAATCGCCAGAAAACCTGGTCACTAAATCGACAAAGAAAAAATCAATCCGCCAGCCCATGTATTGTCTATTGGAAGGAAAAATAATTAAGTGTGAGATCACAGTTCCTACAGCTTCCACACAATGTCGCCAGTGTTGTGATTTCGATTAAACTAAATCCTTGGTCATCTGAGTAATAGCCACATCCGGTTGTCAAGTCCACAGATGTAAACATTGGAACCGGAAAAGTTAGTTACGTTACCCAAACTCGTGCTTATTGAATACAGATCGCTCCGTGATCAATTTGATCGTTTATTAACGTTTAGTAATACCTAAAGTTGGATTACAGAAGTAGTTTGAAGTGTTTTGTCAAAGTTTATAGGCAACATTTTTAATAAAAAAAAATAACGTTGCATTTAAAAAAAATGTGTTTTTACTGGATCTGACGGTGTTCATAAATTGACATTTCGGGTACACAAGGACCGATTTAATCGAAAAAAAATACCCAATTGTGATGTTTATGGGACATATAGGAGTGCCAAGAAAGAATCTCGTCAAAGGTAATGAATGTTTTATATTTTATTTCTGCGTTTTGTGTAGTGCCGGCCCACGCTAATTCCTTTGTTTACGTCCCCTTCTGGTATTTCGGCGTGTTGCCTGCTATCAGATAATAGCTACTCATGCTTTCGCCGAAAAGCATTTTACAAATCTGACTCGTTGGCTAGATTCACAACGAGTGTAGCTTGAATTGAGTACCCTGTATGTGAATTTTAATGAACGTTTGAGTTTTAACGAGTGCTATTAGCATTTGGCATAGCGCATTTGCATTTATTGTTGGCAGGGGGTGCGGTTGCGTCCCGGGTGGGCCAGAGAGGTTAATGATAATCAGTGGTGTAAAGTACTTAAGTAAAAATACTTTAAAGTGCTTACTTAAGTTGTTTTTTATGTATAAGTACTTAAATTGTAAAGTATTATTTTTGACAACTTTTACTTTTACTTCACTACATTCCTGAAGAAAAATGTGTATTTTTTACTCTTTTCACTGAGTAAATGTACGAGTCTTCTGTTAATGATAATCAGTGGTGTAAAGTACTTAAGTAAAAATACTTTAAAGTGCTACTTAAGTTGTTTTTTATGTATAAGTACTTAAATTGTAAAGTATTATTTTTGACTACTTTTGCTTTTACTTCACTACATTCCTGAAGAAAATTGTGTATTTTTTACTCCATACATTTTCCCTGACACCCAAAAGTACTTGTTACATTTTCAATGTTTAGCAGGACAAGAAAATGGTCAAATTCACGCACTTACCAAGAAAACATCCCTGGTCATCCCTACTACCTGATCTGGCAGATTCACTAAACACAAATGCTTCGATTATAAACTATGTCTGAGTGTTGGAGTGTGCCCCTGGCTATCCGTAAATAGAAAAAACAATAAAATCGTTCCGTTTGGTTTGCTTAATATAAGGAATTTGAAAGGATTTATACTTTTACTTTTTGATTCTTAAGTACATTTTATCAATTACATTTACTTTTGATACTTAAGTATATTTAAAACCAAATACTTTTAGACTTTTACTCAAGTAGTATTTTCCTGGGTATCTTAACTTTAAGTATGACAATTGGGTACTTTTTCCACCACTGATGATAATGCAGAGGATTTTCCCAAGGTTGTTGTTGACGCATATCCCACAGGAGTTATTGGGGTCCATTTTCACTCCACTTTTGTGGATTGGGGTGATCAGTCCTTGGTTCCAAATATAGTGGAAGATGCCAGAGCTCAGGATAATGTTGAAGAGTTTAAGAATAACCATTTGAATTTGTGGTCTGTATATGTTATGATTTCATTTAGTATGCCATCAACACCGCAGGCCTTTTTGGGTTGGAGGGTTTGTATTTTGTCCTGGAGTTCATTCAATGTAATTGGAGAATCTGTTTGGTTCTGGTAGTCTTTAATAGTGCATTCTAAAATGTGTATTTGATCATGTATATGTTTTTGCAGTTTGTTCTTTGTTATAGAGTGGTTTATCTATACATCTATGTTTGAATAGATAACTCTTCATGTTGCTGTTTGTTTAGTGTGTTCCAATTTTCCCAGAAGTGGTTTGATTCTATGGATTCTTACATTGAGCTGATTTCTGATGTGCTTTTCCTTCTTTTTCCATAGTGTATTTCTGTATTGTCTCTCTGTATGTATGTGTGTGTATTTGTATATTTATGTATTTATGTCTTCACAGGCTCAACTTCTTCCATGATGTCCCTAATTTCCAGGTGCTGGCATGTGGAGGGGACGGGACAGTGGGATGGATTTTAGACTGTATTGGTGTGTCTCAATCTATTGGATTTCTCATTCATTATACATGAACACAGTAAAATATTTGTGTGTGTGTGTGTGTGTGTGTGTGTGTGTGTGTGTGTGTGTGTGCCTGATATACATAGAACACTATAATACTATACTGTACACTACTCTGGCTACACCTTAGTGTTCTTTCTCTGAAATCATTCAGAGAAATTAATTCTCCATCAGAATTGTAATTATTATCTTATCATTATCTGTCCATCTGCAGACAAGGCCAACTTTGCAAAAGATCCCCCTGTGGCTATCCTCCCTCTGGGCACAGGGAACGACCTGGCAAGATGTCTACGTTGGGGCGGAGGTGAGAAGCTGTGTGTGTGTGTGTGTGTGTGTGTGTGTGTGTGTGTGCGTGTGTGTGTGTGTGTGTGTGTGTGTGTGTGTGTGTGTGTGTGTGTGTGTGTGTGTGTGTGTGTGTGTGTGTGTGTGTGTGTGTGTGTGTGTGTACATAGATCGCAGTGTGAGTATTATTTTACTCACTGAAAGCTCCCATCAGCAATATTTTCCTCAATATCTTCACAATGCACCTGTTGAGTTCTTGTGGTTCTAAACCAGTGGAGGCTGGTGGGAGGAGCTATAGGAGGACAGGCTCATTGTAATGGCTGGAATGAAATAAATGGGCGGTATCAAGCACTTCACACATATTGAAACCACGTTTGACTCCGTTCCATGAATTCCATTCCAGCCATTACAATGAGGTTGTCCTCCTATATATCCTTCCACCAGCCTCCACTGTCCTAAACACATCCTCATAGAGCTAATTTGAAAGTGTTCTATAATGCAAAGCAGAGTTCTTATATAGTCTCATTGACTAGGCCTGTTTTTTTGGCCAATGATTGCGACCCTGATTATGACAGACTGCTTGACCTAACCCTGGCTTGTGTAGAGTAGAGACCAGCTGAGCACTTTAGCCAGGCAGCAGGCTTATGATCTGATGTTTGGAAACTAAATGGACAGTTAGTTCCCAGGGGCTTTTTGACCAAGCACCAGTTGAATACATTATCTCGTCAAAAATATATATTTTAAAAGGAATTGGATTCTTTCTATGAAGACATTTAAGTGTTATGACCGTATTTGCAGATTGTACAGTAATAGATACAAAAGCTGGGACTGTGAGGGATGTACTGTGTCACAGTTGTCTGTTTGTAGAAACATACTGCACATGCGTTTGAATTCCTAGCATAGTAAACCAATCATCTAAATTGGGTTTGGTGATACAATCTCCTATTGATCTCCTGTTAACTGGCAGATGTTATATGACAGATGTATTTGGCCTGTTTTGTAACTATATCAGTCAGGACTGGGCTGTATGTAAGCATATGTGTGCATCACGTATAGTGGAATATGCTTGTAAGCAAACATGAAAGAGCATGCTATTGTGCCATATGTAGTCGTGAGCTTTTTTGTTAAATCTTCAGGGTATAAAGTAGGCTAATTGGCTTCTTACATTACATCATCATTGCTTTCTCCCTCTGTGATTTAGGAAATGTACATGAGGGAGGAAAAGTGTGAGCTCAGACTGTTGGAGAGCACATGGGGGAAAATGTGTGTCAGCACACATGGGCCTCGGCTCTCAGTGTCAACGTCCCCTGGTGCAGACCTGGGTTCACATTGTTTTTGAAAAAAATCAGGCAAAGTTCCATTATTTGAAAGATTTCAGATATTACGTGAATCCAGGTCTGGAGCACAGGAGGGGGAACAAGTGCCATCACACATGAACCCTGGCTCTCAGGATGGGTCGCCATGTGAGTGTTAAAGTCCCCTGGTGCTCTGAGTGATGGGTCCTCATTAGACGCTCACACCTCCATGACAGCCACTGGTGTAACCCTAACACCCCGGTCCACCTCTCAGCAGTACTGATCACAGTCATCATTAGAGTAATTGTGGTTCAGACCCACTTGGTCTCCAACAGAGGACTCGCTCACCGGAGCCCCCCAGGGTTCGGGAGTTCTATCCCATGACACCGTATAATGATGACTCTATTGTGTATGCCTCTACTGTCTACCTCTACACTCTAAAAAATGCTAGGTTGTTTGGTTGACCCAAATGCTGGCTTGTTAGGTTGACTCAACTGCTGGTTAATTTGTTTGACCCAACTGCTGGGTGGCAGGCATTGGGTCACTTGGTTTGTTGATGCTGGGTTATTGTGATCCAGCAGGTCAGATCAGAAGACTGGAGGCAAGGTTTAGCAAGGGAGTGGCTTTCAGATAGTTATTTTTAGCCACCTATTAGAGTTATTATAGTGTATGTAATTCAAGTTAGTCTGTTCTGCTGTATAGTTATCACATGTTAAGGTTGAACATTGACATTTTTGTAGCTTCAATCAGGCTGACAGAAATGTATAAAATCCCTAAAAGCTTATGCAAATCCAGTTGTTGGGAAAGATACCATCTTGTTATAATATGTAATAAGTAATCTTAATACTCTAGAAGATTTTGTCAAATGCAAAAAAACTCTCACAGGTTGTCAATACGATCTATCTGAAAGCCACACCTCTAATAAGCCACACCTCTAATAAGCCACGCCTCCTGAAATAACTTTATATTACTGTACATTAAGAAAGACCAGGCTGCATGTCAACCCAGCATGACAGTAAAAAATAACCAACTAATATTTACATGAAACCATGTTTGGGTAATCCCAACAACCCAGCATGTTGGGTTATTCACGTAACTGGCTTGGTAAAAATATCCCAGCGTGTGTTGTCCAATATTTACCCAGTGCTGGGTTACCAAAGAACCCAAATTGGGTGTTTTTTAACACAGCATTTTTTGGAGTTTACCAAGAGTCTCTCTCAGAGAGGCCTGGAGGTTAGGAGTTCTATCCCATGGTAGTGTACTTACTTACCAACTCCTCTTCATGCCCTCTGGGACATAAGGCCACAATGACTCTATTGTGTACACCCATACTGTCTGCCATTAGGCTGTTTTGTCAGTGTGAGGCTTTCAGATGTACTCCCTTCTCACCACTCAATCTTAGTTTTCTCTTTGCTTGCTTCTAGGAATCCAAGGCCTCTGACCTCACGTGAAATGGAATACAGAAAGCACTATACATTTTGATGAATACTAGATCTTATTGAATTAATAAAACTTGTTCTGAGAGCCTGGGTCTGACAGTGTGGGTGACCTTAGTGTGTGATGACTGTATCTCCCTGTGTCATGTCTCACCCGTCTCTCTGTCCTGTCCTGTAGGTTATGAGGGAGGCAGCCTGCTGAAGTTTCTGCGGGACATAGAACACAGCACAGATATGATGCTGGACCGATGGAACATCGACATTATCCCTGTAGACAAGGAGGAGAAGGGAGACCCAGTCCCCAACAGCATCGTCAACAACTACTTCTCCATCGGAGTGGTGAGAGAACAGACTACACACACACACACACACACACACACACACACACACACACACACACACACACACACACACACACACACACACACACACACACACACACACACACACACGCACACACACTCTGTTTATCAGGTTCACCAGGAAATTTTTGTTGACATGCAGAACCAATCACATGCAGAACTCATCACATGCAGAACCAATTTCCAACTTCAAATTTTTATCCTTAAAAACACTCACACACACAATCCTACCTGCCGTTCCATATTCAGATCAAAACAGAAGCAGGACATAGGCCCAGTACTATGCTACAGTATGGGATTGCCTATACCAGCAGGAGTTAAACAATTTGCAAAATCACTGGTGGTTTCTTAGCCTCTCAAGCAGGTTAATTACTGTTTCCCCTTTTAAAGGGAAGGAACCAACATCGCCATTGTCCCTGTTGCTTAGCAACCTGTTATCACTCTACTCTTTGCTCGTTTGTTGAAACCAACGGCCATGGGCTTGCCACAAACGTATTACACTAGAGGGACCAGAGGGACGAGGTCAAATGAATTCTGTCTCAGTTCTTGTCTTGTTGTCTCTCTGTCAATCCCTGACACTTCAGATGGATGTTTCCTATATCTGTCATTAAAGCTACGGTTGCTTAACTATAAGGTGTCTGCAGCACCTCATTTGAAGGGTACAATCCCTTTTATGGTCTTTCCTGTCTTTATTTTCTTCAAGCCCACCAGGTATCATTACACGGACGCCTAAAAATACACATCAGGAGTAGATAGTGGGACTAAGCCGAAGTGTGCTTGGTACATAATATGTCTGGACCAATCACAGGTAGGATGAGGAGCAGGGAGGAAGGGGCTAGCTTGGCAGGGTTACCATGGACTACTGTGATGTTATGCAACCCGGCATCCCACTGGTCCCACGCCTGCCACATATTCACTAGGTTTCTGCCAAACACAAGCATTCTACCCTTTTGTTACTGCTGCATTATGGGTACACCCTAGCAAGCTGGTCCCGGATCTGTTTGTACTGTACAGACAGCTCCTATGTGCTAATACAGATAATATAGCACCAACAGATCAGAAATCAGGCTAGGAACTCTTTCAAAAGCAGCTTACTGATTTCAGTACTTGATCTCAGCATATTGCTGACTGAACGGAAAGACAACATGCTCTAATTATAATGTGTATTATATCAGCAAATGGCCAAGCCTCTGACCTTTCTATCTAGACAATGGATGTTTCTCCACCATGTGATGCCTGTGTCAGAATGGCCAGGGTGTGGCCAGGGGACCCCCTCTATGTGATTCAGATGTGGGCTGGTGGATGGTAGTGCCAGTGCCAGAATGGTCCATACTTTGGTTGCAGCCACTGTCTAGTATCTATCCCGGCTGTACACCATGTCTAATGAAGCGCTGGCTATGTTTTAAACTGTTATTGATGATATAATTGTTATTTACAGTCCATTTACTGTCCGCTAAACTATATATACATTCTGTGTTTCTCAGAGGACCTTTTAAGCTCAAATTCTGATCCCTTTGAAGGATTCTGTGTTTATGTAATCCGCTTAGACCAATGCTATTCCTATGTTGTAGATGGCACTATGATCCAATACGGCATGGCCCTATCCCAGGGCAACAGATCGCATCACAGTGACTCCAGCAGCCAGGGACAGATGGCTGCGTATCTGGGCACCAATGACACCTGAGCAAACGAGCGCTAGCACTGTGACTCAGTCACGCCATATAATGTTGTAATCATTGGTGGCCCAGAATCGGGTTCAATATCCATACCCATATTGGGGCAGCACTTCCTGCCATCACACTCACAGACTTCCCTTCGAAAGGCCGGGGATTGGGTTGCCATGGCGTTGGCGCTCTCAAGGCCAATTTTCGAATCTCAACTGTCATATGTTACTTGCACAGTAAGTTAATTGTAGATGACATGGTAGTCGTAGTGACTGGGAGAACGCTCTAGGCTGGAGATAAAGATGCTTTGTGGTATTGCTATTTTGTTGTCTGCCTCAGATTACTTTGTAATGCTTTTGGGCATCAGTGCTTTGCATTAAGTACACACTTAAGCTTGATCATATTAAATAACAAATTAAATCTAATAATCATGCAACCTACATCCTAAGAAGAGTCAAACATAAATCCATATTGAGAAGAGCTTCATATAAAATCTTGACCATGAAGTATTTTGATCTATCAAATTCCTGTTTAACAACTCTGGTCATTGTCAACTAAGTTTGATCTGGATGCAATGACGCTGACTGAAGATTGCCTCGAGGAAAACAAGCCTTTAACGAGAAGGCTTCACTATACAGAGACTGCATTAACATTAACTCTCAGTCAGCACTATAAACACACTGTCATGCATAGGTGTAATAGGTGGCAGGGAAGTCAGGCGCAGGAGAGTCAAATGGAGTCTTTTAATAAAGTTCCAAGAGTATGCTCCATAACAATAAATGTACAAACAAACAAAACATGGGTACGAGGACCCGACGCGCACCTATACAACACTCACACTACACTGACAATAAAACAATCTCTGACAAAGACATGAGGGGAAACAGAGGGTTAAATACACAACAGGTAATGAATGGGATTGAAAACAGGTGTGTGGGAAGACAAGACAAAACCAATGGAAAATGAAAAAAGGATCAATGATGGCTAGAAGACCGGTGACGTCGAACGCCGAGCACCGCCCGAACAAGGAGAGGCAACGACTTCGGCAGAAGTCCTGACACACACAGATCAGATTGGAGAGGAGTCTACATCACAGGAGGCTGGTGAGGGGAGGACGGCTCATAATAATGGCTGGAACGGAGCGAATGGAATTGCATCAAACACTTGGAAACTGTGTGATGTATTTGATGCCATTCCACTAATTACACTCCAGCCATTGCCACGGACCCTTCTTCCCCAATGAATTAAGAAGCACCAACCTACATGTACGTGTGGCAGGCACCTTGGGTTTCAACCCAATCCCTGGACCCACTTCAGTCCCACATCCCGAGAGAAAATGTCAAAACTTCATTCCCTACCTTGCCTTGCCCTCTTAACCCACCTGTGATTCAAACAATTCAGCCCCACTTCAGTCACACATCCCCATAGAAATCTGCAAGGCTTCCCTCCCTGCCTTGCCTTTACAGTAGGCATTATAGGCACTCCATCCATACACTCCTAAAGTGCATTACATTATCCCTGAGCCCTGAGTGATCCCATTCCCAACCATCACTCTGGGAAATCACACTATGTCAGCAGCCAATAACGAAGTGTCCTCACTCCTTCCTCACACTTTCCTCACCCCAGCCCCTCAGTCTGAGGAAGCCGATCACTTCAGGGTGTGAGAGAACGATGAAACCTGACTATCTTTCCTGCCATCAACAAGCCATCTGCTCTCCAAGCGTGGCTCTCTCGCTAGCTATGAGAAGAAGAGAGGGCCTGGGAGTGCCTGGCTCTGGCCCCGTCATGTAATGCTCTCTGGCCTTCTGGCTGGTTATGCATTAGTTACAGCTTCTTATCCACCATGTTACTCTATGGACTGGGGATCTGATCCACAGTGACCTGACCTGTGTGTCAACAGCAGGTTGTGTAGTGCTTGCTCAGAGGACGGCCAGGCCAGGCCTCTAGGGAGGGTAGAGGAAGTGAAGGTTAGAGGAGCGGTGGGGGAGGAAGGGGGGAGAAAGAGAGAAATTAAGGGAGTAGTGCTGGCAACACGCTGAAGGTCAGAGGAAGTATCAGTGACGGGAAGATAGCGGCTGCCAGGCCCGACCGGGTTACCTCGGTAATGAATGACCGTGCTGAGTGACACCTGGCCAGATAGGAGGGAAACAGCCACCAGCCCTCAACCTATCTGTTTCTCTGTTTGTGAACCCACATAGAAACCATACACACTACTGTACATGCACAGATACACACTACTAGCTACAGTTGAAGTTGGAAGTTTACATACACCTTAGCCAAATACATTTTAACTCAGTTTTTCACAATTCCTGACATTTAATCCTAGTAAAGATTCCCTGTCTTCGGTCAGTTAGGATCACCACTTTATTTTAAGAATGTGAAATGTCAGAATAATAGTTGTTCTTGCATCAAATTCCCAGTGGGTCAGAAGTTTACATATAGTCAATTAGTATTTGGTACATTGACTTCAAATTGTTGAACTTGGGTCAAACGTTTCAGGTAGCCTTCCACAAGCTTCCCACAATAAGTTATGTGAATTTTGGCCGATTCCTCCTGACAGAGCTGGTGTAACTGAGTCAGGTTTGTAGGCCTCCTTGCTCGCACACACTTGTTCAGTTCTGCCAACAAATGTTCTATGGGATTGAGGTCAGGGCTTTGAGATGGCCACTCCAATACCTTGACTTTGTTGTCCTTAAGCCATTTTGCCACAACTTTGGAAGTATGCTTGAGGTCACTGTCCATTTGGAAGACCCATTTGCGACCAAGTTTCAATTTCCTGACTGGTGTCATGAGATGTCGCGTTAATATACCCACATAATTTTCCTCCATCATGATGCCATCTATTTTGTGAAGTGCACCAGTCACTCCTGCAGCAAAGCAACCCTGAAACATGATGCTGCCACCCCGTGCTTCACAGTTGGGATGGTGTTCTTTGGCTTGCAATTCTCCCCCTTTTTCCTCCAAACATAACGATGGTCATTATGGCCAAACAGTTCTATTTTTGTTTCATCAGACCAGAGGACATTTCTCCAAAAAGTATGATCTTTGTCCCCATGTGCAGTTGCAAACCGTAGTCTGGCTATTTTATGGCGATTTTGGAGCAGTGAGCGGCATTTCAGGTTATGTCGATATTGGACTTGTTTTATTGTGGATATAGATCATTTTGTACCCGTTTCCTCCAGCATCTTCACAATGTCCTTTGCTTTTTTTTCTGGGATTGATTTGCACTTTTCTCACCAAAGTACGTTCATCTCTAAGGCAGAAGACAGAAGACATCTGCTTCCTGAGCGGTATGACGGCTGTGTGGTCCCATGGTGTTTATACTTGCGTATTATTGTTTGTACAGATGAGCGTGGTACCTTCAGGCGTTTGGAAATTGCTCCCAAGGATGAACCAGACTTGTAGAGGTCTACAATTTATTTTCTGAGGTCTTGGCTGATTTCAAGGTAGGCCTAGAAATACATCCACAGGTACAACTCCAATTGACTCAATTAGCCTATCAGAAGCTTCTAAAGCCATGACATAATTTCTGTTATTTTCCAAGCTGTATAAATGCACAGTCAACTTAATGTATGTAAACTTCTGACCCACTGGAATTGTGATACAGTGAATTATAAGTGAAATAATTTGTCTGTAAACAATTGTTGGAAAAATTACTTGCGTCATGCACAAAGTAGATGTCCTGACCGACTTCCCAAAACTATAGTTTGTTAACAAGAAATTTGTGGAGTGGTTGAGAAACAAGTTTTAATGACTCCAACCTAAGTGTTTGTAAACTTCAGACTTCAACTGCATATATACACATATGCACACTACTAGCTATATATACACATATGCACACTACTAGCCATATATACACAGATACACAAATGCACACTACTAGCTATATATACACAAATACACACTATTATACATACACAGATACACTACTAGCTATATATACACAGATACACACTACTATACATACACAGATACACAAATACACACTACCAGCTATATAGACAAGATTCACAATACTATACATACACATTTACACATATACACACAACTAGCTATATATACACAGATATACACTACAATACATATGCAGATACACAGATACACACCACTATACACATACAGATACACACTACTAGCTATATATACACAGATACACATATACACACTACTAGCTATATATACACAGATACACATATACACACTACTGGCTATATATACACAGATACACACTACTAGCTTTATATGCACAGATACACATATACACACTACTAGCTATATATACACAGATACACACTACTAGCTATATATACACAGATACACATATACACACTACTGGCTATATATACACAGATACACACTACTAGCTATATATACACAGATACACATATACACACTACTGGCTATATATACACAGATACACACTACTAGCTATATATACACATATACACATATACACACTACTGGCTATATATACACAGATACACATATACACACTACTGGCTATATATACACAGATACACATATACACACTACTGGCTATATATACACAGATACACACTACTAGCTATATATACACATATACACATATACACACTACTGGCTATATATACACATATACACACTACTTTACATATACAGATACACATCATATACAGTAAAAAACAGAGAAAATGTTTTAACTAACTAATTCAAATGAATCTAGATACCCTCACACAACTTTACACAACTTTACACAACCTCACACAACTTCACACAACTTCACACAACCTCACACAACTTTACACAACCTCACACAACTTGCCACAACCTCACATAATCTCACACAACCTCACACAACTTCACACAACCTCACACAACTTCACACAACTTTACACAACTTCACACAACCTCACACAACTTCACACAACTTCACATAACTTTACACAACCTCACACAACCTCACACAACTTTACACAACTTTACACAACCTCACACAACTTCACATAATCTCACACAACTTCACACAATCTCACACAACTTCACATAACATCACACAACTTCACACAACCTCACACAACCTCACACAACCTCACACAACCTCACACATCTTTACACAACCTCATACAACTTCACATAATCTCACACAACTTCACATAACCTCACACAACTTCACATAATCTCACACAACTTCACACAATCTCACATAACCTCACACAACTTCACACAATCTCACACAATCTCACACAACTTCCCACAACTTCCCACAACCTCACATAACCTCACATAACCTCACATAACCTCACACAACTTGCCACAACCTCACACAATCTCACACAACTTCACATAACCTCACACAACTTCACACAATCTCACACAACTTCCCACAACTTCCCACAACCTCACATAACCTCACATAACCTCACACAACTTGCCACAACCTCACATAATCTCACACAACTTCACACAACCTCACACAACTTCACACAATCTCACACAACTTCCCACAACTTCCCACAACCTCACATAACCTCACACAACTTGCCACAACCTCACACAATCTCACACAACTTCACATAACCTCACACAACTTCACACAATCTCACACAATCTCACACAACTTCCCACAACTTCCCACAACCTCACATAACCTCACACAACTTGCCACAACCTCACATAATCTCACACAACTTCACACAACCTCACACAACTTCACACAATCTCACACAACTTCACACAATCTCACACAATTTCACATAATCTCACACAATCTCACACATCCTCACACAACCTCACATAACCTCACACAACTTCCCACAACTTCACACAACCTCACACAGATGTACAAAGACAAGACACTGTATATAACCCCAAATGATACAAATGAACTCTGGAGGGAAGCAGCATGCATTGCTTCCATAAAAGCACACACTCCCATATTCACAGGAACAGGTCCCCAGCGAGTCGGGTTAACACCTGCTACCAACAGCTATGATGACAGGGGCACAGATGGACTCCACGGCGGCACAGCGGCTCGCAATGATAGGCTCGCTATGACCCTGTATGGACATGTAGATCAAGAGCTCCAGTTCAATTTGACCGTCTTCATAACTCTTATTGAAAAGCTGTTTCAATGGGGATTCTCCAATGAGTTTATACCAGGCTTGATCTTAATTTGTGTCCAGGGGTTGAGAGGGAGAGACAGGGGTGAGGGTTGAGAGGGGAGAGTGAAAAGGGGAGATAGGGGTGAGTGTTGAGAGGGGAAGTGAGAGGGAGAAAATAGGGGGGTTTAAAGGGAAGAATGAAAGAGGGAGATGGGGAGAAGTTTGAGAGGGGAAAGTGAGAGGGGCAAATAGGGGGAGGTTTGAGAGGGGGGGGAGATATTGATTAGGGTTGAGAGGGGGAGATAGGGATTAGGGTTGAGGGGGGAGTGAGAGGGAGATGGATTAGGGTTAAGAGGGGGAGATAGGGATTAGGGTTGGGGGGGGGAGAAGGGGAGATAGGAATTAGGGTTGAGGGTTGAGGGGGGAGATAGGGGAGAGAGAGATAGGGGAGATAGGGATTAGGATTGAGGGGGAGGGTTGAGGGGGAGATAGGGTTGAGGGGGGAAATAGGGGTGATGGATTAGGGTGTGAGAGGGGGGTGAGATAGGGGTGAGGTTTAATCTCCCTCAGGGGGCAGATTTTCCCGAAAGGGCTCGCGAGTGATTTGTTTCTTTGTCCACTCCTCCCTCTTCACACCCTCGATACAGAACATGCAGTCCTTCAATGTATCAAATGTCATGATTTCTTTCCACCGCTCTCCCTCCCTTTTTTAAACATGGCACAAGGCCTGGAGGTTAACAACAAACCAACTCCCCCCATCCCCCATCTTCTAATCACTATGCCTAGTATTTGGTGTATGGTTTATGGTGTTCATCCAGACCGCCAATAGCACCTGTTTCCCAGGTTCCTGTTTAAATGGATTCCATGTTCATAGCCACTGAGCCATGCCAGGCTAGCAGGTGCAGAGATATTTTGGGACACAATAGTTGCTGATGTCGTGGGACATACGCTAGGTTTGATGGAGGGAGGGCCCTGGAGAGGTTTAATGGGGGGCCCCGGAGATGTTAGAGGCTCCAGTGGATAGTGGGAGGAGGGTAAAGAGGTGAGGGTGATGCGACGTGCCATACCTTCCGGTCTTTTCCAGTCTCCTCTCCTCCCTCGTCTTTTCTCTGGCGCTTTCTTTCTCTCTCTCCAGGGCTCTCTTTCTCTGTCTCTCTACCTCTCTCTTCTCCCGCTCGTGTCTCTCTACCTCTCTCTTCTCCCGCTCGTGTCTCTCTACCTCTCTCTTCTCCCGCTCGTGTCTCTCTATCTTGACACGGCCTTTGCTTTAATCCTTCGTGTTAGCAGAACGTGTTCTAGCTTCAATTTGTGCAATGTCACCAGGACAGCATCAGTGATTAGTGACAGGGACTTTTTTTTCCGTTGTTGAGAATAAGTTTGACCTGATGAAATGTCCAAAGGTTCTTTTTCCATTTATTTCTAGGAGCAGATACAAATGACCAAAATAACTGCCATCTTCATTGCAGTCTTGTTACCATTCTCATAACCACCATCACCACAACTGGTAGGAAGCCAGTTGTCTCTCTCTCTTTTGGACATGACGTTCATTGCTCATTTAACAATTTCCTCCATATACCCTGTCCTCTCTCCACCTGCCCATTACCAGAAAGCCTCCTGTCTCCTTCTGATAAAATCACTTATTTATCTATTGTAATGCTTTCAATCCTATACAGTCGTCATGTCTCACTCTGTGCCATGTCCATAGCACAAGACTAATATGAGTGAACTCATTCTGGCCTCAGGTCATTGCAGAGCTGAGGCGGGCTCTGGAGAACACACACCCAAACGCCATCTTCATAAGTGGGGTATTCCTAGTGTTGGAGCCATTTGACTGATTATGTCTACCCCTGCCTCCAGAGGTCCTCCGGGGATGGGGTCAAACACACAACACAGGGGTGGGCAGGAGGATAGGTTGGATGATGACGCCGATGGAAAAGGGTTCCAACCCAGCTTTCCTATATAGTGACTTTTATTTTTAAGCTCGTAAGCAAGCATTTCACAGTAAAGTCGGCACATCTTCTACATTTTGTACACACTGTACATAGATGTTTCTAATTTTCTTTTCTGTAGGTTTGTTTATGTGTAACTCTTGTGTTGTTGTTTTTGTTGCACTGCTTTGCTTTATCTTGGCCAGGTCACAGTTGTAAATAAGAACTTGTTCTCAACTGGCCACCTGGTTAAATAAAGATGAAATAAAATAAATAAATAAATTGTATTCGGCGCATGTGACAAATAACATTTGATTTGAGGTGGTGACATTATGAGCCTGTTATCAGGCCTAGTGCAGTCCCAGGATCACACAGACCCAGGATCACACAGACCCAGGATCACACAGACCCAGGATCACACAGACCCAGGATCACACAGACCCAGGATCACACAGACCCAGGATCACACAGACCCAGGATCACACAGACCCAGGATCACACAGACCCAGGATCACACAGACCCAGGATCACACAGACCCAGGATCACACAGACCCAGGATCACACAGACCCAGGATCACACAGACCCAGGATCACACAGACCCAGGATCACACAGACCCAGGACCACAATCACAAAAGTGGAAGGTAATGCCTCAGTAATAGCCTAATACAGCTCTATGTCTCCCCCTATAGGACGCCTCCATTGCTCACCGCTTCCACTTGATGAGAGAAAAGCACCCAGAGAAATTCAACAGCAGGTGAGAGATTGATACAGACTTCATTCCACTTAAGCTCATGTGTACTGGTATCCCTATGTTGTCTCATACTGCTTATTTGGACAGAGTGAATGGTCATTATTACTCATTAGCTGCTCCCAACTGCATCAATTACTACCACAACTAGATCCAGTCCCTCTCTGTGCTCTGAAAAATACTAGAGCATATTCGGCCTCAGTGGTCAGAAATCAATAATAAGGCAGGACACATCCTGCCTGCTTAGTGACAGCCAATAAATTGGCGTTGTCTGGCTTCTGTCTGTGATGTTAATGGTAACTAACTGATATGAGGGATTTGAGGGTTCCTAAGAAGGAATCCATGCGACCAAAGTCAAATCAAATCAAATCAAATTTTATTTGTCACATACACATGGTTAGCAGATGTTAATGCGAGTGTAGCGAAATGCTTGTGCTTCCAGTTCCAACAATGCAGTAATAACCAACAAGTAATCTAACTAACAATTCCAAAACTAATTTCTTATACACAGTGTAATGGGATAAAGAATATGTACATAAAGATATGAATGAGTGATGGTGCAGAGCAGCATAGGCAAGATACAGTAGATGGTATCGAGTACAGTATATACATATGAGATGAGTATGTAAACAACGTGGCATAGTTAAAGTGGCTAGTGATACATGTATTACATAAGGATGCAGTAGATGATAGAGTACAGTATATACGTATACATATGAGATGAATAATGTAGGGTATGTAAACATTATATTAGGTAGCATTGTTTAAAGTGGCTAGTGATATATTTTACATCCTTTCCCATCAATTCCCATTATTGAAGTGGCTGGAGTTGAGTCAGTGTGTTGGCAGCAGCCACTCAATGTTAGTGGTTGCTGTTTAACAGTCTGATGGCCTTGAGATAGAAGCTGTTTTTCAGTCTCTCGGTCCCACCTTTGATGCACCTGTACTGACCTCGCCTTCTGGATGATAGCGGGGTGAACAGGCAGTGGCTCGGGTGGGTGTTGTCCTTGATGATCTTTGTGGCCTTCCTGTGACATCGGGTGGTGTAGCTGTCCTGGAGGGCAGGTAGTTTGCCCCCGTTGATACGTTGTGCAGACCTCACTACCCTCTGGAGAGCCTTACGGTTGTGGGCGGAGCAGTTGCCGTACCAGGCGGTGATACAGCCTGCCAGGATGCTCTCGATTGTGCATCTGTAGAAGTTTGTGAGTGCTTTTGGTGACAAGCCGAATTTCTTCAGCCTCCTGAGGTTGAAGAGGCGCTGCTGCGCCTTCTTCACGATGCTGTCTGTGTGAGTGGACCAATTCAGTTTGTCTGTGATGTGTATGCCGAGGAACTTAAAACTTACTACCCTCTCCACTACTGTTCTATCGATGTGGATAGGGGGGTGTTCCCTCTGCTGTTTCCTGAAGTCCACAATCATCTCCTTAGTTTTGTTGACGTTGAGTGTGAGGTTATTGTCTTGACACCACACTCCGAGGGCCTTCACCTCCTCCCTGTAGGCCGTCTCGTCGTTGTTGGTAATCAAACCTACCACTGTTGTGTCGTCCGCAAACTTGATGATTGAGTTGGAGGCGTGCGTTGCCGCGCAGTCGTGGGTGAACAGGGAGTACAGGAGAGGGCTCAGAACGCACCCTTGTGGGGCCCCAGTGTTGAGGATCAGTGGGGTGGAGATGTTGTTGCCTACCCTCACCACCTGGGGGCGGCCCGTCAGGAAGTCCAGTACCCAGTTGCACAGGGCGGGTCGAGACCCAGGGTATCGAGCTTGATGACGAGCTTGGAGGGTACTATGGTGTTAAATGCCGAGCTGTAGTCGATGAACAGCATTCTCACATAGGTATTCCTCTTGTCCAGATGGGTTAGGGCAGTGTGCAGTGTGGCTGAGATTGCGTCGTCTGTGGACCTATTTGGGCGGTACAGTGTCTGTTCTAACTGGCCGACCCTGAAGTCATGTGATCACTACCGTTTATTGTTCTGCTACAAGACACATTCTATGCCTTCTGATGCAATGGCTGTGACATTTTGTACATGGGTCAAACAATTATGGAAGGGGTTATACACACCAATTTGTACACATGCATGTTTAATTATGTAAGAATGTCCATTTGAATTCATTGCCAGTCAGTCCTAGTGTAAGAGTAGGAGATTCTTTGATACAAAAGCTCATATTAGAAGCAGCAGGAGTCCATGCAACTCTTTCTACCAGTCAAATGAATGAAATTAATCTTTAAGTACTTTGGATCCATTCCTTGCCTTCAACTTCCCTTGCATAAATATTTTTTTATTACATCACATTTAAACCAATTGAATAGAAGGGTTAGTGTTGACAGACAGACAGACAGACAGACAGACAGACAGACAGACAGACAGACAGACAGACAGACAGACAGACAGACAGACAGACAGACAGACAGACAGACAGACAGACAGACAGACAGACAGACAGACAGACAGACAGACAGACAGACAGACAGACAGACAGACAGTATGACTAAATGCAGCAAGAGAATGAATAAAAGCTCTTAATGAAATATCATGTAAGGGTTTGTCTCTCCCTGACTGTCTGAATGTGAATCTGTCATCTCTGCTTAAGGCAAGAGAAACCAAAGTGTAAAGAACAAATCATAGTTCTCAATCATGTCTCATTGTGCCTCATTATGTCTCAATTCAATCATGTCTCATTGTGTCTCATTATGTCACAATCAATGTTCCCTTTAAGCTGCTGTACTCAAAGCCAGTGGCGAGTTGTTAGTAAAAACTGAAAATGTAAGGGGCCTAAACAGCTGACCTGGGGAATAACTGATTCTACCTGGATTATGTTGGAGAGGCTTCCATTAAAGAACACCCTTTGTGTTCTGATAGACATGTAACTCTTTCTCTACAATATATCAGGGTGTGTAAAGCCATAACACGTGTTTTTCAGCTGAAGACTATGATAGAATAATGTCTATCGCTGGCCAATCGGATGGCTCAGATGACAGTGTTTGCAGTAACGTAAGCAGGCATAAAAGAAAGCTACAGCAAAGTTGATACTGTGAGATTTCAAAACGTTTAAAACCATGACTAGAGAGAGACTGTCAACGGATACAGCAAAGAGCTGCTGTTTTTATGAGTGAGTTAATGTTTAAGTTGTTACTCAGCACTGTCAACACTTTGTATTCAAAACTTTTATAAGCCATAAAATACGCGTTCTTCCTATTTCCGCTACAACAAGCACTGCAGCTGTAATGAATGAGTAGAAAACTGTATCTATAGGCTGGCTTTGTTGTCATTATTAGGGGCATGGGTCTTTTTTAATATTAAGGAATATTTAACTTTCTCTGTTCATAAGAGTAACAACATAAGGTTGTGCATGAGACAGAAATAATGATGTGCAACACAAGTTTTGCCAACAGCTGGAAGACAGTGTCCCTTTTTGGTCAGTGTCAGTGGAGGAAAGGGAGAGTGGAGGGATGCTGAGGCGGACCCTCAATCTGCTGCTCTCTCCATCCGCTGAGTCTGACTATTAGATGCAGGCACCATCAGCCCAGTAAAGTCAAAATAAAAATCAAATTATTGAAATGTATCCTCACTCAGCTGTGCTTAACAAATAATACAACAATGGATCTATTATCAGTGGGATCATATAGCCTACCTAAAATGTTGAAATATAAATGTAATTAATGTCCCAAACAACAATCAATTTACTTAACTAGGCAAGTCAGTTAAGAACAAATTTGTACTTACAATGACGGCCTACCCAGGCCAAACCCTAACCATGCTGGGCCAATTGAGCACCGCCCCATGGGACTCGGAAACACAGCCAATTGTGATACAGCTTGGATTTGAACCATGGTGTCTGTAGTGATGCCTCTAGCACTGAGATATAGTGTCTTAGACCACTGCACCACCAATTTATTGGCAGAAGAATTCAAGCAAAGACAATATACAATAATAATGTATTGGGCCTATAGCTTACTGCAAAATCGTCATTGCTACAGTACTGTTTTTAATTGGTTAATGTTGCATAGGCTTACATTTTTTAAGTCATGTTAAAAACAAATCTGAGCTGTAGAGGTAGGCTTGAATTTTGACTCAAAGTGATCTTGACTCAGACAAGTTCGGTGACCACTGTTTTAGATTTTCCCTGTTAACACTATCAACGTTTCTCTTTACTGTGGCAATTGTGATCGAATCAATGCAATATTATCCACTTTTAATGCAACATACCGAAACTATGTGAACTAATCAAGAGATTTTGTTGTAGGCAGAATGTATCGGAGTAGAATTCTATTGCATTGACATGCATTACTAAGCCCATACTTTACATAGACCGGTGAGGCATAAACAATCAGAGCTGCAGTAGGCCTATATGCAAATAGATCATTGCCATATATGGATAAATACCATTTACTTTGAACTGGACTGTGTTTACAGCATGAGCAGTTGTGAGTAGATGCACTTGTTTTGAGATCAAAGTGGCAGCTGCCAGGTGTGCACATTTTGTTCATATCCTTTGGTAGTTAGTGAGTTCCCAGCCCAGTTATAGATAATTTGCAGTCAGCAATAGGGGAGGGATTGCTTCCTACAAGAATAAACTTGTTAATTTCTAAGCATCTCTAAAAAGCAAGTCAGGTAAAGAGGTTTTTTTTTTGTCTTAAAGGAGCAGTGTTGTATTTTGAGACAGCCTTGACTTAGCTAAGTATCCAATAGACAGAGGGTAGCATGATTCTCTGTAATAATGGTATGCAATAATAATGCATTTTATTTTGTAAAGTGGTTTCTTGCATCAAACAACACAACATTTTCAGTCACCTTGTCTGAAGGACAAGTGGATAAACAGGTTAATGTCGAGCCCTGCATGTTTTTTTTCCAAAAGTCTCATGGAATGTAGGCCTACATTGAGCACCACACATTGGCTACTACTGTAGGCTGAATGTAAAAATGTTGTGGGATGCATTTTCTCAATTGTTTTAAATGGTAGGCCACTCTGGTACTGTAGTGCTACATTAGCATGAAATATCCACAATAGCCTACATGGCCACTGTTAACTGTAACTTAAAACAGGTACAGCCACAGTAAACACATGCTGAAAGTTGCACAGAATTTTCACAATTTTCAAGTTTGCTCTCAGCAGACCTGAAATTTGTTCAGTGCCAAAAATAATTAGAGGGAACATTGGTCTCAATTCAGTCATGTCTCATTCTGTCTTCAAATTGCAGAAATTGAGGGAAAGAGGAACATCATTTGGGAGGTTGACAAGCTTAATGGGCAGCAAACAGTGATGTCATGTCATGATGTATGTACTAAATACTGTGTGGGAAAAAATTTAAAAAATAAAATACAATTAAATCTCGCAGCTCCCACCCCCTGTCACACACACACACGCGCACACACACGCACGCACGCACGCACGCACGCACACACACACACACACACACACACACACACACACACACACACACACACACACACACACACACACCACCCCAGTGGTCTTTTACGGTGCATCGTAACTCCTTTGATGTTAATCTCTTTCATTTCCAGACTTTGCTTGACTTTATCCCCCCCTGATGCCTGCTCTGCTCACTGATGTTTTCCATTGAGATGCACAGTAAAAAGCGCACATAACATTGCCCAAAGCAGTATGGGCTTAGGAAGAGTGTTGCCTGTCTGTCCTCTTTGATTGCAGTCGCCCTTGAGGTCTGTGTGTGTGTGTGTGTGTGTGTGTGTGTGTGTGTGTGTGTGTGTGTGTGTGTGTGTGTGTGTGTGTGTGTGTGTGTGTGTGTGTGTGTGTGTGTGTGTGTGTGTGTGTGTGTGTGTGTGTGCGTGCGTGCGTGCGTGCGTGCGTGCGTGTGCGTGTGTGCGTGCGTGCGTGCGTGTGTGTGTGCGCGTGCACATGCATGTGTGCGTGTGAGCCCGTGCGCCAGGGGGTATAGGAAGGGACAACAGAGGCCATATGGGAGGTTGAAATGGAGCAGCATGCATGAATATTTAATAAATAATATTAATCTAACACTGAGACAGTGGTGATTTACTGCCATAGTCTAATGCTGGCTAACACACTGAAACCAAGAGTTTGAGATTAGCAGGACACATCCTAATCTTTATCTTTTTTAATTCTAATTTTAGAAGTCAAATAAAAGCTATTTCTGCATCAGGATTTTGCTCTGATTATTGTAACAATTTCAGGCACTGGGTTGACTGAAACATTATGGAGAGAGCGAGAGAGAGATAGGGGTTAGCCTGCTGCTGAATGGCTGATTATCACAATTGTTATTTTGTCACATAAAATAGACACTGTTTTGGCTTTAAAATGACACCATATTCCTGATTTAGTGCACTACTTTTGACCATAGCCCTATCAAATCAAATCAAATCAAATTGTATTTGTCACATACACATGGTTAGCAGATGTTAATGCGAGTGTAGCGTGATGCTTGTGCTTCTAGTTCTGACAATGCAGTAATAACCAACAAGTAATCTAACTAACAATTCCAAAACTACTGTCTTATACACAAGTATAAGGGGATAAAGAACATGTACATAAAGATATATGAATGAGTGATGGTACAGAGCAGCATAGGCAAGATACAGTAGATGGTATCGAGTACAGTATATACATATGAGATGAGTATGTAAACAAAGTGGCATAGTTAAAGTGGCCAGTGATACATGTATTACATAAAGATGCAGTGGATGATATAGAGTACAGTATATACGTATACATATGAGATGAATAATGTAGGGTATGTAAACATTATATTAGGTAGCATTGTTTAAAGTGGCTAGTGATATATTTTACATCATTTCCCATCAATTCCCATTATTAAAGTGGCTGGAGTTGAGTCAGTGTGTTGGCAGCAGCCACTCAATGTTAGTGGTTGCTGTTTAACAGTCTGATGGCCTTGAGATAGAAGCTGTTTTTCAGTCTCTCGGTCCCACCTTTGATGCACCTGTACTGACCTCGCCTTCTGGATGATAGCGGGGTGAACAGGCAGTGGCTCGGGTGGTTGTTGTCCTTGATGATCTTTATGGCCTTCCTGTAACATCGGGTGGTGTAGGTGTCCTGGAGGGCAGGTAGTTTAACCCCGGTGATGCGTTGTGCAGACCTCACTACCCTCTGGAGAGCCTTACGGTTGTGGGCGGAGCAGTTGCCGTACCAGGCGGTGATACAGCCCGCCAGGATGCTCTCGATTGTGCATCTGTAGAAGTTTGTGAGAGCTTTTGGTGACAAGCCGAATTTCTTCAGCCTCCTGAGGTTGAAGAGGCGCTGCTGCGCCTTCTTCACGATGCTGTCTGTGTGGGTGGACCAATTCAGTTTGTCTGTGATGTGTATGCCGAGGAACTTAAAACTTACTACCCTCTCCACTACTGTTCCATCGATGTGGATAGGGGGTGTTCCCTCTGCTGTTTCCTGAAGTCCACAATCATCTCCTTAGTTTTGTTGACGTTGAGTGTGAGGTTATTTTCCTGACACCACACTCCGAGGGCCCTCACCTCCTCCCTGTAGGCCGTCTCGTCGTTGTTGGTAATCAAGCCTACCACTGTTGTGTCGTCCGCAAACTTGATGATTGAGTTGGAGGCGTGCGTGGCCACGCAGTCGTGGGTGAACAGGGAGTACAGGAGAGGGCTCAGAATGCACCCTTGTGGGGCCCCAGTGTTGAGGATCAGCGGGGTGGAGATGTTGTTGCCTACCCTCACCACCTGGGGCGGCCCGTCAGGAAGTCCAGTACCCAGTTGCACAGGGCGGGGTCGAGACCCAGGGTCTCGAGCTTGATGACGAGCTTGGAGGGTACTATGTGGTTAAATGCAGAGCTGTAGTCGATGAACAGTTTTCTCACATAGGTATTCCTCTTGTCCAGATGGGTTAGGGCAGTGTGCAGTGTGGTTGAGATTGCATCGTCTGTGGACCTATTTGGGCAGTAAGCAAATTGGAGTGTGTCTAGGGTGTCAGGTAGGGTGGAGGTGATATGGTCCTTGATTAGTCTCTCAAAGCACTTCATGATGACGGAAGTGAGTGCTACGGGGCGGTAGTCGTTTAGCTCAGTTACCTTAGCTTTCTTGGGAACAGGAACAATGGTGGCCCTCTTGAAGCATATGGGAACAGCAGACTGAGATAGGGAATGATTGAATATGTCCGTAAACACACCAACCAGCTGGTCTGCGCATGCTCTGAGGGCTCGGCTGGGGATGCCATCTGGGCCTGCAGCCTTGCGAGGGTTAACACGTTTAAATGTTTTACTCACTTCGGCTGCAGTGAAGGAGAGTCCGCATGTTTTCGTTGCAGGCCTTGTCAGTGGCACTGTATTGTCCTCAAAGCGGGCAAAAAAGTTATTTAGTCTGCCTGGGAGCAAGACATCCTGGTCCGTGACTGGGCTGGTTTTCTATGGGCCCTGCCCAGAGAACAGGGTGCCATTTGGAACACAACACATTCCAAAAGTATTCCAAAAAAGACCAATGCTGTGATGCTGTTGACTCTGTCACTGATTGTCTGACTGGCTGGCTGTCTGATTGGCTGGCTGGTTGTCTGACTGGCAGGCTGGCTGGTTGTCTGACTGGCTGGCTGGTTGTCTGACTGGCTGGCTGTCTGACTGGCTGGCTGGTTGTCTGACTGGCTGGCTGGCTGGTTGTCTGACTGGCTGGCTGGTTGTCTGGCTGGCTGGCTGGTTGTCTGACTGGCTGGCTGGCTGGCTGGTTGTCTGACTGGCTGGCTGGTTGTCTGACTGGCTGGCTGTCTGACTGGCTGGCTGGTTGTCTGACTGGCTGGCTGTCTGACTGGCTGGTTGTCTGACTGGCTGGCTGGCTGGTTGTCTGACTGGCTGGCTGGTTGTCTGACTGGCTGGCTGTCTGACTGGCTGGCTGGCTGGTTGTCTGACTGGCTGGCTGGTTGTCTGACTGGCTGGCTGGCTGTCTGACTGGCTGGCTGGTTGTCTGGCTGGCTGGCTGGCTGGCTGGTTGTCTGACTGGCTGGCTGGCTGGTTGTCTGACTGGCTGGCTGGTTGTCTGACTGGCTGGCTGTCTGACTGGCTGGCTGGTTGTCTGACTGGCTGGCTGGTTGTCTGACTGGCTGGCTGGCTGTCTGACTGGCTGGCTGGTTGTCTGACTGGCTGGCTGGTTGTCTGACTGGCTGGCTGACTGGCTGGCTGGTTGTCTGCCTGGTTGTCTGACTGGCTGGCTGGTTGTCTGTGCCATTAGGCTAGCATTCCAGACAGAGAAAATAATGTAGCACTGGCCTGGCTAAGGACGTTTACATCAAGGCTGCAACTATTCAATTTGACATCAATTTCAGTGTCAAAGCAATACTCTGTGAACAACCCTTTGGTTTTTAATACTTCATATAACGTAATTGTTACCTTATTAAATGTTGATTGGTACAGGACAGTTGCTCTCGATCTACAGTTCATCAGAGACTAGGCACTTTGGTCTCAATGAGTGATCTTTGACATGGCTGAATTCAGAGTGAGTGGCATAAGGGGTCCCTCTTCCCTGAGTGTTTTGTTCTCTCTGTCACACACACATTTCCACACACTGCCCACCTCCCCCTTGTGGGACTTTTTGGGAGGCGAGGAACGTGTGAGATTTGACACTCAGTGGAGCAGCCATCAGCAGGCATGATTCCCAGTAGTACCAGTATTACCAGTATTTATTTATTTAACTAGGCAAGTCAGTTAAGAACTAATTCTTATTTAAAATGACGGCCTACCCGGGCCACACCCGGACGACGCTGGGCCATTTGTGCACCGCCCTATGGGACTCCCGATCATGGCCGGTTGTGATACAGCCAGGATTCAAACCAGGGACCGCTGTGCCACTCGGGAACCAGTAACACCAGTAGTACCAGTAGCACCAGTATTACCAGTAACACCAGTAGCACCAGTATTAGCAGTAATACCGGTAGCACCAGTATTACCAGTAGCACCAGTATTACCAGTAGCACCAGTATTACCAGTAATACCGGTAGCACCAGTATTACCAGTAGCACCAGTATTACCAGTAGCACCAGTAGCACCAATATTACCAGTAATACCAGTAGCACCAGTAGCACCGGTAGCACCAGTATTACCAATAGCACCAGTATTACCAATAGCACCAGTATTACCAGTAATACCAGTAGCGCCAGTGTTACCAGTAGTAACAGTAGCACCAGTATTACCAGTAGCACCAGTATTACCAGTAATACCAGTAGTACCAGTAGCACCAGTAGTATCAGTATTACCAGTTTTCCAGTAGCACCAGTATTACCAGTAGCACCAGTATTACCAGTAGCACCAGTATTACCAGTAGTAGCAGTAGCACCAGCATTACCAGTAGCACCAGTAGTACCAGTATTACCAGTAACACCAGTAGCACCAGTATTACCAGTAGTACCAGGAGCAACAAAAGACCCAGTAGTATCAGTAGCACCAGTAGCACCAAAAGACCCAGTAGTTTCAGTAGCAACAGTTATACCAGTAGCACCAGTATTACCAATAGCACCAGTATTACCATTAGTACCAGTATTACCAGTAGCACCAGTAGTACCAGTAGCACCAGTAGCTCCAGTAGCACCGGTAGCACCATTATTACCAGTATTACCTGTAGTACCAGTATTACCAATAGCACCAGTAGTACCAGTATTACCTGTAGCACCAATAGTACCAGTAGCACCAGTATTACCAGTAGTAGCAGTATTACCGATAGTACCAGTAGTACCAGTATTACCAATAGCACCAGTATTACCGATAGTACCAGTAGTACCAGTAGCACAAGCAGTACCATTGTTACTGGTATCACCAGCAGTACCAGTATTACCAGTAGCACAAGCAGTACCAGCATTACCAGTTTTACCAGTGTGCATGTGGAGAGAGGAAGTTGTAGATTTGGAAGTGTTGGATTGCCCTGTAAGAAACATGAAATAATTTCTAGATGTTTTTGTTGGTTTGATTCCAATGACAATGCAGTGTCTTGGTTCAAGCCCGATGGTTTCCCAGAGGTATCAACGCAGATAAGAGGAGAGGCAGGTAGGCCAGCTAGGTTGCATTTAACCAGGAGTGTAATGAAAGACCGAGTCTCACTTTTGATATTATTTTATCCAGGCTGTATCACATCCGGCAATGATTGGGAGTCCCATATGGCGGCGCACAATTTGCCCAGCTTCGTCCGGGTTTGGCCGGGGTAGGCCGTCATTGTAAATAGGAATTTGTTCTTAACTGACTTGCCTAGTTAAATAAAGGTTACATATGTTCACTCTTTCAATTCAGCCACCACAGAAAGAGGAGGGGGGCTTTGACAGGAGAGGTGAGAGACACCCACCCAAGTGTGAGAATGGAACTCTCCTTGCCAGAATGGGCTAATGGGGCTCCTCCTTCTCTAGGGGATGGGATCTCCTTTGATCATCCCTCATTTGTAAAACCGTACTTCCCCCATCTCCTCTCTTGGCATCTCCAATCATTGGACTGGTAGTGAAGTAGAGTTTTCTTACCAATGGAAATGTTATATACTGTATTGTTCAAATGTAGTAGACTAGATGGCTAGTGGGGAGGCAGGGTAGCCTAGTGGTTAGAGCGTTGGACTAGTAACCGGAAGGTTGCGAGTTCAAACCCCCGAGCTGACAAGGTACAAATCTGTCGTTCTGCCCCTGAACAGGCAGTTAACCCACTGTTCCCAGGCCGTCATTGAAAATAAGAATTTGTTCTTAACTGACTTGCCTGGTTAAATAAAGGTAAAATAAAAAAAAATAATAAGTGGACCATTCCAAGAGCATTCAACATCTGAGCGGAGAGCACTGACCCAGATCTGGATCTGTGCTGCAGTTCAAGCTGCTGTCAATATGAATTCTTCTCAAGCTAATCGGGGCTTTGCTTCGTTATTTTCACATTGATTAATTAAGTTCAATCAATGTAATCTGCCTGGCTATGTGAGATGAGCAGAAAGGGAGACTGTCTGCCTCTCATGGTAGTGCTCCTGCTCTCTGTGCATGTTGTAAGTGTGTGCGTCTACAGTAAGTGTGTGCGTCGACAGTAGGTGTGTGCGTCTACTGTATGTGAGTGAGTCTAACTGTGTGTTAGTGGTTGTTTGATCCGTTTGAACCTGTCATGTCCTGCTGTTGTGTTCCTGTGGTGCAAAAGATAAATATACCCACAGTCCTCTCTGTTGGCTGGTGCTGACTCCCTGCCAGACAGTAGCTCTCATCTCTGACAAGCCAGCTCAAATCATATGGCGTAATTATTTTTAGGACTCTGAGATCATACACTGTCTTTATAGCTAATGTTTCTGTGTTAGATCTCTTAGTGTGTGTGTGTGTGTGTGTGTGTGTGTGTGTGTGTGTGTGTGTGTGTGTGTGTGTGTGTGTGTGTGTGTGTGTGTGTGTGTGCATCTGCATCCCTTTATACAGTATGTGTGTCAGATCACTGTGTGTTACCTAGTCTCAGATCAGTGTAAAGGACTGTCCTCTCCTCTTCACCCGCAGACCTTCTCCTCTCATCCCACAGACCTCCAATCCCCCACAGACCTTCTCCTCTCATCCCGCAGACCTCCTCTCCCCCACAGACCTTCTCCTCTCATCCCACAGACCTCCTCTCCCCCACAGACCTTCTCCTCTCATCCCACAGACCTCCTCTCCCCCACAGACCTTCTCCTCTCATCCCACAGACCTCCTCTCCCCCACAGACCTTCTCCTCTCATCCCACAGACCTCCAATCCCCCACAGACCTTCTCCTCTCATCCCGCAGACCTCCTCTCCCCCACAGACCTTCTCCTCTCATCCCACAGACCTCCTCTCCCCCACAGACCTTCTCCTCTCATTCCACAGACCTCCTCTCCCCCACAGACCTTCTCCTCTCATCCCGCAGACCTCCTCTCCCCACAGACCTTCTCCTCTCATCCCACAGACCTCCTCTCCCCCACAGACCTTCTCTTCTCATCCCACAGACCTCCTCTCCCCCACAGACCTTCTCCTCTCATCCCACAGACCTCCTCTCCCCACAGACCTTCTCCTCTCATCCCACAGACCTCCAATCCCCCACAGACCTTGTCCTCTCTTCTCCCTCTAAATCCAATCACATTTTATTGGTCGCATACACATATTTAGCAGATGTTATTGCGGGTGTAGAGAAATACTTGTGTTCCTAGCTCCAACAGTGCAGTAGTATCTAACAATTCACCCCCACAGACCGTCTCCTCTCCTCTCCCCCTACAGACCCTCTGTCTGCTGCTGAAAACTACCTTGTCTGTCATTGGCTGAACCTGTTAGTGTAGTCTACGGCAAGGAGCCAGGGTCAAAGGTTATAAAACCATGGGTGCATGGCATCACCCCTTGGGCAGGGATTTACCCTAACAAGGAATGTGTCAACACAACATTTAAATTGTTATTAATGGCTTCCCTGAATAACCTAACCTCCCAACCAATCAGGACAGTGTAAGACAATGATCTGAAACTGAGATTTTTATTTATTTAACCTTCATTTATCAGCACCCCCCTCTCCCGTCCCCCATCCCCTCCTATCTCTAGGTGTTGCAGAACAAGCCACGGTGCAGCCATACACACATAGTCTCCTCCTGTCTGTTTGTCTGTCAGTGTATCTCAGTCAGGATTGTGCGTGTTAAAGCTGATGTTGCTGCCCATGCATGTGGTGAGCTTTGACTGATCTGTACCGGAGATACAGGGAGGGGAGGGAGGAGGGGGCAGGGGGAGGTCAGTGGGTCACTACTCTCACAGGGGATTAGGAGAGATTGTTATCACTCTGAGGGGGTGGGCCAGATGCGAGGGTAATGGGAAGGGAGGAGGGAGGGTCGGGGGACACAGCCCTGTTAGGGGCATGAAGGGTAGAGGCGGGGGAGGGCGTGGGCAGATGGATGAGTGCTTGCCCCCAGGCCTTTTCTGAATTTGAAGCCACTCTTTTAACCACATAAAACCTGTATTCTACATCTAGGTTTTTTCTCCTCTCCCATGCGGCTACATTCTCCTCCCTCTGTGGTTGGTTGGTAATGTGTTTGGCTGGGCTATGATCAGGAAGACTGATCAGTATTTGCTTCCTGAGGGTACACAGTTTGAACCGATGAACTCATAGCCCTGAATTCACCAGCCCCAGGCTTTACAGACAGACAAGCACAGCCTTGCATATTGAGCTTTTTATTGTTCCTTTATTTAACTAGGCAGGTCAGTTAAGAACAAATTCTTATTTTCAATGACAGCCTGGGTTAACTGCCTGTTCAGGGGCAGAACGACAGATTTGTACCTTGTCAGCTTGGGGGTTTGAACTTGCAACTTTCCGGTTACTTGTCCAACGCTCTAACCACTAGGCTACCCTGCCGCCCCAACTCTCAAGCATATAAATGAAAAACCTTTTCTTATCAGGCTGCACACAAAAAAGGGCCCTATCCACTACCCAGCTAGCACATAATGTTCTGGAACAATATATCTTAGAACTTGGTGAGAGCTTGGTTGTCCTATGCTTATTTTGTATACAACCATCCCACAATGTTCTGGGAATGGTGCATGATACCCAGCTAGCACAGAACGTTCTGAGAACCATATGATTCTTAGGTGGTAATTTCAGGACTTCAGCATAACATTTTCTACAGGTTTCCTCATGGTTCTATTTAAAGTAATGTTCTCAGAACGTTCAGAGAACGTTAAAAAACAACGTACTTCTGTGGGAATTTCAGTACTGCTACATAACGTTTTCTGAAGGTTTCTTCATGGTTCTATTTAAAGTCATGTTCTCAGCACATTAAGAAAACGTTCTAAAAAAAAAACAAGAAAACACTAGTAACGTTCGAAGAACATTCTAAGAATGCTATATAAAAACATAAATTCCGTTCTCAGCGTCAACAAAACTCTCTCTAGCCACTAGTGTTCAGGTGTGTTGGCCACACACTAAATGGCAACACCTGATCTTAATGAATGCTTGTTTCCTTTGAAAGGGGGTCTGTTTGAATAGATTAAAATTAACAGCTTTGTATCAGTTAAAAAAACATGTCATGTTAGCTCCATCCTGGTGGCACAGTGAACTAATTCCATAGACAGGGAAAAGATCATAGGTTCAATTCTCACTGATGCTGTGCCACAATAAAAATGTTTGCATGATTAATACCTAAGGAAATGAATAATAAAACCTCTCAGGAAAACCTTCAGGGAACCATAGTAAAACATTCTCAAAACCTCCCTGCAACTTACATTTTTTGTTGTTGTTAATTTTACCAGTCAGGAATCGTATAGCTTTGTTCCCAGAACCAATGGGAAACCAAAAACAAGCTCCCACATGTTCCAAGCAACTGAATGTCCTAGCTGGGTAGTGCCAGTAGGCTGTGAGCCTTGGTCAATGCTGCTTTATTCTGTAGATTTCTGAAGATTTTTCTCCGCTCTTAGCCAGGCTCAGTGGGATACAAGCAGGGATTGTGGTAGTGGTACAGTAGCTTTGTCTCCCTGTCACACTCCTCTGTCCACACGAGAGAAAAAAACCTTTGAGTTAATCCTATTTTTACAGGGCTTCTCAAATGGAAACTAGCTAATGAGGTTAGGCAGTTCGGCTCATTGAGAATTGAAACCATGCCTAATTGTGTTCTTTAATATGCTCATAATCCTTTAATTTGACAGAGCAAAGGTTTCTAGTGAACAGTGAGGTGAGTGTGAGGAAGACTGAACATTGAACAAGGTCTTAAAGTAACAGTGGAGTATTATAGGGCAGCCAGGGACAGTGCGCAGGTATCAACTCAAATGAATGATATTTACAGTTGACGACTGGTGGGATATATAGGCCTACTGAAAGTACCTAGCAGATCTCTCACTTAAGGTATTGACACATCGTATTGTTTGTTTCTTTATTCCTATTCTACTGAAATATGTGTATCCATAGATGTCTTCTGTCTAGAGAGCCCTGCTCTGCTCCTGCCTTACATGAAGGGTTGCTATGCCCACATGGCAACAGAGCTTGTTTTGCCAATAACCATGTTGTCAGCATTAGCAAGGCAACCCCATGTTTCTGGAACACAGTGTGAAACGGCCATGATTTTTGGTTAGCCACCAGCAGCATAGAAGGACACACAAATTACTGTTTGTTTTGACCAGACTGACCTGTGAGAGAATTGTGTCTTTTACTGTCGTTGGTGAGTAGAACACATTTCCAGAGGAGCAGTGATCTTTCATTGGCCTGGGCTTGTACAGGAAGAGGTGCACATATTCTGTAAGACCATGCAGTTAATGGTTGAAGGCTGATTCTGGCAGTCTGAGATTTATAGCCTTGTCTGTCCGTCTGTCTGTCTGTCTGTCTGGCTGGCTGATCAGTATCAAGACTCTGTCTGTCTGTCTGTCTGTCTGTCTGTCTGTCTGTCTGTCTGTCTGTCTGGCTGATCAGTATCAAGACGCTGTCTGTCTGTCTGTCTGTCTGTCTGTCTGTCTGTCTGTCTGATCAGTATCAAGACTCTGTCTGTCTGTCTGTCTGTCTGTCTGTCTGTCTGTCTGTCTGTCTGTCTGTCTGTCTGATCAGTATCAAGACTCTGTCTGTCTGTCTGTCTGTCTGTCTGTCTGTCTGTCTGTCTGTCTGTCTGTCTGTCTGTCTGTCTGTCTGTCTGATCAGTATCAAGACTCTGTCTGTCTGTCTGTCTGTCGGACTGACTGTCTGGCTGATCAGTATCAAGACTCTGTCGACTCTGTCTGTCTGTCTGTCTGTCTGTCTGATCAGTATCAAGACTCTGTCTGTCTGTCTGTCTGTCTGTCTGTCTGTCTGTCTGTCTGTCTGTCTGTCTGTCTGTCTGGCTGATTAGTATCAAGACTCTGTCTGTCTGTCTGTCTGTCTGTCTGTGAGTCCAGGGTGGTGATCAAACAGTACAGGCAAATCACAAGATAGGTCGACATTCTGGTGGAACAATAGGGCCCAATGAGTCTGGGTGTGTGTCCTCCTTTATCTATGTCTGTCTCTCTCGCGCACACACACTCACACTAGGGCAGGGTGTCCAACTCATTCCATGGAGGGCCTAGTGTCTGCAGGATTTGGTTTTTTCCTTTCAATGAAGCCCTAGACAACCAGCTGGGGGGAGTTCCTTACTAATCAGTGCCGTTAATTCATCAATGAAGTACAAGGAAGGAGCGAAAAGCCTCAGACACTCTGCCCTCTGTCTGTCTCACTGAGCTTTTTCTGGACCTTCACTCTTTCACCAGGACTGATTGAAGAGCAGGGGTCAGTAAGACAGTATGTCCAAAGTCTTTACAATACAGACCCACTTAGATAGGCAGTTCTTTCCCCTGGGGACAAGGATATTGTAAACTGATCAGAGAGTGGAGGAAATAACAATGATTAAATCTAGTTCAATGTAATTGCAGTTCAGTTCATTTCCATAATGTTTAGTTTAACTCTCTCTCTCTCTATTGAACCGAGGCTGTGTTGACAGCCAGGAGCCTGGGTCCTTTGTCTTCTTTTACATGTATCTTTGTTGAGTGCAGAAATAAAACACTGGAGAGAAGCATTGGACTGTGGGCAGAAATACATCACTGTAGAGAAGCATTGGACTGCGGGCAGAAATACATCACTGTAGAGAAGCATTGGACTGTGGGCAGAAATACATCACTGTAGAGAAGCATTGGACTGTGGGCAGAAATACATCACTGTAGAGAAGCATTGGACTGTGGGCAGAAATACATCACTGTAGAGAAGCATTGGACTGTGGGCAGAAATACATCACTGTAGAGAAGCATTGGACTGTGGGCAGAAATACATCACTGTAGAGAAGCATTGGACTGTGGGCAGAAATACATCACTGTACAATAGTGACTTCTCTACAGTGATGTATTTCTACCCACAGTCCAATGCTTCTCTACAGTGATGTAGAGTGATGTATTGTAAAGTGGCTGTTCCACTGATGTCAGAAGGTGAATTCACCAATTTGTAAGTCGCTCTGGATAAGAGCATCTGCTAAATGACTTAAATGTAAATGTAAATGTAGAGAAGCATTTGACTGTGGGCAGAAATACATCACTGTAGAGAAGCATTGGACTGTGGGCAGAAATACATCACTGTAGAGAAGCATTGGACTGCGGGCAGAAATACATCACTGTAGAGAAGCATTGGACTGTGGGCAGAAATACATCACTGTAGAGAAGCATTGGACTGCGGGCAGAAATACATCACTGTAGAGAAGCATTGGACTGTGGGCAGAAATACATCATTGTAGAGAAGCATTGGACTGTGGGCAGAAATACATCACTGTAGAGAAGCATTGGACTGTGGGCAGAAATGCATCACTGTAGAGAAGCATTGGACTGTGGGCAGAAATACATCACTGTAGAGAAGCATTGGACTGTGGGCAGAAATGCATCACTGTAGAGAAGCATTGGACTGTGGGCAGAAATACATCACTGTAGAGAAGCAGTGGACTGTGGGCAGAAATACATCACTGTAGAGAAGCAGTGGACTGTGGGCAGAAATGCATCACTGTAGAGAAGCAGTGGACTGTGGGCAGAAATACATCACTGTAGAGAAGCAGTGGACTGTGGGCAGAAATACATCACTGTAGAGAAGCAGTGGACTGTGGGCAGAAATGCATCACTGTAGAGAAGCAGTGGACTGTGGGCAGAAATACATCACTGTAGAGAAGCAGTGGACTGTGGGCAGAAATGCATCACTGTAGAGAAGCAGTGGACTGTGGGCAGAAATACATCACTGTAGAGAAGCATTGGACTGTGGGCAGAAATACATCACTGTAGAGAAGCATTGGACTGTGGGCAGAAATACATCACTGTAGAGAAGCATTGGACTGTGGGCAGAAATACATCACTGTAGAGAAGCATTGGACTGTGGGCAGAAATACATCATTGTAGAGAAGCATTGGACTGTGGGCAGAAATACATCACTGTAGAGAAGCATTGGACTGTGGACAGAAATACATCACTGTAGAGAAGCATTGGACTGTGGGCAGAAATACATCACTGTAGAGAAGCATTGGACTGTGGGCAGAAATACATCACTGTAGAGAAGCATTGGACTGTGGGCAGAAATACATCACTGTAGAGAAGCATTGGACTGTGGGCAGAAATACATCACTGTAGAGAAGCATTGGACTGTGGGCAGAAATACATCACTGTAGAGAAGCATTGGACTGTGGGCAGAAATACATCACTGTAGAGAAGCATTGGACTGTGGGCAGAAATACATCACTGTAGAGAAGCATTGGACTGTGGGCAGAAATACATCACTGTAGAGAAGCATTGGACTGTGGGCAGAAATACATCACTGTAGAGAAGCATTGGACTGTGGGCAGAAATACATCACTGTAGAGAAGCATTGGACTGTGGGCAGAAATACATCACTGTAGAGAAGCAGTGGACTGTGGACAGAAATACATCACTGTAGAGAAGCATTGGACTGTGGGCAGAAATACATCACTGTAGAGAAGCATTGGACTGTGGGCAGAAATACATCACTGTAGAGAAGCATTGGACTGTGGGCAGAAATACATCACTGTAGAGAAGCATTGGACTGTGGGCAGAAATACATCACTGTAGAGAAGCATTGGACTGTGGGCAGAAATACATCACTGTAGAGAAGCATTGGACTGTGGGCAGAAATACATCACTGTAGAGAAGCATTGGACTGTGGGCAGAAATACATCACTGTAGAGAAGCATTGGACTGTGGGCAGAAATACATCACTGTAGAGAAGCATTGGACTGTGGGCAGAAATACATCACTGTAGAGAAGCATTGGACTGTGGGCAGAAATACATCACTGTAGAGAAGCATTGGACTGTGGGCAGAAATACATCACTGTAGAGAAGCATTGGACTGTGGGCAGAAATACATCACTGTAGAGAAGCATTGGACTGTGGGCAGAAATACATCACTGTAGAGAAGCATTGGACTGTGGGCAGAAATACATCACTGTAGAGAAGCATTGGACTGTGGGCAGAAATACATCACTGTAGAGAAGCATTGGACTGTGGACAGAAATACATCACTGTAGAGAAGCATTGGACTGTGGACAGGCCTTTTATTTCTTTAGCTACAGTTTGTTTTGCCCAGAACAGGTTTTTCTGAAGGTTGGTGTGTTTGGGTTGTTCACATCCCCTTTGTATGTGTCTTTGTTACTAGTGTAAATCACAGAAAAAGTGATACATCTACGTTTTAAAAATGCCAAGCAGTTCACCTCTGACAAACCAAACTCCAGGGCAGAACTGAACATGAACTTCCACTTTGTTAGGCTCAAGGTTGTTGGCATGTTTTTGAATCAGGGGGGAAAAACATTAAACATGATCTTATGGTAGCCTCGGGCGCTGTTCCACACCCAAAGTCATTGTTGTCATGCCAGCCTTGGCATAGGGGTACTGAAGCGAAAATGTGTTTATTGTCGCAATGTCAAAGCAGCACTAAAGTGACTGGGCATGTTGTTGTCCTTTGTGCTTCATTGCTCTGAAAATGAAATACTGTCCCCTAGTTGAGTTTAGGCTTTGGGCTGGATTAGCAGCACTTCGTTGATCCTCACATTTTTATTTTACCAGGTAAGTCAGTTAAGAACAAATTCTTGTTTTCAATGACAGGCTAGGAACAGTGCCTTGTTCAGGGTCAGAACAATAGATTTTTACCTTGTCAGCTCAGGGATTTGATCTTGTAAGCTTCCAGTTATTAGTCCAACACTCTAACCACTAGGCTACCTGCCACCACTAGGCTACCTGCCACCACTAGACTACCTGCCACCACTAGACTACCTGCCACCACTAGACTACCTGCCACCACTAGGCTACCTGCCACCACTAGGCTACCTGCCACCACTAGACTACCTGCCACCACTAGGCTACTTGCCACCACTAGGCTACCTGCCACCACTAGACTACCTGCCACCACTAGGCTACTTGCCACCACTAGGCTACCTGCCACCACTAGGCTACCTGCCACCACTAGGCTACCTGCCACCACTAGGCTACCTGCCACCACTAGACTACCTGCCACCACTAGGCTACCTGCCACCACTAGACTACCTGCCACCACTAGGCTACCTGCCACCACTAGGCTACCTGCCACCACTAGACTACCTGCCACCACTAGGCTACCTGCCACCACTAGACTACCTGCCACCACTAGGCTACCTGCCACCACTAGACTACCTGCCACCACTAGGCTACCTGCCACCACTAGGCTACCTGCCACCACTAGACTACCTGCCACCACTAGACTACCTGCCACCACTAAACTACCTGCCACCACTAGGCTACCTGCCACCACTAGACTACCTGCCACCACTAGGCTACTTGCCACCACTAGGCTACCTGCCACCACTAGGCTACCTGCCACCACTAGGCTACCTGCCACCACCACTAGACTACCTGCCACCACTAGACTACCTGCCACCACTAGGCTACCTGCCACCACTAGGCTACCTGCCACCACTAGGCTACCTGCCACCACTAGGCTACCTGCCACCACTAGACTACCTGCCACCACTAGGCTATCTGCCACCACTAGACTACCTGCCACCACTAGACTACCTGCCACCACTAAACTACCTGCCACCACTAGACTACCTGCCACCACTAGACTACCTGCCACCACTAGGCTACCTGCCACTACTAGGCTACCTGCCACCACTAGGCTACCTGCCACCACTAGGCTACCTGCCACCACTAGGCTACCTGCCACTACTAGGCTACCTGCCACCACTAGGCTACCTGCCACCACTAGGCTACCTGCCATCACTAGGCTACCTGCCACCACTAAGCTACCTGCCACCACTAGGCTACCTGCCACCACTAGGCTACCTGCCACCACTAAGCTACCTGCCACCACTAGGCTACCTGCCACCACTAAGCTACCTGCCACCACTAGGCTACCTGCCACCACTAGGCTACCTGCCACCACTAGGCTACCTGCCACCACTAAGCTACCTGCCACCACTAAGCTACCTGCCACCACTAGGCTACCTGCCACCACTAGGCTACCTGCCACCACTAAGCTACCTGCCACCACTAGGCTACCTGCCACCACTAGGCTACCTGCCACCACTAGGCTACCTGCCACCACTAGGCTACCTGCCACCACTAGGCTACCTGCCACCACTAGGCTACCTGCCACCACTAAGCTACCTGCCACCACTAGGCTACCTGCTGCCACATGACAGCAAATGTGACAGATACCTGTCAAAAGTTGTTGTTTTCAATTTCCCACCAGGTATGACTCATAGAGTCTAGGACAACTACAATATGTGCGTACATTTCACATTCCACGTGCCATAGGCTTGACAGATTCTGCCATCACTGAATAATAGAAATACATTACACCTCCATCTCACCAGGGGTCCCCCACTGCAGGAGGACCCCTGATGACACTTTCTCTGCTCATCTTCCTGCTCCTTCCTGTTTGGTTTACAGAATGAAGAACAAGTTGTGGTACTTTGAGTTTGGCACCACTGAGACCATCTCTGCCACGTGCAAGAAACTCAATGAGTGTATCGAAGTCGAGGTGAGTCAACGCTATACTCTTCGGCTGGAGATTACATTTACATTTGACATTTGAGTCATTTAGCAGACACTCTTATCCAGAGGGACTTACAGTTAGTTTATTAATTTTAAGATTATTTGACAAACCCAAAATGTCATCTCTCCTCTCTGTCTCTCTCTATCCCCATCAAAAGGTATTTAAAACATTGGCTGGAGATGAGTTCATCTCATGATTCCCATTTTGTATCAACACGTCTTATAGACATGAAACTTGAGATGAGGAAGTTTAATCAGTTCATCGCTGTTGCAGAATTATTTGACAGGCTTTTACCTGCAAACTTTTAAAACATCTCTTGAAAGACATCAAAGATATTAAACCAAAGTATTTAACTCCCATGGGGCAGCTAGCTATTCTTATCTCTCAGCGAATGCTTCATCAAGCCAGCATGTCAGGTAACTGTCTCTGTACTGCTGAGAGAGGACACGTCGCATGCACACACACATACACACGCACACATATATACACACACACAACAGGAATAGACAAACACACCAATTTAGTCTGTGTTTGATATAAAGTAGCAGTGATAATGTGTGTGTAAAATGCACCATATTCTCTACATAGTGCACTGCTTTTGACGAGAGCCCTATGGAAAGTAATGCACTATATAGGAAACCGAGTGCATTTGGGACACCTCCATAGTCTGGGTAATATACCGCATTATGTCACATTTTTCAGACCTTAGAAAGTGATTCACAGACACAAATGACCCTAGTCTATTAACCTAGCCTGGGATTAACGCGATAATGTTTTTAATCATTACTATTAAACCAAACTGCAAACCTCACATTATCCAGCAGCTCCCTTGGCTGGCTAGTAGTCGTCAGGTTTTTGGAAAAGCTTAGCAAGGTGTTACTTCAAGTCCCCACACATGTTATTCTCAGTGTGTAACACACACACACACGGTGTGCCGAGCAGTCAAATCTCCGGTGTTTTGCCTTGGAGCAGAGGGCAGAGTGATGGGTGATGAAATGTGGCGTAACAGGATCCACCTCTAAAGTTATATCGCCCTGCAAGATGTAATTAAACTGGGCTATTAAAAGCTCCACAGAGTAAACTTCCAGACAGAGAGAGAAAGGTGTGTGTGTGTGTGTGTGTGTGTGTGTATGTGTGTATGTGTGTATGTGTGTGTGTGTGTGTGTGTGTGTGTGTGTGTGTGTGTGTGTGTGTGTGTGTGTGTGTGTGTGTGTGTGTGTGTGTGTGTGTGTGTGTGTGTGTGTGTGTGTGTGTGGGGGGTGTTCCTGAAACTGTTTTTCATGGGCACTAAAACCTCTGATGTCATAAATATGTCTTTGCTCTGACAGCACTGGAGGGCTGTACTTGATGTGGTACATTCCAACATCATTTGCTTTCAACGAGGTGGTCGCTTCACATTTTGTGAATATGTTTTCTTTTTCTGCTTCTACGTGGCTTATTTGAACACATTTGTCGAATTAGGACTGTATTTAAACATATGGAAAAGTGCACACATGGACCGAAAGTGTTAAAGTAAGTTATTTTAGTGCAAAATCTAAACTGAGACAAAAAAACAGCCACTTGATGGTACAAAATACTTATATTTTGTAGTTAATCACTCGCTGGGACATGAGAACATATTTTCCTGTGAATTTCTTCGCACTCAAGGCAACATTATGTAATCTATTGATGAAAACATGTACTTTGATGCTACTGTAAATATTATTCAATGCTACTGTAATGTCTACGGGTGCCTCTCCCAATAACATCCCCAAATGGACACAGTTATAAGCAGTTTTCCATATTCTTGTAATGCTCTTTTCAGGCTGTATCAGATAGCCTTATACACCGAGAGTACAAAACATTAAGAACACCTGCTCTTTCCTCAACACAGACTGACCAGGTGAATCGAGGTGAAAGCCATGTTCCCTTGTTAAATCTACTTCAATCCATGTCACTTGTTAAATCTACTTTAATCCGTGTAGATGAAGTGGAGGAGACAGGATAGAGAAGGATCTTTAAGCCTTGAGACAATTGAGACATGAATTGTGTATATATGCCATTCAGAGGGTGAATAGGCAAGACAATATATTTAAGTGCCGTTGCCAGTAGTAGGTGCCAGGCAAACCAGTTTGTGTCATGCTCAACAGTTTCCGGTGTGTATCAAGAATGGTCCACCACCCAAAGAACATTTGGCCAACTTGACACAACTGTGGGAAGCATTGGAGTGAACAGGGCCAGAATCCCTGTGGAACGCTTTCCATGCCCCAATGGATTGAGGCTGTACTGAGGGCAAACGGAGGGGTGTAACTCAATATTAGGAAGGTGTTCCTAATGTTTGGTATAGTCAGTGTATGTGGTTCACATAAAACATACTGTCATAAGACACCATCATTAGATGTCTGTTGTCTGTGCCCAATAATGTTTGTACCATGATTTGTGCTGCTACCATGTTGTGTTGCTACCATGCTGTGTTGTCATGTGTTGCTTCCTTGCTATGTTGTTGTCTTAGGTCTCTCTTTATGTAGTGTTGGGTTGTCTCTCTTGTTGTGGTGTGTGTTTTGTCCTATATTTATATAGTATTTATTTGTATTCTTTATTTATCCCAGGCCCCCGTCCCCACAGGAGGCCTTTTGTGCCTTGGTAGGCCGTCATTGTAAATAAGAACTTGTTCTTAACTGACTTGCCTAGTTAAATAAAGGTTAAATACATAAAAATACATTTAAAATAGCATAGGTTAAATGAAAACACAAGGTCGTAATCTTTATAGTTTTTTTCCTTGTAAGTAAGTGCAAAATAGACAATGATCACTAAGTACCTTTTGAAGAGGAGCCCTTGTGACACTCTAATGATCAAAAGGACCAGCGCTGTGAAGCCTCCTTGAAGATACTTCAGCCATAGAGTTCTCTGTCTCAGTTCTGTCTCAGTTCTCTGTCCCAGTTCTCTGTCTCAGTTCTCAGTCTCAGTTCTCTGTCTCAGTTCTCTGTCCCAGTTCTCTGTCTCAGTTCTCAGTCTCAGTTCTCTGTCTCAGTTCTCTGTCTCAGTTCTCAGTCTCAGTTCTCAGTCTCAGTTCTCTGTCCCAGTTCTCTGTCGCAGTTCTCTGTCCCAGTTCTCTGTCCCAGTTCTCTGTCTCAGTTCTCAGTCTCAGTTCTCTGTCTCAGTTCTCTGTCGCAGTTCTCTGTCTCAGTTCTCTGTCCCAGTTCTCTGTCTCAGTTCTCTGTCCCAGTTCTCTGTCCCAGTTCTCTGTCCCAGTTCTCTGTCTCAGTTCTCTGTCTCAGTTCTCTGTCTCAGTTCTCTGTCTCAGTTCTCTCTCTCAGCCATTGTCTCAAGTCTTCGTACGTAGTCTCTCTCTCTCTACTCTCTCTCTCTCTCTATACCCCTCTCTCTCTCCCTGTCTCGCTTTCTACCTCTCGTTCTCTACCTCTCTCTTTATCTCTGTCTCTCCGTCCCCCAAGTGTGACGGTATCATCCTGGACCTCAGTAGCACGTCATTGGAAGGCATCGCCGTCCTCAACATACCCAGCATGCACGGCGGCTCCAACCTGTGGGGAGAGACCAAGAAAAGGCGGAACTACAACCGCATGAGCAGGAAGGTTCCGGATAGGATGCCCAACAGTACCATCATCGATATAAAGGAGCTCAAGTTCTGTGTTCAGGGTGAGTCCCTTATCCTTTTCAACACAGTTCCATTAACTATGGTGGATGCGTAACCAGGCCAGTTCAGTACAGCTTGGTTTGGCTCCGCTTGGATTGGTTTGGCTCAGTAGTGGGAAAGCCCTAAGGTGTGAAGTGGGACCCGTTCTGGCCTCGCCAATATGTCACCACTATATAACTTTAATTATTATTTCCATCCCTGATTTCAGACATTAGGATTTGGGGTAATGTTTTTCTATGGGTGTCAAAGGATCCATTGTGTCTGATTGGTCTGCCATTTCTTGACCATATCGAGTAAGTTCCTGTGTTCTATGCCAAACATTATGTCATTTGCACACTTAAGGAAGTCTTGTGTTCCCTTCCCTCTGCTCCCTAGCTCAGACTTGTCATATGGAACAAGTTAGCCTACATTTTCTGTTGAAGCTTGGCTGTGAGAGACTTACTAAACAGTCCTAGTGCCATATCACTTACTAAACAGTCCTAGTGCCATATCACTTACTAAACAGTCCTAGTGCCATATCACTTACTAAACAGTCCTAGTGCCATATCACTTACTAAACAGTCCTAGTGCCATATCACTTATTAAACAGTCCTAGTGCCATATCACTTACTAAACAGTCCTAGTGCCATATCACTGACTAAACAGTCCTAGGGCCATATTGTAAGTGTTTCATACTGCAACAATGTCCCCCACCAGCCAGCGGCAAGAAGAATGTCAGCTCTCTGTGGTGTCGCACGGGTGACGCTGTAACCCTCAATGATTTGTGAGCATCCTCTCTCTCTCAAAGGACATTGTGGCCGAGTTACACACACACGCACACTGGGGACGAGCTGCACTTGCAGGACCGGTGCCCGCTGGCCGAGGTCGGTGACGAGCAGCTGTTTTTGGTTGCTATGAATTAACCTCCAAAACTGAACATTGAGCACTAAAACAGACTCAGATGCTGGACTGCTGAATGCTGCTGGGCTAGCAGGTCTGTTTCACCCCCCGGCTCCCTTCCAAGTGCCTGCAGCTTCTGTGGTCTCTTTATTACTGTCCCAAAACCTGCTCTGTGTGTAACAGACATAACTAGGGCCTACAGTGAACATGATGATGATAATGATGGTGGTGAGGGTGAGGATGATGATGAAGAAGAAAAGGTAGATTCCTGGTTGTCACTTGTTACCAGAGCAACAAAGTCAATATTGTCTATCATAAAAATGCACGATTAAAAAAACAACTGTTGGTCTTAATTTAGGGTTAGGCATAAGGTTAGCAGTGTGGTTGGTTAAGGTTATAAAATCCGATTTTATGTAGAGAAATTGCAGAAATAGGTGGGGTTTAGCCAAAATTATGACTTTGTGGCTGTGGTAACTAGCGACAACCCAGATTCCGTGTCGTCTCTTCGTTACATTCTTCCTGTCTGTGACACTGCAGCTCTTCCTCATCTGTCTCCCTCTCTTTCATCCATCCTCTCTCTTTATTCCTTAACCACCCTGCCTCTGTGCTTCTCATTCGACTGAACTAGTTGGAATCCTGTTTCCATGGAGACCCTCTGTCTCCACTGAACAAGCAAGAAAAAAAGAAAAAGAGGCTGCTGCCAGCTGTGTGACTCATCATATTTGTATTTATTTAACCTTTATTTAACTGGGCAAGTCAGTTAAGAAGAATTCTTATTTACAATGACGGCCTAGGAACAGTAGGTTAACTGCCTTGTTCAGAGGCAGAACAGATTTTTATCTTCAACTGCCCTCCAGGCAGCCTTCGCTGTTCTCTGCCCTTCAGCACTACCGTATTGTAACATACTGTATAGTACTGTACACTCTGACGTTGTCACCCTCCCACCCAGCCCCTCACCAGACCGCTTCACCAACCATCAACACTGTCTGTCCTGTCTGAGGCCAACGCCCAGCCCCTGTCCTGGAACAGCAACTTGTTCTAACATCTTCTAGTCCAAAGGTTCTCCAACAAGAGGACATTCTGTCTATATGCTGCCTGTAGTATTTATACCCTGAGAAAACAGAGGAGAGGAGACATTTATCCACTAACACACACACACATACACATCAGTGGAGGCTCCTCAGAAGAGGAAGGGTAGGACCATCCTCCTCAGTTCATTTCATAAAAGTCCAAATAGTGAAACGTTTAAAAAGTTATCCTTTTTAGATAAAACTGTACTAAATATATTCACGTCACCAAATAATTGTTTAAAACACACTGTTTTGCAATTAAGGTATTTTTTTTTTTTTTAGGAAAGTCAGTTAAGAACAAATTTGAATTTACAATGATGGCCTTCCCAGGCCAAACCCTAACCCGGCCGACACTGGGCCAATTGAGCACCGCCCTATTAGACACCCAATCACAGCTGGTTGTGATACAGCCTGGAATCGAGCCAGTGTCTGTAGTGACACCTTTAGCACTGAGATGCAGTGTCTTAGACCGATGCGCCACTTGAGAGCCCCGAAGGTCTACAGTAGTAGTCTCACCAAAACTCTGTAGGCTAGCACCATGGTGTAGCCAGAGGACAACTAGCTTCTGTCCTTTGGCTACATTGACTTAGGAGGCTCATAGTTCTCACCTTCTTCCATTGACTTACACAGTAATTATGACAACTTTCAGAGGATGTCCTCCAACCTATCAAAACACTTGCAGCATGAACTGATATGTTGTCCACCCAGTCAATTAATTTCTGACACCGGGACCCACCGGTGTAACTGCTAAACTGCTTTCTGACTGTACGCTGTACTGCATGATTGTAGCGGGTTTACTAACGCGTTAGTTTTACTAGCCATGTTGACTATGACTAAGACAACATGTAGGCTGTGTGTAGCGGTTAGCGGTCCTGATGTGGAGGTTTGGCTTGGAAAAGTTTTTTTGCCTGGTCACAGACAGCTGATGTGTTGTGCACTGAAGTCCACAAGCAAATGGAATAGGTGAGAGGAAGAGTTGAAGGTTGAAGGAATTAAATGAAATATACAACCAGCAAAGTGGTCATGCTGTTTTTCTGTGGCTGCTATGACAGTGAACTGTTTGTGTGTTATCAGGGGTGTATTGATTCCACTGATTCTGTTGATAAAAGTTTCTTAAACGGAAGAAAAAGGAGCAAAACAGGGATAAACATACCTATATTGAAACTGTTGGACTAATGCTTACACCCTACATCAGCTAGATGCAGGCAAGAGTGTGCGAGTCGGTATTGAATGTGTCACTGTTACCTTGATTACTCTAAATTCTCTCGACCTGTACACCTACAGTACGTTATAAACTTTCATTCATAGCTAGGTTCTAGCAACCTCATGATGGGGAGAGGGAAGATTCGAGTATCATTTGGAAGCCTAAACTTTTCGATGTTCCATTATGCTGGGTCAATGGAATATGAATGACAGTCATCCAATATGCTGTTATATAGAAACAAGACCATGCTCATCAAAGAAGGTCCTAATATTCCCTCGCCTTAAACGGCACCGACCACCACTGACACTCATGTACACACATATGCTCAAGAGGGTACAGAGTGACAACCCTGTCCCCCCTGTCCCTTCTCAGGTGCATGCAGACACACTCACATAAACAGTGTATATGAATGCATCTCACACAATGCCATGGTGACCGTGAGCACAGTAGCTTTTGTTGTTGTTGTGGGGACTATGGTGTGCAACTTTGGTAATTGACGTGAAGACATTTCCGCACAACATTTCCTTCTCAGATAGTTGTCCCCCACGATGAAATCGGGAAGGGGACTGTGGATCTGCCTCTGTCCGTCTGTAAGTTTGTTCGTTACGTACGTTAGTCACATGCGATATCTCATACATCACGACACTTGGGTGAATGATGTGTCTTGCCATAGAGATCCGGCATTTACAATATGACACTGATTGGCCAGATGGTGGCGTTATAACAAGAGATTGAAAATGCAAACTTTGAATGGTCACGCCCCTCACCCTGTTTGACCTAAAGTCATGAAATTTGGTACATAGGTTGCTCTCCTCACAAGGAACAAATTTGCCTCAGGTCTGTCATGATGGATTTTCCACCATTTATAACTTTGCACACGCGTTCAGGGATATGGGTCTAGCTAACCCACGAGGTGTCTCAGACACCACCTGAGTGATTTTGACACAACTTGTGTGAATAGAGATCTGTCATTTTCAAAATTGCACTGATTGGCCCAAGGGTGGCACTGCATCATTTGTGGGGGACTACATGTTTACTTTGCCTTTCTTTGCTCTTATTATTATCTATCTTGATGCCTAGTCACTTTACCCTGCATTCATGTACATATCTACCTCAAATACCTTATTATTATCTAATCTGATGCCTAGTCACTTTACCCTGCATTCATGTACATATCTACCTCAAATACCTTATTATTATCTATCCTGATGCCTAGTCACTTTATCCTGCCTTCATGTGCATATCTACCTCAAATACCTTATTATTATCTAATCTGATGCCTAGTCACTTTACCATGCATTCATGTACATATCTACCTCAAATACCTTATTATTATCTAATCTGATGCCTAGTCACTTTACCCTGCATTCATGTACATATCTACCTCAAATACCTTATTATTATCTATCCTGATGCCTAGTCACTTTACCCTGCCTTCATGTGCATATCTACCTCAAATACCTTATTATTATCTAATCTGATGCCTAGTCACTTTACCCTGCCTTCATGTGCATATCTACCTCAAATACCTCATTATTATCTATCCTGATGCCTAGTCACTTTACCCTGCCTTCATGTACATATCTACCTCAAATACCTTATTATTATCTATCCTGATGCCTAGTCACTTTACCCTGCCTTCATGTGCATATCTACCTCAAATACCTTATTATTATCTAATCTGATGCCTAGTCACTTTACCCTGCCTTCATGTGCATATCTACCTAAAATACCTTATTATTATCTAATCTGATGCCTAGTCACTTTACCCTGCCTTCATGTACATATCTACCTCAAATACCTTATTATTATCTAATCTGATACCTAGTCACTTTACTCTTCTTTAATGTATATACCTACCTCATATACAGTACCTCATACCCCTGCACACTGATCTGCTACTCTCTGTTAGGGTGTGACCGGTGGAGGCCATCATATAAGAATTTGTTCTTAACTGACCTTGCCTCGTTAAATAAAGGTTAAATACATACAAATAAATATAGCTCCATTCTTGTGTATTTTATTGTCCCCCACGATGAAATTGGGGAGGGGACTGGATGTGTCTCTGGCCTAACGTCTGTACGTTAATCGCACAGCACTGGCCCAATTTTCACAAAACTTGCCATCAAGGTCCGTCATTTACAAAACTACACTGAATGGCCCAAGGCAGGAGCTTATAGTAATTAACTGACATGTGTTAGATATCTCAATTGGTCCAAGGTGAGGCGACATGTTTACTGTTGCCTTGTTTGTGTTGTGACTTGTGAAGTATGCCATTGGAGTTGTATTTCATCCATAACATCTTATCATTGGTGTCCCACCTGCATTTTGACTCCTGAACACTGCAACAGTGAACACAGCCATGGCTCCTTATAGTAGCCTAACCACCATCTGGCATCCTTGGCCTTTTTCTGGTCTCTGAAAGATCAATATCATTAAATGTCAAGCAGTGTTTGTTTGCCTCTGGCACACTGATTAACAGTGCTTTTAAGCTGTCCAGTCATGATGTACCTTTAAAGGATCTGCCTTGCTTGCTATTTGCTTCACGCTCACAGCCTTGTGTGTTTATGCCTAATTGTTTTGCATGAGCGTCTGTTTGTGTGTGTGAGGATGTGGGTGTGGGGAGTTTGCATTTTCAATGTTTTCTGGGTATACGCAATTTATGGATATTGCGATTTACTCTGCAGCACTGTGTTTGTTTGAATTTATTTTGCATGAATGTGTGTGTGTGTGTGTGTGTGTGTGTGTGTGTGTGTGTGTGTGTGTGTGTGTGTGTGTGTGTGTGTGTGTGTGTGTGTGTGTGTGTGTGTGTGTGTGTGTGTGTGTGTGTGTGTGTGTGTGTGTGTGTGTGTGTGTGTGAAAAATAAAATATGGGTAAAGTAGGCAAGAATTTCCTGTATTTTTCGGCATCAGACCTGCCTACGTGAAACATGGTTTATGGACTTTGAGCGGTTCTGGACCGGTTCCGACTAACATGTTGATGTACAAAGCGCTCTGTAAAACACTGTAAGGTCCTGTGCCTTATAATGCCACAAAGACCCATCTGTCTGCTCTCTGTTGCCACTTTCTCAGCAGAGAGAGAGTGATGTGTCACATTTTCTGGTCCATCCAGACAAATAATCTATTTCCTCTTCCTCTGAGTGAGTGACGTCATATGAACGGTGACAGTCTAGTGAGTCCAGCCGTTGTGGTTTCATCTCACTGTGATATTCTCAGCCTGATTTAGAGCTCTCAACATTAAAAAAATACAAAATAATGTCATAGAATTGAAAGAAGACTACAAAAAGGCTAAATAATTTCATGCTTAAAGCTGAAGTTGTCACAAGTCTAAACGTACTGTATTTGAATGGTGTTTCTGTTGTCAGTTATATGAAATAGTGCCGATATAGTACTGTCACAAGATTGATCATATTTATTTTACAGTTATTAGACGTGAAATGTTATAGCAAGTAATTTATAATTTGATTATTGCTGTATTCAGAAAGCATTTCAGTCATTTCAAGCCCTATTGCCCCACTTTTGTTGAATAACTCACAAAATTCTATATTATTTTTCATATTTACATAATATTTGTACACTGTACTTCACCTTGTGTCCTCAAAAGTGAGAACACCTCAGCAATTTTTTCTTTTTTTAAATTACCAGAAATGTGAGTTCCAGAACTTTCTAAAACTATGCAACATTACTAGTTATTGTTTATGGCCATTTCATGAAAATGAGTTAAGTTTGGGTATGTCTAGTCAGGCAGAAATCTACATTTTGCCCTATCAATGGTCTAAATTACACATCATCACTCCAGAGTTCATTCAATTTGTAATCTATGACATTTGTGATTTAGATCATTTTTCAAAAAGTAGTTTGGATGTAGTTTTCAAAGTAACTTCAGTTCAGTAAACTACACTGAGTGTACAACACAATAGGAACACCTTCCTAATATTGAGTTGCACCCCCAACGAACAGCCTCAGTTCATTGGGGCATGGACTCTACAAGGTGTTGAAAGAGCGTCTGCTAAATGACCTAAATGTAAATGTAAATGTGAAAGCATTCCACAGGGACACTGGCCCATGTTGACTCAATTGTGTCAAGTTGGCTGGATGTCCTTTGGGTGGTGGACCATTCTTTCTTGTTCCAGATAACACCTTTTTTTCTAAGAGTCAAGCCAGCTCAAGTAACAAAGCAAGGAAGGATAGTGGTGACAATGTAAAATACTGTCTCAGTCTGTAGTCAGGGGTTAGTTACTGCTATTGTTGATGATGAGGAAACTGATACTGGTCAGATGGTCAGAGGAGGGGAGGTACTGAAGGGTCCTTTAGTGACCGGGACAGGGGTAGAAAGCACCCCTGTTACCACCCTCCCCCCAACTCACTCTCTCTCTCTCTCTCTCTCTCTCTCTCTCTCTCTCTCTCTCTCTCTCTCTCTCTCTCTCTCTCTCTCTCTCTCTCTCTCTCTCTATATATATATATATATCTCTCTCTCTATATATATATATCTCTCTCTATATATATATATCTCTATATATATATATATATATACAGCTATTGCCCTCTCTCTCTGTGTGTGTGTGTTGTAGAGCTGTACCATTGCAGGTTAAAGCCGGGCCAGGTTCCAACAACCTCTCCCTTCAGGAGTTCTCTCCACCCTCCCTCCCCCTTAACACATTCTGGTTAGAGTCACACCCTGGCCGTAGTGTGGGCTATTTCAGGGCACTGCCATCCAGGAACAGGTCATTGTTTTTACTCTCACACAGCTAAAACAAAATGGTTTATTTTTTATTTCCCCCTGTGTTGTTTGCGATGACAGAAATAGACTAAACTATAATAAAATCAGTCACCCAGCGAGGATTGTGGGAAGAGCTATGGCATCCTGGCACATACTTTCAACTGTCAAGAACGTCTGGTTCAATAAGCCAATCTTTATGGGAGTATATAAGAAACATTGTAAGTGTCCCTTATATCTGAAGAGTTGGATGGTCAACCAGGTTTTTTTCCCATGAGAACTGTCATGAGAAATGAAAGTGTTGTTTCTGAATAGCACAAGAACAAAAATTCTGAGCATTTTGACAAGCTCTGCATAAAGCGTTAGAGAGTGTGAATATTCTTATGTTAAAAAGCATGTGTTACGTGAACACAAACTGTCTAAATATACTGTATGTGAGACAGGACAGAGAGGAGTTAATAATGATTATGTATCTGTCTCCATGGTAATATTCCTCTGTACACTGTCAGTGGGCCAAGCAGGCCACACCCGCCCACACACCTTTACCATCCACTCACCTTCCCTTTACTGCAGTAACAGTTACACAGTGTCATCTGGTTCCTCTTAACCATCTGTCCTTACTCCGGCCTCCTCTCCGGACTCCACTCCAGCTTCCTCTCCGGCCTCCTCTCCGGCCTCCATTCTGGCCTCCACTCCGGCCTCCTCTCCGGACTCCACTCCAGCTTCCTCTCCGGCCTCCTCTCCGGACTCCACTCCAGCTCCCTCTCCGGCCTCCTCTCCGGCCTCCATTCTGGCCTCCACTCCGGCCTCCTCTCCAGCCTCCATTCTGACCTCCACCCCGGCCTCCTCTCCGGACTCCACTCCTGCTTCCTCTCCGGCCTCCTCTCCGGCCTCCATTCTGGCCTCCACTCCGGCCTCCTCTCCGGACTCCACTCCAGCTTCCTCTCCGGCCTCCTCTCCGGCCTCCATTCTGGCCTCCACTCTGGCCTCCTCTCCGGGTCTCCACTCCGACCTCCTCTCTGGCCTCCTCTACGACCTCCACTCTGGCCTCCTCTACGACCTCCACTCTGGCCTCCTCTACGACCTCCACTCTGGCCTCCTCTACGACCTCCACTCTGGCCTCCTCTACTACCTCCACTCTGGCCTCCTCTCCAGCCTCCACTCTGGCCTCCTCTCCAGCCTCCACTCTGGCCTCCTCTCCAGCCTCCACTCCGATCTCCTCTCTGGCCTCCTCTGCGGCCTCCACTCCAGCCCCCTCTCCAGCCTCCTCTCCGGGCTCCATTCCAGTTTCCACTCCGGCCACCCTGAAACATTGACTGTCGGACTGTGTCAGGAGCTAGGGGATGGAGGAAGGAAACACACCCTGGATTATAAATACATAACAGAGCAATTATTGGAACACATACAGTAGGTAGGGCTACTGTAGGGGGCAGTACTATCAAAGCAGTTGTGTATCAAATCAAATCAAATCAAATCAAATCAAATTTATTTATATAGCCCTTCGTACATCAGCTGATCAAAGTGCAGTTGTGTATCAAAAAGATTCATTTAGAAAACTATTGAACTGGTATGGGAGAATAGCAGGACTGGTTGCCAAGGACTGACTACAAACATCAAACATTATTTTGTATGACTGCTATACCCGTCGTGTTTGTGTGACAGCCCATGACACGGCAGGAGAGCCAATCCAGTTTGGCCAGCTACCCGCCAACCATCCCACAATGCACTGGGTGTCTGTGTTATGTAAGAGGCTGATCTGCTCACCTGTTAGTGATACTGGGTGGACATCTCTCTCTCTCTCTCTCTCTTTCTCTTTCTGTCATACATTTCTCAGGGACTATAGGGAGCTGTGGTCTAAAGTTACATAATACATAAAGTTACATAATACATATCAATATGTTTTACATTTGTATAACATTTTCAAACATGTTATTGTGTTACTTTTTATTATTTTTTACTTTAGTCTATTTGGCAAATATTTTCTTAACTGTTCTTGAACTGCACTGTTGGTTAAGGGCTTGTAAATAAGCATTTAATGTTAAGGTCTACACTTGTATTCGGTGCATGTGACAAATACAGTTTGATTTGATTTATTCCATTTCAGCCATTACTATGAGCCCAATCTCACAATTAATCATAGTGTCATTAGTCACGGTGTTATAGTGCCACTTGTCACAGTGTTATAGTGTCACTAGTCATGGTGTTATAGTGTCACTAGTCGCCACTAATCCAGGGCTCTTCATGCCCAGTTTGCTCTTAATGGATCTCAATCCTATTATTCTTTCTGTGAAAAACTATATTGTTAGAGGCAGAGGATCCCTATGGGGCAGAGGATACCTATGAGGCCCTATTCCCTACGTAGTGCACTACTATTCCCTATGGGCCCTGGTCAAAAGTAGTGCACTATATAGGGAATAGGGTGCCATTTGGGACACACCCAGAGAGAGCTCTTCTCCCCCTTTCTGCTCATATACCGGTCTCTGTGTCTCTGTAGGTGTCACGACTTCCTCCGAAGTTGGTCCCTCTCCTTGTTCGTTCGGTGGTTGACGTCACCGGCTTTCTAGTCGCTACCGATCCATGTTTCATTTTTATTTGGTTTTGTCTTCATTATACACACCTGATTTCTATTACATTAATTATGTTCCTTATTTAACCCTCTGGCTTCCCTCTCTGTTTTGTGCGTTATTGTTTGTCATGTGGGTTCGTGTTCTTGTGCTTTGGAGTTTTGTGTTTTCCGTGTTGGAATATTATTCTTCATTTTTGAGTAAACTGTCAGACTCTACCTTTCTCCATTCACCAACACCTTCACAGTAGGAGCCTGCAAATGTCACAACTTCCACCAAAGTTGGTCCGTCTCCTTGTTCAGGCAACGTTCTGCGGTCAAAGTCACCAACCTTCTAGCCATCGCTGATCCTCTTTTCATTTTCCATTGGTTTTGTCTTGTCTTCCATCACACCTGGTTCCAACCCCATCAATTACATGTTGTGTATTTAACCCTCTGTTCCCCCTCATGTCCATGTCGGTGATTGTTTATTGTAGTGCTTGTGCACGTCTGTCCTGGTGTGAGTCGGGTTATGTACCCATTATTAGATTGTTCTGTTTTCCTTTGGGTTTTTTGTTATTAAACTGCGCCGTTTAGAAACACAGTTTTTGCTCTCCTGCGTCTGACTTCTCTGCCGCCAGTACGCACCCCTTACAGAATCACCGACCAGGACATGAGGGGGAACAGAGGGTTAAATACACAACATGTAATTGATGGGGTTGGAACCAGGTTACACACCGGAGAGAAGAGAGGGCTGTCCATATAGTCCGAGAGTTTAGTTAGGACGCGTCCGTGGTGCTCCAGTCTAGTCACCTGGGTGGGTGAAAGGACGAGGCACTGGCTGACAAATGTAACACCGCCACTGGGACGCCCTGGGCTGAGATGACAGCCACGGACCAGGGAAACAGGCAGAGGGAGGGGTTTTTGTATTTCGGAAGGTTTCCTATTCTCTGACTGGTTTAGGATGGTTCCCCCTGATGCGATAGATTTAAAATTGGTTCCCCTGCTCCAGTTGATTTAGGATGGTTCCCCTGATCTGGCTGATTATGGACTGTGTGTTCTTGACTGATCAGTGGTCCTGGGCATATATCCTGGGCACAGCGGCACAGGGGGGAAAGGGGAGTGGCTACAGGGCTATTTGTTCCCATTTGTCCCCATGGCAGCACCTCTATTCTCAATCAGTTATTCTCTATGTCAGATACTTGTGTCTCAGCCCACACGTCATTTTAGATGTGTAGAAAGAACTAAGTCTACAATATGTATTCAGGATGACTCACTCTCAAAACTAAAGTTGAAGCAGAAGTACATTAAGAATCACATTTCGCTGTAAGCTTACACTTTGTGTATGTACAGTATACAGTATCTGAATGATACTCTACTGCTATTTTGCTTTCTCCCCATATGTAGTGTGTCAGGCTGTGGAGCCAGTATATTCCCTTACTGTGCATTACCCTTAGTGATTTTGAATGTTTTCCCCATCACTCATCTGACATTTGCTGTAAAATTGTCAACTAAAATCTTAGAGTTTGAGTGACTCACTGACTAACTTATCTCTGTATAAACTTTAACAGCATCGAGCGTGAAGCATAAAATGAAAACATTCTTTAATTCCCGTCTTTTATGTTCTATTCGGCTATACACCTGTTATGTTACGGGTCTGTTTGACCCGGTACAGTTAGTACAACAAACACAGAAAGCACAGTAATTAAAAGAGAATGTCTTCTTTCAGTTGTTCTTTTCCCTGGGTTGATAGCCAAAAAGTAATATATCTGTCCGATTGTTTGTGATCCAATGTTGTAAATTATAATTTGTCAAAACTCAGTTGTAGCTCAACTTCAGACCAGTGTTCAGTGTTGCTCAGCCCCTGAGCGTCACGAGGAAATACTATATATCTAATAGCTATGTGATTGGCATGGTCACATCATTCCTGTGTAGAAAGCAGCTTGTTTCTAGGACATTCCGTTTAAGAGTTAGAAAAGATCAAGTTCAAGAGTCAAATTGCGGGTCAAATTGACTTCAGATCAGTGTTGCTCAGCCTCTGAGCCTCACAGGGACATCATATATGTGATCATCATGGTTTCACCATCCCTGTGCAGAACGCAGCTTGTTTCTAGGACACACCATTCAAAAGCTATATAGACCAAGGTCAAGATCAAATTGCGGGTCAAATTGACCCAGAACATCAAGGATGTCACTTCTCCTGTACCGGGTCGTGTGTTTTTGTTATTTTGTATTATGTGCTTTACAAGTTTGAGACCCATTCCTAGGAGAGTAGACGAAGGGTCATGGTGAAAAAATTATGTAAAATCATATTTGATTGAATTCTAACAACAACAAAAATAGTTTGAAAAGGGAAGGTCACACACATGTGGTAGCCCAAGAGATTTTGGAAAGAGAAAACATTAAGGAGAGATATGTAGCCATTGTGGTTTGTAGATTTTAGTCACTTTAATCTCTCACAGACATTTCAGGGACTTTAGTGGAACTTTTTGCTGTACTAAAAGAAAACCAGTCATCTAATTTCCTTTGTGTGTCAATGGAAGCTGCTGAGGGGAGGATGGCCCACCTATTGCGCTCCAGCCATTACCATGAGCACGTCCTCCCCAATTAAGGTGCCACCAACCTCCTGTGTTGGGTACATAACTAAGTGCTCACCACAAACATACAGACAGTTTAAAACAGATCCCTTGGCAAGCCAAGTCAGAAACAAAGCAGCCACGCAACCTTTCCGCCTCAGTGGGTGGCCCCACCAGTACTCAAACCTGGGTCCAGCAACTGTCAAGTCAACACCTTAGCCATTATGCCAGGTGGTCCCTACCTCTTAACCAGCTGAGCAGCACCTCAGAGCGGCTCACACTGACATATCTGATTAGCCGGGGATGAGAGAGAGAGAGAGAGAGAGATGCATTTCCTGACAAAATGTGAAAAATATAAAACAATTAGAGAGTGTCATTTCCCCAAATTTGAAACCCTTATTAAAGGTTTCAAAGACCATTCTGATGAGAGTAAGCTACCCGTTCTGTTGGGGGAGGACGCAGAGAGCTGTAGGTTGGCAGCGCACTACATTTCTGCCTGCCATAAGTTGAGGAACATGTACTCTATTGTATGCTTATTGTTATTGTTCAATGTATGGTTAATAAATTCATATTGTAAATATGTACATTGTTACGTCATTCCGAGAGAGAGAGAGAGAGAGAGAGAGAGAGAGAAGGAGAGAGAGAGACAAGAGAGAGAGAGAGAGAGAGACAGAGAGAGACAAGGAGAGAGACAAAGAGAGACAGAGAGAGAGAGAGAGAGAGAGAGAGAGAGACAGAGAGAAAACAGTAAGTGAGCCATTGATAAAGACAAAACCTTTGTGTCATGCTATATTTTCCCCAAACAGGCGAGGGATTGAGAGCCAGTCAAAACAGCATTCACTGCTCAACAAAAAGGAGTATTTGAATCACTCTTTTCTCTGAGATCATTCACAGCCGCGATCCATAGTAAATCTCTCAGTAAATCTCTCTTATTTTTTATAATGTTTGGGGAAATGCATTCGAGAGAGAGAGAAGATTTTGGAGGGTGCAAAGTAGAGGAAGAAAATATGTCTGAATGGTTGAAAAATCAATTTAAATTGTATGTGGACATTCAATTTCCTGAGTTCTTTACAGTGATGTAGTGAAGAGTATACGTACGCAGTAAACCAGAGGATGAATAAAAATAATTGCCACAATCAAAATGTTCTACGGTGTGTCCGGTCTTTAGCTGTTCTAGCGCTCTACTAAATCTCTTCAAAACTCGTCAATGCGCTGTTCTTTCTCTGCTGAGACCGTATTAACTGATGACTTTCGCTCTCTCTCTACAGACCTGAGTGACCAGTTGCTTGAGGTGGTGGGTCTGGAGGGCGCCATGGAGATGGGGAAGATCTACTCAGGCCTGAAGAGTGCAGGTCGCAGACTGGCACAATGTGCTAACGTTACCGTCAGGTCAGGGTCCTTACTGCTATCCCCTCTGTCCCTCCGTTCATTCCTTCATTCATTCATCCATCCCTCCAACCATTCATCCAACCATCCCTCCCTCCACCACCCATTCCTTTCTGTCTATGTCACCAAAACCAGAGTTGAGTCCTGTAGACAGAGGTGTCTCCTGATCCCTTCTCTTCCTCACTCCATGAGCCACTGACTGTGTCCAGTAAACCAGACCTTTGGCCAGCTGACACACTCATTCATTACAGCCACAGATAGACTGGCAATCATCGGCTGACAAATTAGCTTTCTCACAGGTCTGAATGCACAGTCAAAGGCCAATTTGGATATGCCAACCAACCAATCTGTTTTAGAAAAGTGGAATTAGTTCCCATGTTTTTGTTGCTCTAGCAAGACTCGCTCCATTAAACATCCACAGTAAGCCCAGTTACAGTACCGTTTACAGGGGATGCAGTCAAAGCTATCCCCTCACTTGTTTCACCCTACCCTTAATATTTTCCAAAACCAGAATTAAAAGAGCATTCATCATAGTCATTCTCCCATACTGAGTTTCCCGGTGAGGTATGCATGAAAGGCTTAAACTAACTTTGTGTGTGTGTGTGTGTGTGTGTGTGTGTGTGTGTGTGTGTGTGTGTGTGTGTGTGTGTGTGTGTGTGTGTGTGTGTGTGTGTGTGTGTGTGTGTGTGTGTGTGTGTGTGTGTGTGTGTGTGTGAAAGAGAGAGTTAGTTTAGAGACTGGGGTCCTGAGAGGGCCTGTCTGGGAACAGGACTCGTGGGAACAAAGACATCAGTGTTTGGCTATGGTCCTGCTGTGGGAGGGATGGGATGGACAGTGTGTATGGGAATCTCTTGTCCTGCTGTGGGAGGGGTGAGATGGACAGTGTGTATGGGAATATCTGGTCCTGGGGTGGGAGGGGTGAGATGGACAGTGTGTATGGGAATCTCTTGTCCTGGGGTGGGAGGAATGAGATGGACAGTGTGTATGGGAATCTCTTGTCCTGGGGTGGGAGGGATGGGATGGACAGTGTGTATGGGAATCTCTGGTCCTGGAATGGGATGGACAGTGTGTATGGGAATCTCTGGTCCTGGGTTGGGAGGGATGGGATGGACAGTGTTATGGGAATCTCTGGTCCTGGAATGGGATGGACAGTGTTATGGGAATCTCTGGTCCTGGGTTGGGAGGGATGGGATGAACAGTGTGTATGGGAATCTCTGGTCCTGGATTGGGAGGGATGGGATGGACTGTGTGTGATCTGTACCTCCGAGGTGTGTGTGATCTGATTCTTGACACTCTATCTCTATACTCTATCCCCTACCCCTCTCTCTTTCTCTCTCTCTCTCTCTCTGTCTCTCTCCTCTCTGTGTCTCTTGCGCTCTCTCTCCACAGGACGTCCAGGCTGCTGCCCATGCAGATCGATGGGGAACCTTGGATGCAGCCCCCATGTACGGTGAGAGAGACCCACCACACAAACTAACCTCACGCTACACCTCCACCTTCCTCTCTTCCTGCTTCCTATGCCTTCTCAATCTCAGCGCCTCATCCTCCTATACGCAGTAGGACCTGGGGGGTGATACTGAGCTGAGGCACTGTGTTCTGTGCACTGTCCTTTATTGGTTATTTGGATTTCAAGGTCAGATACTTGCTCTGAAAAGTGCCACTTCAATCTGCTGGGTAGCATTAAAACCTTGCTATTTCTTAAGCAGGACAGTGAAATAGTGAAATAACTCTATGTATCTGGTAAATATGTCAAGTGTTTAGAAGTAGAAAAGAAAGTGCAGACTTCTGGACACTTGGCATGTCCTCCTACACATGAAATGTGGTGGTTTTGATGATAAAACATGGATATTCTAAAGCAAAGTTCCACTGCTGAATATCTTTTTATTTTGTCCCTCCTCCCCTTACAGATCAAGATCACACATAAGAACCAGGTTCCCATGCTACTGGGCCCTCCTCAGAAGACCCCCTTCTTGTTCTTCAAGAGACGCAGCAGGAGTCGGGACTGAGTGAGGAGGACACTTCATACTCCCCCATCTTCACACAAACACAACCCCTCGGCCCCTCCAACACCAACTGATGACTGGACTGGTGAACTGTTCCCCATGGAGGAACTGGACCTTGGGAGAGGAGAGGATGAGAGGAGGTGTGGAGGGGATCATTTGGAGAAGGAGAGGATATTCTTAAAAAAGGAGAACAACTCAATAGACATTTCCCCTTGGACCTTTGGCACCACTTCAGAATGAACCAACTTTTTCTCAGTGTAATGACCACTTCCTGTGTGTCCATGTTCTAGCTTCTAGAACTTCCTGTTGACTTTGAACTCTGACCCTGCCACTGGCCCACTAGCTCAGTTAACCCAGGCTCCAGACCCAGCTTCAGCCCAAACCCACCAGTACTGACATACTGCCTTGGCAAAACACAGTCCCAACGAACATATAGGTTCATTTAGGGATACTGCCATGATCCTCAAAGGGAGGGATAGAGAGATGGAGGGATAAAGAAACACATAAAGAGAGAGAGAGAAACAGAAGTAGGGTAGAAGGGGAGACAGACAGGAAGAAAAGAGTAGAAGAGAAGGAGTGAGGGATGGGATGATCGATACAACAGATGAAAGTAAGGTGTGTGTGTGTGTGTGTGTGTGTGTGTGTGTGTGTGTGTGTGTGTGTGTGTGTGTGTGTGTGTGTGTGTGTGTGTGTGTGTGTGTGTGTGTGTGTGTGTGTGTGTGTGTGTGTGTGTGTGTGTGTGTGTGTGTGTGTGCGCGTGTGTGTGCGCGTGTGTGCGTGTGTGCGTGTGTGTGTGTAAGTGCTCCCCTCTCTTTGAGGAACCCGTTGAATAATGAATCAGAGCTTGTAGAGTATTCACTCCAGTGTCTTTCCACGACGCCAGAACACTGCACACTGCCTGAGACATGAAACAGAAAGAGGGCCTCTATAATTGACTGCTTTGTTTATGCTTGACGGTGACAGCAGGGCAGAATCCACAGCAACAGTGGCCTGGGAAGCATGGGAAACTCAAAATAACATGTAGGGATTTCCCCCCCATCATCTTGGCCCACAACAAGCATATTTAGACTATAATTTGAAGAATATCAATGGCATCAGGCCTTGGGGGAAAGGGAAGTCAAAGTGTTTTTATCTCACCATCTTCACTAAGTTACTCAGGGCCATTGTTCTGTCCAGACGGACTCGTGGAACAGAACTCAGTGTAGAGGGGAGACAGGGTAGAGGGGACCTGACTTCCCTATTACTGTAGAGACTGAGATCACTGAGAGCAGAGATGAGCCCTGTGTCCCGATCAGAAAAGCCCAGTAGGACAGCATTAGGAACAGAGCCCAGTGTAGAGGGAGAGGAGACTGAAGGAGGTATGTTAGGTCCTTACTGTAATGTGTTAGGACAGCTATAGATTGAATCAACAAGCCTCACCCAGCAACAGATGTCCCAGAGGACACTTTTAGAGGGTTAGAGATTGAAATGGATCCAGCTAGCTAGAGATAGAATAACAGCCTGACTGCCCCAGCCCTGAGGGGTCTGATTTACCATAGCTTGGACTGGACCTAAATTTAACCTGCTATTTCAGGAGGATCTACACTGTGAAGCACTATTCCTAATTACGGTGTGAAAACATCAGCTCGCTGTCCAAGAGTGCAAAACCCAGGGGCCTGACTGAAAATGGTGGGTGTAATTCCATTCATGTTTGTTGCTGGACCGTACCATCCAGGCAACAGGAAGATATGTTATCAATTAAAATGTGCTGAACTGAAAATCACTCTTAAAATCAAACCGAATGGCAAGAGCTGAACAGGCAAGACACCAGTGAGGCAGAGATAGCGTGGCAGCTACTACGATATACCCTTATAGTACTGTCCCAACAATAGTAGCCAACTATATATGTGCAGACACAGTATTTGTATATTGTGGAAATAGGTGTGGTGCACATGAATGTGTTTTTCAATGATATATTATTAGTGTAGAGTTTGAGACTATAGAAGAGCACATATAGATCAGTGTTCTTTAGTAGGTCACTTCAATGACTCAGTCTGGGGCTGATACACAAAACATCCCCTCTGGCATCATAGCACCCTCGTACCCTAGGATTTATTTTATTTGACTTTTTATTTAACCTTTATTTAAACTAGGCAAGTCAGTTAAGAACAAATTCTTATTTACAATGACGGCCTACCCCAGCCAAACACTGGACCAATTGTGCACCACCCTATGTAGGATGTAAGGGTTAGGGTGCATGGCACAGGGGGGTGAGAGTGAAGTGAGCCAGCATTCAACACTGAATGTTTGTCCCAAATGCCACCCTATTCCCTATTCAGTGCACTACTTTTGACCGGCGTAAATCACAAACTGTCATTGTATGCGGGTGAACATCTGTTGTTTATTTCGAACCCTCACAGTACAGTCCCCACGGTTATAGATACATGGGATATGAATTCGGCAAGATCTCTGGTTTCAAGCCAAACCTGAACAAGTGAATGACACAGTATGTAGTGCAATTTTGATGGAATTCCCTTTAAAATGACCAAGGGCCACTTCACCTACCTCGGGATGAAAATGACCATCAGCTACAATGGCTCAGGTTCAACTTCAAAACACTACTAGGACTTACTAAACAAGACATTTCGCCATTGTCCACGCTGCCAATCTCCCTCGCAGGCCGCATTCATTGACCCCATAGGGCTCTGGTCAAAAGTAGTGCACTGAATAGGGAATAGGGTGCCATTAGGACTGACCCTGAGCTCCACTTACGGGGCGAGGCTTTGATGTCTTTGGCCCTAGATCCCTTTAAAACCACACTGAGCCGGGACTATCACGTCCAGGACCCACTAAAACAGAGCCACATGTCCAATGACCATGGAGTAGAAGTAAAAAGTCCCAAATGGCACCCTAGTCCTTATATAGTGCACTACTTTGGACCAGAACCCTATCAAAAGTATTGCACTATATAGGAATAGGGTGCCATTTGAGACTTTATCTCTATGGACCACAGGGTCTGTCTGACCCTGCAACACCTCTAACCAGTACATACAGGCAACATTTCAATGACCACATCACCTCTACTATCATAACATAGAATTGTCGGCCAATGGTCATTGGATATCTGGGCTCATTTTAGTCTTTATGGAGCCTGGATTGAGGCGACTCAATGAGACGTGTGCATGTTTACATATCACTTTTCATTTATGGGAAATTATTTTCAATTTTAACTGTTATAATTATGTGTATATAGATATTTGTTTATATTTTATCTGAAGTTACACCACCGCATGCCTGCTGAAACAAAGGAGACAAAGGAATGTCTGTCTGCTTGAGGAGACACCACGCTGATTGTTGCAACCCCCTCCTTCAAGCTAGGACCTGTCCTGCTGTCGGGTCACATTAGCTGTTCAACCCCCCAACTTATCCATTGTTTAAAAACCCATGACCTTGTGTGTTTATTTGTTGTGTTTCCCCATTGGTAGCTAGCATAGCATATTGGTAATTCTGTGCTAGAACAGGACAGTGTTGGTTTGTCTTAGGTCAAAAGGAGAGAGACTTCCCAGGAGACATGTCCACTATGGCTGACATTTTGTGACTTATCGTCAGAAGATGGAAGGGGGACGCGGACACGGAACTCAGAACTCTAACCTATCAGACTATTAATCCTCAATGTTTGTGTCACTCAGTCACCACTCATCTCCAATCCGGTCATCAGAAAATGATCAATAGCCTTAACTAACAAACAAACACACACAAGGTGTCTCTAGTGCATTTTCTGCCAGGACACAACAACAACGGGACACTGACGAAGAAGAAGTTAGTAAAAAGAACAATGATAATGAACTCTCTGTCTCTGTTGCAATAACCCACTGCCATCACTAACCAGCTGCCCGATCCATAACCATAACTGCCTATCGGGATGGGTTCCCCTCCACCCACATCTAAGAGGATTTGGTTTAGCCCAGGTTGTCAACAACCACTGTTGAATGTGGCCTCTGACCATCATAGAAACACCAGGGAGGAATGGACTGAGGCCAGCCATTATCATGTTGACAGACAGTGGTTGCATCCTAAATGGCATCCTATTCCCAATTAAGTGCACTACTTTTGACCGGAGCACTTTGTGGGCCCTGGTCAAAAGTAGTGGACTATAGGGAATAGGGTGCCATTTGAGTCGCCCTCCATGTTGCAGCAGGGATTTCTATGTACTGCACCTCAGCCACTGTTATAGCCATAAGTGTGTGTCTGTGTCCATGTACATGGTGATCATGATGTGCCTCTGCCTCTGAGGTGACCTAGAGGAGGGCTATATCAAAGAAACTAATAATGATGATAGTATACACAGTCACAATTACAATTAGGATTGTTTCATTTTCCACCATTACATATCCACACTCTTCCACTGAATTGAGACAACCAGATGCATGAAAGGGCTCCAAGCATGTCATTTAGAATATGGCCAATACATTGCTGCATTTTATGCAGTATACCAGTTTGGATCATTGAAATGGAGCCAAAGATGGTCCTCATCACCATCCTCCCCATGTGAAACTATTGTCCCCTTGTCTCCACTGTCCCTCCTGACCTTGGTCTTGTCGACCTTTAGAGACTCACAGAGGCAGTGAGGTTTATCGTGCTGTCACTGTTGTTGGTGTCGTCCTATTCTTAGGCCTGGACAGATGAACTAACAGTATTGAGTGACACTAGTGGCCGGGACAGATGCAGTAGAGCTAGAGCCATGCATACAGTCTATATCATTCCCGAGTGTGATGTTCTACATGTATGTTTAAACCCATGGGCCTGTTGTGTTTACCATAGAAATAGCATAGCAATATGATTGGTAAACTCATGGGTACACTCAAAATGGCTGCCAGTCCACTCATTATGGCATCATCATGTATGTATGTATGTATGTATGTATGTATGTATGTGTGTGTGTGTGTGTATGTATGTATGTATGTATGTATGTATGTATGTATGTATGTATGTATGTATGTATGTATGTATGTATGTATGTATGTATGTATGTATGTATGTATGTATGTATGTGTGTGTGTGTGTGTGTGTGTGTGTGTGTGTGTGTGTGTGTGTGTGTGTGTGTGTGTGTGTGTGTGTGTGTGTGTGTGTGTGTGTGTGTGTGTGTGTGTGTGTGTGTGTGTGTATGTATGTATGTATGTATGTGTGTATGTGTGTGTGTGTATGTATGCATGTAGCTGTCCATATGCCTGTAGTGCCCGGCGAGGGTCAGGGGCAGACTGTGACATTAGACCCTGTGATTGGACAAAAATAAGATATTCTCATATATTCTCATCGTCTGCCCTAGCTGGGTTTATCGTCTGTTTGTTGCCCTCGCCGTTGTGTTTGTTAGCTGTATGTTGGACAAAAGAATAATCAAATAAACAAAGAGGATGAATATGCTATGCACTCTGTTGGGTTATATTTGGTGATATGGTCCAATGAGATGTTTGTTCTTTGATTTATTTATTAGCATCTTCATTAGCCGACGCCAATGGCGCCAGCTAGTTCTGTTCTCCACAACATCGCCACACACACAGCACACACACACACATCTGGTTCTGTCTTCTACTTAAATTGTTCGGAGCTAAATTGAATCAGACATCGTTTAGCTTTTTTGTTAATAATTAAAAAACATAAAAGCTCAGTGGCCCAGCGGTCTAAGGCACTGCATCTCAGTGCTTGAGGCATCACTACCGTCGGCAGGTAGCAGCAGGTAGCCTGGCGGGGAGGAGTGTTGGACCTTTCGGTTGCTGGATCGAATCCCCGAGCTGACAAGGTATAAATCTGTTAACGCCGAAGATGTGGATGTCAATTAAGGCAGCCCCCTGCACCTCTCTGATTCAGAGGGGTTGGGTTAAATGCCCTTGACACATTTCAGTTAAATGCATTCAGTTGTACAACTGACTAGGTATCCTGCATTTCCCTTACAGACCCTGGTTCAATCTTGGGCTGTATCACAACTGGCTTTGATCGGGAGTCCCATAGGGCGGTGCACAATTGGCCCAGTGTGGTTAGGGGAGGGTTTGGCCGGGGTAGACTGTCATTGTAAATGAAGAAGTTGTTCTTAATTGACTTGCCTAGTTAAATGAAGGTTAAATACAACTACTAAATGTTGATGATAAGGAGTGGCAGGAGGAATGAGGTTTCAACACAGGGCACTTATCATGATCACAGAGACCAATATTATTCTGTATCTTTATTGTGAACCATGCAATGTCAAACTCTAAGAACTTGCTTCAGTTGTGAAGCAGAGGTACTACTAAAATTACTTTATCTATATTGAAACATAGATACAGTGGGAAATGCATAGGCTGCAGACACACTAACGAACACACCCATAGCACTGTCTCAGTCAGATGGAGTGAAGAGAGAAGGATGTCACTTTAATAGGATTGAATGAACAAACAACAGAAGGTCCATGTCCCCCGCACCCATGACACACTACTTCTTCCCACCCACCCCCTGTAGCCATGCTCCTTACCCTCAGGTCCTTCCCACCCACCCCCTCTAGCCATACTCCTTACCCTCAGGTCCTTCCCACCCACCCCCTGTAGCCATGCTCCTTACCCTCAGGTCCTTCCCACCCACCCCCTCTAGCCGTACTCCTTATACTCAGGTGCTTCCCACCCCCTGTAGCCATGCTCCTTACCCTCAGGTCTTTGGGCCCACACACACGCACGCAAAGGTTATCCCAGCCCACCATAAAATTCAGCTTTGTTTTGCCTATGCCTGAGATATGAGGCCTAGAGCCAAACTTAACATGTTTACTTTCCACTTACACCCTTCGAAAGAGTTATGAAAACTTTATGTTTATTCCTAAGCAACTCCATACTGTGCTCACACCTTCAGTCAATCCCTAAAATACAGGCACTTGCACTGAGAACCCCAAACTATCTAATAAAATCTAATGCAAAGAACGCTGGGCTATGTCTTTGTCATGAGGAGTGTATGCATGAACATATGGAGAGCCCTCTCCTCTCTCCGGTGTGTAATTGCTTATTTACAGGCTCCTACAGAGACACTGAGACAGGGGTTTGAGCAGAAAGGGAGAGAAGAGCTCTCTGGTTGTGTCCTAAATGGCACCCTATTCCCAGTATATTGCACTACTTTTGACCAGAGCCCAGTTACCTGTAAGTGCCTGTGGTGTTACCCATGGTATTACCTGTGATGTTACCCTTGGTAAGGACTCTGAAAATTCAGAAATCTATGCTTCAAGATTGTCCCAGTCCGTGTGACCAAAACATTTTGGTCACACGAACACATCATACATTGATTCGGTGGCTGAGTATATCAGGAAGTACATAGAGGATCTTTTTCCCATTGTGACGATTAGAAACCGTGGATAGATGACAGCATTCACCCAAAACTGAAAGTGCTAACCATCACATGTAACTATGGCAAGGTGACTGGGAACATGGACAAGTACAAACAGTTCAGCTATGCCCTCCGTAAGGCGATCACACAGGCAAAACGTCAGTATATCAACATCAGGATGCTGAAGAAATTTGGCTTGGCCCCTAAGACCCTCACAAACTTCGACATATGTACCATTGAGAGCATTATGTCGGGATGTATCACTGCCTGGTCAGCCCAACGAATCACTGGGGGCACACTGCAAGCCCTCCAGTACATCTATAACACCCCGTGTCACAAGAAGGCCAAGCATATCATCAAGGACCTCAGCCATCCGAAACACAGCCTTTTCACCCTGCCACAATCTAGATAGTTGACACAGTACAGATGCAACAAAGCTGGGACCAAAGTACTGAAAAACAGCTTTTATCTCCAGGCCATTACTGTTAAATAGTCACCACTAGCCGGCCTTCGCCAAGTACCCTGCCCTGAACTTCAGTCACTGTTACGAGCCGTCTACCACACGGTACTCAACCCTGCACCTCAGAGACTGCTGCCCTATATCCAGTCCCTTCGGAAAATACAGTATTCAGACCCCTTGACTTTTACCACATTTTATGTTACAGCGTTATTCTAAAAATATATATATTTTTTTTAACACAACAATCTTCACACAATACCCCATAATGACAAAGCGAAAACAGGTTTTTTGAAAATTTTGCAAATGTATAAAAAAAACAGAAATACCTTATTTCCATGAGTATTCAAACCCTTTGCTATGAAATTGAGCTCAGGTGAATCCTGTTTCCATTGACCATCCTTGAGATGTTTCTACAACTTGGAGTCCACTGGTGGTAAATTCAATTGATTGGACATGATGTGGAAAGGCACACACCTGTCTATATAAGGTCCCACAGTTGCCAGTGCATGTCAGAGCAAAAACCAAGCCATGAGTTCAAAGAAGTTGCGCCGAGATAGGATTGTGTCAAGGCACAGATCTGTGGAAGGGTACCAAAAAAATTCTGTAGCATTGAAGGTCCCCAAGAACACAGTGGACTCCACCATTCTTAAATGAAAGAAGTTTGGAACCACCAAGACTCTTCCTAGAACTGGCCGCCCGGCCAAATTGAGCATTTGGGGGAGAAGGGCCTTGGTCAGGGAGGTGACAAAGAACTTGATGGTCACTCTGACAGAAGGACAACCATCTCTGCAGCCCTCCAGCGATCAGGCCTTTATGGTAGAGTATTCAGACGGAAGCACCTCCTCAAAAAAAGGCACACGACAGCCTGCTTTGATTCGGGACAAGTCTCATGTCCTTGAGTGGCCCAGCCAGAGTCCGGACTTGAACCCGATCGAATATCTCTGGAGACACCTGACAATAGCTGTGGAGCAACGCTCCCCATCAAACCTGACGGAGCTTGAGAGGATCTGCAGAGAAGAATGGAAGAAACTCCCAAAATACTGGTGTGCCAAGCTCATACCCAAGAATACTCAATGCTGTAATCGCTGCCAAAGGTGCACAAAGTACTGGGTAAAGGGTCTGAGTTGATGCATAAATTGATGTAAAAAAATGTATCACTAGCCACTTTAAACAATGCCACTTAATTTAATGTTTACATACCCTACATTACTCATCTCATATGTATATGTACACCCCTCACATTTTTGTAAATATGAGTATATCTTTTCATGTGACAACACTGAAGAAATGACACTTTGCTACAATGTAAAGTAGTGAGTGTACAGCGTGTATAACAGTGTAAATTTGCTGTCCCCTCAAAATAACTCAACACACAGCCATTAATGTCTAAACCGCTGGCAACAAAAGTGAGTACACCCCTAAGTGAAAATGTCCAAATTGGGCCCAAAGTGTCAATATCTTGTGTGGCCACCATCATTTTCCAGCACTGCCTTAACCCTCTTGGGCATGGAGTTCCAGAGCTTCACAGGTTGCCATTGGAGTCTTCTTCCACTCCTCCATGACAACATCACGGAGCTGGTGGATGTTAGAGACCTTGCACTCCTCCACCTTCCGTTCGAGGATGCCCCACAGATGCTCAATAGGGTTTAGGTCTGGAGACATGCTTGGCCAGTCCATCACCTTTACCCTCAGCTTCTTTAGCAAGGCAGTGGTCGTCTTGGAGGTGTGTTAGGGGTCATTAACATGTTGGAATACTGCCCTGCGGCCCAGTCTCCGAAGGGAGGGAATCATGCTCTGCTTCAGTATGTCACAGTACATGTTGGCATTCATGGTTCCCTCAATAAACTGTAGCTCCCCAGTGCCAGCAGCACTCATGCAACCCCAGACCATAACACTCCCACCCCCATGCTTGACTGTAGGCAAGACACACTTGTCTTTGTACTCCTCACCTGGTTGCCGCCACACACGCTTGACACCATCTGAACCAAATAGGATTTTCTTGGTCTCATCTGACCACAGGACATGGTTCCAGCAATCCATGTCCTTAGTCTGCTTGTCTTCAGCAAACTGTTTGCGGGCTTTCTTGTGCATCATCTTTAGAAGAGGCTTCCTTCTGGGACGAAAGCCATGCAGACAATTTGATGCAGTGTACCGCGTATGATCTGAGCACTGACAGGCTGACACCCCACCCCTTCAACCTCTGCAGCAATGCTGGCAGCACTCATACGTCTATTTCCCAAAGACAACCTCTGGATATGACGCTGAGCACGTGCACTCAACTTCTTTGGTCGACCATGGCAAGGCCTGTTCTGAGTGGAACCTGTCCAGTTAAACCGCTGTATGGTCTTGGCCACCGTGCTGCAGCTCAGTTTCAGGGTCTTGGCAATCTTCTTATCGCCCAGGCCATCTTTATGTAGAGCAACCATTCTTTTTTCAGATCCTCAGAGAGTTCTTTGCCATGTTGAACTTCCAGTGACCAGTCATTATGAGGGAGTGTGAGAGCGATGACACCAAATTTAACACACCTGCTCCCCATTCACACCTGAGACCTTGTAACACTAACGAGACACATGACACCGGGGAGGGAAAATGGCTAATTGGGCCTAATTTGGACATTTTCACTTAGGGGTGTACTCATTTTTGTTGTCAGCAGTTTAGACATTAATGGCTGTGTGTTGAATTATTTTGAGGGGACAGCAAATGTACAAGCTGTACACTCACTACTTTACATTGTAGCAAAGTGTAATTTCTTCAGTGTTGTCACATGAAAATATATACTCAAATATTTACAAAAATATAAGGGGTGTACTCACTTTGACATACTGTATATTATATAATCTACTGCATCTTTATGTAATACATGTATCACTAGCCACTTTAAACTATGCCACTTTGTTTACATACCCCATCTCATATGTATATACTGTACTTGATACCATCTACTGCATCTTGCCTATGCTGTACCACCACTCATTCATAAATCGTTATGTACATATTATTTATCCCTTTAAACTTGTGTAGTGGTTGTGGAATTGTTAGGTTAGATTTCTCAACGGTTATTTTTTAAATGTTTTTAAACTAGGCAAGTCAGTTAAGTACAAATTCTTATTTTCAATGACAGCCTAGGAACATGGGTTAACTGTCTGTTCAGGGGCAGTTCGGGTGTTTGAACTTGCAACCTTCCGGTTATTAGTCCAACACTCTAACCACTAGGCTACCCTGACTCCCCTGCATTGTCAGAACTAGAAGCACAAGCATTTAGCTACACTCGCATTAACATCTGCTAACCATGTGTATGTGACAAATAAAATTTTATTTGAGTAAAAAATATATACACTTGCAAAAATTTCTAAAAACCTGTTTTGGCTTTGTCGTTATGTGGTATTGTGTGTAGATTGATGAGGGATAAAATTAAAATAAATCAATTTTAGAATAAGGCTGTAACGTAACAAAATGTGGAAAAAGTCAAGGTGTCTGAATACTTTCCAAAGGCACTGAACTTTGAACACTGGTCACTTTAAAAATGTTTTTACTGATTTGACCTATTTCATATGTCCATACTGTAGTCAAGGCTCATCCTATATAACTACTACACCTATTCATATACTGTCCATAATGTCTATACACACCTTCATATACAGTTGAAGTCGGAAGTTTACATACACCTTAGCCAAATACATTTAAACTATTTTTTTCCATAATTCCTGACATTTAATCCAAGTAAAAATTCCCTGGTTTAGGTCAGTTAGGATCACCACTTTATTTAAAAAATGTGAAATGCCAGAATAATAGTAGAGAGAATGATTTATTTCAGCTTTTATGTCTTTCATCACATTCCCAGTGGGTCAGAAGTTTACCTACACTTAATTAGTATTTGGTAGCATTGCCTTCATATTGCTTTACTTGGGTCAAACGTTTCGGGTAGCCTTCCACAAGCTTCCCACAATAAGGTTGTCCTCCTGACACAGCAGGTGTAACTGAGTCAGGTTGTAGGCCTCCTTGCTCGCACAGACTTTTTCAGTTTTGCCCAAAACAATTCTATGGGATTGAGGTCAGGGCTTTGTGATGGCCACTCCAATACCTTGACTTTGTTGTCCTTAAGCCATTTTGCCACAACTTTGGAAGTATGCTTGGGGTCATTGTCCATTTGGAAGACCCATTTATGTCCAAGCTTTAACTTCCAGACTGATGTCTTGATGTTGCTTCAATATATCCACATAATTTTCCTACCTCATGATGCCATCTATTTTGTGAAGTGCACCAGTGTCACGTTCTGACCATTGTTCATGTGTGTTTTCCTTGTTTTAGTGTTGGTCAGGACGTGAGCTGGGTGGGCATTCTATGTTGTGTGTCTGGTTTGTCTATTTCTATGTTTGGCCTGATATGGTTCTCAATCAGAGGCAGGTGTTAGTCATTGTCTCTGATTGGGAACCATATTTAGGTAGCCTGTTTTGTGTTGGGTTTTGTGGGTGATTCTTCCTGTCTCTGTGTT